>NC_058051.1:18631454-18976454 GCF_020085105.1 Siniperca chuatsi | reverse complement strand
GAGAAGGTGGGCGCTGAACCATTTGGGCTTGGGGCTTTCTCCAGGCAGGGCCTCCTTGGGCAGGTGGTGGCTGGAGGACCCCAGCTGGCAACTGGTTCCAGCCAGGAGGCATCTGGCCTGATGGGTTGAATGGAGGTCTAGGTCCATGCTGGGAGAGCTGAGCTTGCTGCTGGGCCTGTTGCTGTTGGTGATGCTGTTGTTGTAGCTGCTGTAGTGCAGCAGGGTTGAGCGGTCTCCCAGCTTGCAGAGCCTGCATGTGATGGGCAGCCTGAGGAGGCATTGGGCCAGAGCCATGGGGACCAGCCTGTTGGTGCTGAAGTTGCTGTTGCTGCTGAACTGACATACCTGGCATCATCGGATCCATCACATCTGTGAGAGGAAGATGCAGTTTTTCCATTATTGTACTGTCCTAGCTGTAAGATATTCAAAATTACAACATGTATCATTTGACGTACAAGTAAAGACCTGAACCTGTCTGTGAAGATGGTCTCGGAACACGAGGATGCATCTGTCCACTGCTGCTGGGTACCATAGCCTGACCTGGCATGCCAGGCCCAGGGGGAACCATTGATGGATTAGCCATCCTTACCCCTCCTTATGGAAATATTTGCATATTAAATCATTATGTGAAAACAGGCAAATATTTAATATTTATAAATGGCTACACATCAAGTGACTAAACACGGAATGAGAAACTAACAGATTAAAAATAAATAACTACTATTACTACTACTACTAAAAGTCTAGTTGGTATATAGACACTATGTGTAATAAATTCAGTAAACTAATACCTGGACCAGGCTGACCTGGAAAGCCAACATCCATTCTCATCTGGCCAGGAGCTCCAATTGGTCCGTTCACTCTGACTTCTTGACCTCTATTTGGTCCCAAAGCCACATTGATGGCCCCTTCCCCTGAACATCAATAGAGGGTTAGGGTTATAACTAACATTTACTACAGGTTGACTGATAACTGAATTTAAGTTAGAGGATACATTATACAGATATAACAACAACAACGACCGGGTAGCATAGATACACACACAAGTGGGCGTGTATAACCATGCATTCGCATGTATTCATACACACATTCTTGTGTATATCCATATACAAGGAGATTGACATCAATACAATTAATATCATATAATTGTCTTAGTTATCACATTGATCATTAGAAATATTGTAGGTTGTATACCTCACCCCCTTTCCCCATCTTTCTTCAAAAATATGAACTTAATTTTGTAATTCTCATGGTTATTTTTTCCATTCCATATATTTCATTTACAAGATCCTTCCATCTGGAATTAATCAAGTTATCATTTTTTAAACTAATTCCTTATAATTTGTTTAATTACTGCTATCCTTATTACGAGGAACAAGTGAGAATCTTTCTTCTTGATCTCTTTTGATATTTTCCCCAAGTAGTAGATTTATTTTGGGAGAAATACCAAAAATATTTGACAGTTATCTAATAGAAATTTCCCAGAAGCCACTTTTCGCTAAATAAATGAGAATTGGGTAGACCATATTGTGACGATAGATGTTCAAAAGATTTCATTTCATTATCCCCAAACATTTGTCCACATTTACATAAACCTTTAGAAGCCCACATTCTAAAGGTCCGATTGGCTTTGTTGAAGTCTGGATCAGTTCCCATTTCTATAAAAAAAATTAAATCTTCATTTAGTTTTTGACTCTGACAGACTTTCCTCAAAACCCTAAGCGTAGCGACTACCCATCTATTGTCTAAATTTTCAACATATGATTTTTTATATATGGAGAAAGGCAGAACAGTTAGTGGTATATCTCCACAATTTAATTCCATCTCTCCCCATCTTGTATGCGGGTTTTCTAGCATTCACACTTTGACATTCCTCACTTGTGCAGCTTGATGGCAAGCTTGCAGGTTTGGTAAATCTAGACCTAGCATCCTGTTTGAAGTGACAAGGGGTTTGAAGGCTGTGGTGTTACCTTCTATCTGCACAGAGAGAATCCCCAGGTCTCTAAGCTGCTGCTGATTGTTCTGGGCCAACAGTCTGAGTCGCTCAGCAGCATCCCGAGGAATGTTGAAGGTAACCCGCACACTGTTCCACGGCTCCACATGTTGTGGCTGAAGCCTCTCAGAGCCTAATGACAATGAATGGATACAAGTTGCAATTACAGTGTATACAAGATGAAAAAAAATTCTAGAGACTATTGGTCAGAAAAGGACAAGGAAAGGATGGACACACAAAAGTGTTGCTGGAATATACAATAGCACACAGGGGCATGTTTCAAATGTACATTTGCAGTGCTTGTGAAACTTGTGCGCCCCCCTTGGACTTGTTTTACAACAAAGAAACAAAGTGGATGTACCTTGGATATTTTGACAGTGATCAACAGAATAAGAGATTCTTCAATGTCAAAGTGGTCAAAATTAAACTAACCCATATCAAGCATGTTTGGTATCCCACTGAGGATAGTGTCAAGTTTTTGTGTGAAGTCGTCATCCTCCATATTCCCTTGAAAGGCAACAAAAACTGTAAAATCTTCTCCCTCCCCGCTGTTTTCTTCTGTGCCATCTTGCTTGTTGACTTTCTCCTCTTCTGTTACGGGGCCTCCATGGCAACTGTCAGCATCCTCCCCTGCATCATCCCCAACACCAGAGTCCCTGTCGGAATCATTATCAGGTTCCAGGTAACCTGTCCTCTGGGACAGCGGAGGTGGGGTACGTCGATGTGCCATCCTCCCCTCTAACTAGGAGTGGCGTTTCAACCGTTTTATGCTGAAATTGCACACGAGAGAGACACAGATCACTAGTCCATCCTGTAAACCACTAGTATCATAGTCAAGCGACAACAGAGTAAAATGGATACAATCAGTATTGGAGTACTGAAAACTGACTTGTATAGTAGATCAGATACTGGATAAATTGGTAGCTACACGTTTTCAGTTATAGGCTGTACGCTGCAAGCTTCAGGTGGAACAAGTTCAAACAAAAGATGTATTCTTTCTTTTTGTAACCTCACGTCAAGTAAATAGATGACGTTATCACAGTAACGTTAACAACACAACTCTACATTAGTGACACTATGACCGGTCATGCTAAATATATATAATTATAAGAGCGGGCATGTCAAAAGATCACAAAAGGGACTGCAGGTGGTCGGGATATCTTAACTGTAGTGTGATTTTCAATAATGCCAAATAACGTGACAATGTATAAATTCACTGCCATAACCGATGGCCAGCTTGGTTAACATGATCGGCCCAGCGGTAGCACGGGCCTTAGCGCAAACGTAAGCTAACGTAACGAGATCACAGTCGGTAGGGAGAAAACAAATATCCCGTATCCCATGTTATTTTACTGTGCATTTTCATGCCGATATGAACATTACTTACAGTTGAAATGAACACGTTTCTAGCAGACACCACACTATGAAAGAGGATATAATTAATGTCAAGGCGGTTCCTGCTGGCTTCCCCGAAAGCTCCAGTTAGCAAACGTTAGCTGGGTAGCACTGCAGTTAATTCATCATGAATGCATTTAAAACACAACTTATTAGCTTCCCAGTTCGTTAGCTTTAACTTGCTACATATCTTCAGCAGTAAATTACGCATGACGAAAGCAAAATCCTTACCGCATATATTCATCTGAAAATAAATTCAAGGCGACATCTGATAGCCAGATTAGCTAACAAAACATGAATCACAAGCAAGTCAGAAACGACGTCAAGCTAGCAGAACGAAAAATACTGCTTCTGGTATTGCTTTCCAAAATAAAATCCCAATTGAGGAAGGAGTAGCAACGTCCTTTTGAGTAATACAAAATACTAAAGTAAAAATTAAGAACTAACATTAAGAAGTTCAAAAACAAATCCAGTTACGTTTCTTTCAAACTTAATCTTTGCAAAATCAAAGCCTTTTTCACATTTTCATTTAAACTTGAAATTGTGGTTACTCCTATCATTTTCATTTTTGTTTAAGCCTAAATAGTTGTTTTCAGTTTTCTGAAATTAATTCTAAGTTTACAGTTTTCTACTGTCCTTGGAGCCATGGATTCAACTAAAATACATACTTGGGTTAAATTGTTACAACGCCTCTATATAAATATATGCAGCAGAATCTTGATTGGTGTGCGCATTCATCAGCCACCGGTATTTATAAATAATAACAGGTAAAAAATAGGCTATATGTAATTTGGAAAATACATCATCTTAGTTTCAAAAGTCCAGTCATCCTCAGCTTAGTATCTGGAAAGAGCAAGCTCACTTATTATTCTACAGTAGGTCAGATGCACCAAATGCACATGTATGGAGGAACAAAGGGGCAAACAATCTTCAGTGTTAGGATGTGTGCAAACATTTTATTTCTTGGTTTGGACAGTGCTGATTTTTATTAAAATCAGATACAAATGCAAATAAAATCAAACATCAGATGTGGTGCAAATGCGTGCCCTAAGGCATGGTACTCTACAGTACAGGAAACAAGCATCAACAGTCATATATTGCACTAGTACCCAACAACAGAGACAACAAGATTAAGGACCGTTTGATCAGTCAGCACTGGCCATTCTAGAATTAACCACTTTTAGAATGCAATGTTTTACAAAAGCTGTTGGTTGTTCATTCAAATCTACTACCTGAAATAATTACACAAGTACACAAATAATTAACATATCAGCCTTTTCTAAAATGTGTTGATTCAATGCATTGTGTTACAACCGTATAAATAATGTATACAGCCCAACAAATGTTCATATAAAAATAGACAGATTACATTCAATCCATCTGTAAAGAATCAGATTATTCCCATTCTAAAAACAAGATAATAAAACAAATGTAAGCCACAAGCTTCAAATGAAAACAAAATCATGCAACAACTAAAATTTCTTAAATTATATATTTAAATACACTTATTCTACCATTAGTAATATTTAACACCTGTGAGCCCGAAGCAAATCCTCTTGTTTAAGGAAATCAATTGAGATGTGAAGGTCTAAGTGTAGTTCTGTATGATGCACTTTGTGTAAATACTGTGTTAGTGTCAACATGGTCCCAAGGAGCCACTGATTGTTTGCAACAATTACAACTCCAGCAGCTGTACCAAACAACATCTAATCACAGTTACACAACATATGAAGAGCAGGAGAGTAATGGTTTAGCCTCTGTGTTCAGTTTAGTATAGTCTAGTTCAGGTGTGACAATGCAAGGCTTAATCACTGGTTTAAATATTATTAGCTTTACCATTCCACATGATCTTGTGTGTTATTTGGAGTGATGGTGAAAGGCAGTGGAAGAATTGAAAAGCAGAATGGTGGGTTCGAATGCACCGAGGACCTTGCATGTGTTGTAAATGGTGGCTTCCTAGTGTGGCATCATTACTTTTTCATGTCTGCCCATTCTTGCAAAGAATCAATTTGCTCATCATTAATTTCCATCAGAATTCCTGATCCTACATTCAAGAAAATAATAAAGAATATGTATGAAAATAATGAAGAATATAACGATCATATTGTACATATTCTTCATTATTTTCACACGTATTCTTAATTATTTCCTTAAAATATTTTTTAATATTCTTTAATATCTTATTGTCAATTTTATATTTTATGTATGTCTTGACCTGCAGTACTTGCTTTATCTTTCTTTATATTTCTACTACGTTTACTGTTCTTGCACCAAAATACCGAAGCAAATTGTGTAAACCTACTTGGCAATAATGCTGATTCTGATTCAGAGTGCAACACTCTTGAATGGTCTGCTCAGTACCCCACAGACCAAAAACTAGCTGCCACGCAAGGTTGTGAAAATAGCACATCCACTAGAAAGTAAATCCACTCTAAACCCCTTAAGTTTATTGCTTTCATTATGTGGAACTGAATGCATCAGATCTGAATTTATGAACACGCCTTACATCTCTCCGTAATATAGGCGGCAGACTTTGACTGATGCAATTAAGGGAAAGGGATGGACATACATTTTGAACACTATCTACACTGGGACTGGACGTTGATTTGATGCTGTGAGAGAGGGCATATCAACAAGGTATGTGAGATGGTGATCCTTTGTAGTGTTCTGTGTGTAAGCAAAAAAATATATCGGTGGATCCATATCAGATTCCTACAAGGTCATCTCAGACAAAGCTGCATGTCTTTTTGTTGACAGTTTTTTTCTGTTATACAACTGCACTTTGCCATTAACTTTTGTTTAGTGTATTAGTTGATGAGCAGCCACCTTACTTCCTCACTAACCATCAATCATATAGTGTTACTCTTACCCCTTCTTCATTATGGGTGAGTATAGGGTCGGGGTGGGGGGTGCACTAGGGCAGGTTAGACATAGTGAGGGCGGAGGCATCAGCACTACGGGGGTCCTTCACCCCAATGATGAGGTCGTTGGTTCTCCGGGTACCCTCCACCAATGAGAGAACATCTACCCTCTCCACATTGTGACCTTTGGCCTGCAGCAGCTCCATGTCTTCGTCTAGAAACTCAGCTGTAGGAGAGAAAGAGACAGTGGGAGAGAGGAGGATGATCTGAGGTCAGTGGGAAGAACGGACAATGAAAAATAAATGTCAAACTGAATAAGGTTGCGTTTACTCCTGGTGTTCAAATGTAATATTTATCTGGTTGGAAAATAACACTCGGATTGAGTTCACACAGCAGATCTAGCAATCACGGTGTGTTCGGATTGTATGTCTATAAGGATTATCGATCATGCAGGTCATAGTATGTCATGTTTAAAACCAAGCACACATCCAGAAACCTTTGACTAAGTACTTTAAGCTATGATCAGATTATATTTAGATCTCCGCCAGATTCAAGACATCCTGATCTGTGCTCTGTACTGGATCACAATGGCAATTTACCAGAGACTGATATATCTCAGTCCTGGAGCCAGCGAGAAATGTGATGTTTGCAATATGGGGTTCCCAGCATTTACAAACATATCATCATTTTTGCCAATTCCCACTAAAATTTCAGAAGATTATTCTTTTCACAGCACAGGAAGTTAGGAAGGCATTTTACTGTGCCAAGGTGAACCCTACACCTGCCACCTTTGTTTTTGATGACAACAGAGGTACTGGCTGCCTTCCTGATCTACTTTGTAGGTAAAACTGTGATCTGACGACAATGTAAATACTGGTACAACGGCACTACTGAATTGCTCTTTATCGAGATGGCATATCCAGAGATGGCATATTACATGTTAATAGCAGGAAATGACAAGTGTATTTGGAAATTAAGTCAAAAAGCCAATCTGCCCAAAGCACTGCAATCATAGTTTTTGAAGGGACTCAAAACTACACAATAGATCAGTAGGAAAAACTCACAGTCCACCAAGAGGGTGTTGGGCTGCAGCTGTGGGTGGAGTCTTCCATACGCTAAGCTGTCACTCATATTTTTACGCAAAGACAGAACATTCATCAGCACCTGTGAAGGATTAGTAAACAGAATAAGATATATAGAATAATAACATACATAAATTAATTGTTATGAATAACATAGGCAAAGTTATTTAATTTGATTGGACAGGAACAAACCAAAATGCATTTCTAGAAAGATATATTTCCACACTGATAAAAATCTAACAATCAGTCTTGAATTTATTTAATTCTTCCAATAATTATATCACCTGTGTGATGCCACTGAGAGCTTTCTCTCCATTGGAAGATCCAACGGCTACGTATGTGCCACATAACCCCACAGCAGGCCTCACTGCTGTGGGCATCAGGAAGGACATGGGCCTCTTCCCAGGCTGGACGCTGTTATTCTGCAGCAAAAGAAAACAAAAACCATGAGGACTAAGAGCAGCTACAAGAAATCTTTCAATAAGAAATTAATCAATACTGCAATCAATTGAGCAAAGACAAAATGCACAATTACTGGGTTAGGTGATGAGTTCTGTGTTTTATTAGGCCAGGAGAAGTCCAGGATCTGGCTATTCAATAGAATTCCGGAAGGAGTCACTATCCTGCTGCCGAATGGTTTGTTGAGAGAGCTAAAACAGCCACAAGTAAAAAAAAAAACTGGTCTTAGTTTAAAGTTTTCCAGTGATATCAATCCTCTCTTAACTGTCACTGGGATTTGCTTAAGCAGTATGTGATAGCAGTTAAATTAAAGCATGATGTACCTCATGACTGACACGATGTGGTCGTCTGGGCCCATGACCATGACTTGGGCAGCTGCTGCACCCTGCTCCAAGGTAAATGATGGAGTGTAATGCTCGACAGGGAAGGCCTGAGAGTCACTGATCATCTGGCGGAGTAGGGAAGCCTGTGATTTACTTGGAGATGGGAACAACAAAGGGCAGGGTTCTATGAAAATGCCTGGCTGAATTAGGATGGATATTTAGATTATATTTAAAGACACCATGTGGATCTCTACCTCAGCATCTTGGCGACAATCTCTGAGACAGAAGTGTCATGCATGGGGTCTCCTAGCCCACTAGCCAGGGCAAGAGCAATCTTTACAGCCTGGGAGAGTAATACAAAATTAATACTTAAGTAAAATTCACATGAATTACTGCACTTTGTACATTGTTTATGCTGTATAGTGGTGAAGCAGTTAGTGTACTACCTCTGCAATCCAGTGGTAGGTGCTGTTCCTGGGCACCTGGCTGGTAATGTTGTAGCCTTCCAGGATATTGAGAGCAGTAATCAAGCCAACACCTGCATGTGGGGCAGAGGCCGCCATAACATGGTGTCCTTCAGAAACAACAAATCATAAAATTGAAAATGTTATGATCTCTATTGTGAAATGGAATAATTTCAGAAACACAATAAAATAGGATTATATATCAGACGAGACAAATGGAACAATGGGAGGAATAAGGAAATTTAATTACTGAGCATACACAGGATGGGTGTCACGTTATATTTGCAATCCTGGGTCAACAGCAGCCCATGCTTATGCAAACACAGCATTCACACCGGCAGGTGTACACCTGTGCTTACACATTTTACCTTGTCAAAGCAGATGTCAGTCATTATTAAGTATATATTTGAGGGACATAATGTATTTACAGGAACTCTAGAAGAAACTAGAAGAACTTGTAGTGGGATTGTCGGCTGCTGAAAAGCTGATGCTGACCTGTACGTAGGAGCTGCTCCTTCATACAAAGTTAAGCCAGTAATGCGATAATATCCTCAATGAGCTTAACATTTTGAAGTTTGAATGAAGTTGACCGGTGTTAGTAATTAGGTGCCAAAAAACGAGGAAGAAAAAGAATAATCAAGAGAAACAGAGATGGCTGTTGTCCAGCAATCCCATCTATGATTCAGGTCAAGTGAGTTTTATGCTAGTGTATGGGTTCTTCCTCTATCAGCTCTGATATAAATACAACAAATATTTACCTTGATAGATGATCTCTGCTGGCTGCTGTAAGACTGTGCTATAGTTTCCAAAGTCATCCTCTGTGAGCACTCCGCCTCTTGCATGTGCCTATTAAAAATGCATAGAGAGTTAAAATTTAAAGTTGATGAGTAATCGTTGTCGTCACTAACAGGGAACTTTAATTGTCAAACGTTTGACCCTCAATGGATACTTCTACTATTCTATTAGTTTAATAATGCCCAGTGAATCTAAATGGCAATGTGAGCTGGTTTGATCTGTGGTGTTTGTCGTTAGATACTGATTTAGTTGTGTGTGTCTTTGAAGTTTGAGTTACTCTCTTCTCAAATTAAAAGGACAAGGGTCCCTTAGATTTAAAGATAGAGACTGAAATTTGCAATATTTCTCAGAAAATTAAGAGCGCAAATGTCACAGCCTGGTGTAATGTACAGTAGATTACAGTCCGCAGATTACAGATTATGATGCCTGCTGCATCCCAGCTTTTGTTTTTCTTTTTTAATTTCCCTTTCTTTTTTAACATTATATTTGATTACTGTATTGTTTGATTACTCTCTCAGATGAGATATAACAACATACACTCAGTGACCACTGTATTAGGTACATCTATACAATCTATTGCAATTCACTACAGCTGTGCCATAAATTCTACCTTTGCGAAGTTTATAATGTTCAGTTTTTGTTGACATGGTCAGAAATGTGTAAATTCAATTACACGTTTATTAATGAATTTATTAATGAATTATAGGCATTGCAAAAGTGCTGTTTTATGGCGGAAGAGGTGTATTGGATTGCATTAGATTGTACAGTTGTACCCAATAAAGTGGCTGCTATAGTAGTATGCTATAGTAACATATAGACATTTTATACAATATATTGAATAAATTCTGTACTGATATACATTTTGAATCTATATATCACAAAAATACTGAATAAGTAGTGTCACGATATGACACTACTGAATTATTACCTCACCCTATCCAAAATGTAAAAAGCTGAGGTGAAAGTACAACAGGGACTTAGTGTTTCAGTGGTAAAAGTGACTCCCCACGGAGACTATGCAGAATTCATGACTACTTATATAATCATGGTTCGAGACGGAAAAAAACATTCTTCCTTACTGCTGCCGCCATTTCCTGCGTTAGGTTTCCACTGTAAAACTCTGATATCCCCTTAACTGCGACAGCATCCAAGATGGCTGCTAAATCAAGACGTCTGGTGAACAGCCCAGAGAGGGGAGCCTGGCCGTTTGGGAGGAACAAAGCCCGAAATGCATCCGACATGTTTTGGTCCTTAACTTTAGCCAGAGCCTCAGCTAGGGAGAGAGAGGAAAGACAGATGAGATCACACCTAATCTTCAAATATGACTTCACCTTGTGTTATTTGGTAACAACACTGAGGCTGGGCAATGATGCTGGTGGGGTTTTTTTTTGTTTGTTTTTTTAAATCGCTGGTGCAGTGTAGTTAGTGAAAGAGACTTCACCCAGTGATTTGTACTACATTAAACTATATTTACCTAGGTCATGGGTAACATTAAATCCATTTCTGGCCACATCTGCTGCCATGGTAACCACATCCTCCCACGACATTCTGGGGAATTCAAAAGTCATGAAAGATTGGCTTAGTTTACAAATGTTTAAAACTATATATACACTCTGAACTCTGAATTTTCAAAGAGATCATTGTGACAAAATGACAATCCACAATATCTTAGCACAACACTTAGTCTCCATGCATGGATAAAGCAAGTTAGTTAGTTCTGTAACCTCATCCTCTTATCAGCTCAGGCATCAGGATCATGATAATTATACGGCATCAGAGTAATTGCTGCCTCAACACTCTGGCTTTTATCACAGCTGGTGATACTTTCACTATGAGATCTCACTCCTTTAGCTCTGGACACTTAGACAAGCACAGGCTTTGTCAGAGCAGATATAAATATAAGCCTTTGAGACAAGAATAAGTCTTAAAATAATTAGTAAAAATATTATAATATATTGTGTTTTATTTATTTATTTATAAGGGGCATTTGAAACACAGGAGTGTGACAAAGCAAAACAAACAATATCAAAGAAGGAAGGAATGTAGAAAATCCAGAAACCAGCATGAGGACTACGACTATTCATGACATTGCACGGGGAAAGATTGAACAAATAAAAATAGTATCACATAATAGTTACAGTACCTGCCATAGAGCTGGTGTGCCTGATGCATCCCACTGAGCATGCCTGGTACTGCAACTAGGAGGCCGGGCTGAAATGCAACAGCAATAACATGGTGCACACATTAACCACATTGTTAAACAATAACAATAAGACTTCTGTTTTCATACTCAACATCTCACTGTTATAAAACGGATACACCAGCAAAAAGTCCTTACATTTAGATCAAGGTTCGTCTGCAGCATCTCCTCACGGATGGCAGATGGTGCCATCTCTCTGAAGTCGATGACCCTCGTCTCATTCTTACGGATGTCATGCACCAACATAACTCCACCACTAAACATCAACAGAAAATATTCTCATTCAACCAAGTCTGAGAACCTCAGTGGCAGTCCTGTTTTGAAGAGATTAATATGTTTCAATCACTCACCCTCCAATACCAGAGGTGTGAGGGTGGACAATTCCCAAACAGAGGGCAGCAGTGATGGCAGCATCAACACTGGACCCCTGTTTCCCCAGAACTTCAAAGCCAAGAGATGTACACTGGGCCACATCTGTCACCACTGCCCCTTGGTTAAAGACCTTGCACGAAACAGGAGAACAGAGCAGGAAGGCGGAGATTGTGTTATTGATGTGTTTGAACTGACTTGGGCTTGTGTGGGAGGAAACTGAGAAGAGCATGTAGAATTACTCATAATCCCATAATCACCTGTAATTATTTGAGAAAAGCAACATTATTGCAACATGGTTACAAAAGCACAATTGCAGACAACACAAATACACCTCTACCTGTGGGTCTCCAAAGTAGATCTGCATGATGAGAGCTACAGTGACTCCTGTGGCAAAGGTGAGACAGGCTGTGATGATGATTGTCAGTCCATCTCGCTGGCAGGCACAGTCTTCTGTAAAGGGGTCCTTGGTGGTCTCCCGCAGGGATGCCATATCATGGCTAGCCAGGTCCGAAGCAGAGGAGGGCAGACGCTGGAGGCGAGCTGATTTCAGAAACAGATCTGGGTCTGGGACAAACAACACAAACCAAAAGACTTAGATTGAACAGGGAAGAGCAGGACAACCACAATTTTTTGATATGTCCAATATGTTCTGTTTTCTCACACCAAACTCTATTAAAAAATGTGTCAGTTTAAAGTGGCCATGCTTACTGGAGGACAAAAACCTATTTCTGAATTATGCATGCATGCAATCCACAACGTAGCACCTACGTAGATCAAATTCGATCGACAGAAAATTAATCAGCAACTATTTTGATAATCATTTCAGTCATTCCCAAAACCAGAAGTTCTAAACATTTCTGGTTCCAGCTTCTCAAATGTAAGGATTTGCTGCTTTTCTCTGTCATATGTGGTAGTAAATGAATATCTTTGGGTTTTGGACTGTTGGTCGGACAAAACAAGACATTTCAGAATATCACATTGGGCTCTGGGAAACTGTGATGGACATTTTTCACCATTTCTTGGCATTTCATAACTAAACAATTATTGGAGAAAATAATCAAATTAATTGATAATGAAAACAATTAGTAGTTGTTCAAATTCAGCCTTTAGAAATTGTGTGCAGAAATGAGTAGTGAAAACAACTCCTGGACATTTGACTGAAAAACAATGCTGCCTCATGAATCCACATCCAGAAACCTAAACACACTATAGTGTTTGTGGAAGATATATTTTGTAGTAATTGTGACTCACCTGTATCCTGCTCACTCAGGACGTTGTCATCATCTTTGCGAGTTTTTAGGGTGTTTTCCCCAGACAGCATGTCGTCCTCTGGCAGCCTGGGGAAGCTGGTGATGCTCATGTAATCCACCGGAGAGTAGGCACTCCCCAAGGTTGTCTCCGGATTGGCATCTTTATCCACCACACATCCACTTGGGTACCCTGCCACAATTTCAGGAGCAGGGCTGTGCATGGCTACTGTTGATCCTGCAGTCAAACAGTTAACCTATCTTTATCTTTAGGTTGTGACGGAGTTAGGCCAGGATATCCATATTTCCAGTCACATATGTCACCTGCTACTGTCATCCAGATAAAAAAAAACACACTATTATTTCTTTCTTTTAATGGACCTCTAGTGTTGCTGTAGTGCTTAAGATTTACATCTACTTGATGGGATCTTTAATATCCCGTTATATCATAATTCTCATACAGGGATTTCTTGTATGACACCCTTGTTACAAGATAACGGCAGTTTGGACTACTTCTTAGGAATATCTTTGATAGGCCAAGGCACGGGTGTGTAGCTCCGATGATGATGCATTTTTCCAGTCATGCAGGGTGCCACCTGCAAAAGATAACAAAGCATGCAGGTCAACTAGTTTTCGACATGGAATTTCCTTCGAGAAGCCTATGTCTATCGTTTGAGGTTGTATCCTTCTCGTAATTACCTTTCATAGTCATTACCCTAGTTAAACAACATAAACATAGCCTATGCAACAATATGTTTGCTTCCGTCTGCCTATGGCGCAGAAAAGCGGTAAACTAAACTGACATCCGATTATATTTTAAAACAGCATTATTACCGTTTAAAACACAAACACAGCGCCAACCCCCGAAGTGCTGTCCTGCGTGTGCTGTGTTTATTCACCGAGCTGTCACAAGCTAGCTAACACATCTTTCTGTTAATTCTGTACAAACGTGCGGCTACAAAGAGCTCAAAGCGTGGCTGTCTCAAACTTACCGTTGTCGGAAAATACGTGTAGTCATATAAAAATCATCCTTGTAGGTGTTATTTTGGATTATTCAACACGGCAGGTGAGGTGAGCGTAGCTCTCCGTCACCAAGACTACAAGAGCTCCTGAACCGCACTGCAGGGAAGTTAGCTTCATAATACAACTCGGGACAACCGGTAGGACTTGTCAGAGAAATAGCTAGCCTGGAATTTAAGCTCATATTTTTGAACACGCCTTTGACTGTGACCTGAAGACCAAGAGCAACCTGAAATAATTTTAATGTATAATTTACGAGTAAATATTCTTAAACTTCACAGATTTAAAAAGGAAATATGGCCGATGGCTGCGTTGTCGCCTAGGTACCAATAACAGACTTACTTCATAGGAGATGGCGTTGGGGCCATAAAGAGCCACTAAATCTCATCTCCACAGTTGATGACCAAATCCCCTTTCCAGCATAGGTGCTTCAAGCCAGGTGCTTCCATTATGACAGTGGCCAAATGGAAAAAGCAGGCCCACCAAGTCTCTCTCTCTGGTGAGTATTTTATGACTGGTGAAGCAGGATAGACAGGTTGTAACAGGTCAGCAGAATACCTGCTCGAATTACAAAGCCTCTGTGCCTCCCATAAAGCCTCATTCTTTTCTTGTTCAGCCACCTATTAATTTGTGCAAACACTATATTTACACTCCATTACCACACCCATCTTTTCACCTCCTCCCTTTTTTGCATACTGTAAACTTCCTCATACAGTGTGCGGTAATCTGCAAGGTGGACAGTGGTTGTTCTACTTCACTCCATCTTACTGTATATTTTACCTTACCCAATATTGTTCTTTTTACTCCACTATGTTTATTTGACAGCTATAGTTACTAGTTACTCTGACTAGTTTATAAAATATGATGCATTGTTAAAGATTTAACTACCCAAATGTATGTAAACTATTTAAAATTTGCTCCCTCTTGACCAGCTACAACGTTAAAATGCTGCTTAGATGTTAATCCATCAGTAATAATTATCAAATAATATAACATATATTAATGTAACACTGACAGGGGCCATTCTGCTGCACAATGGGTATTTAAACCTATGATACATTTAGCTGATAATACTTCCTTACTTTTACTTACTGCTAATACAATTTGGAATACAAGACTACTTGTAATAGAGTGTTTTTACGGTACACTGTGGTGCTGCTAATTTCACTTCATTAAAGGATCTGAACACTTCTTCTACCACTGACAATAGATCACACGTTCTTTGCTCTAATCCCCTTCCCTCCTGCTCTCCCACATGAAAATAATGACACAAGATTCAGGTGTTAACCTGAGTATTTATTGTTGTTTTTTTGGCGGGTACCTGTGTTTTCTGAGTGGATGCTGGAAAAACCCATCCGTTGATTTTTGCATAGGTCTTGCCTGTCAGTGGACGACCATCCACTTTTGGGATGGAAAAATCAGTACATCACAAAAACCATGCAGAAATAGTGAAAGGCACAATCACCATACTGTAGATATCAGATACACCAAATTGTATATGTCTATATATTCCATTTTTATGGGGGGAGGGGTGTACTAATTGAGATGTAACATGGGCGAAACCCCAAGTGTTTTTAAGCTGCCTTCATTTCAGGGCACAACATAAAACATAAAACTCCCCAGACATTCAACGCCTCTCATTTAAAACAGCCTATTGGTGAACAACTGTTCTAATAACTATATGGGAAAATACAAGCATATTCTATTGTAGTTTTATGATACATTTAATTAAAAATTTTAAATATATATACTATCTGTCTCCTGCCTCATCCTTTCCCTGTCCACAGCATATAGGCTCAACACACCTGGTGACCACGCCCTCTCCCCATAGTCGGATGACTTTCACTCTTAAACCACACCTTTCAATAAACACACACAACATATTGGGAACACATTTCCTTTTTAGATGACACTGGTGATAAAGGAAGAAATAAAAATTAGGAAAACAGGACAGGTTTGCAGAAGCAGAGGGGTATCTGTGGTGATCTTTACATTTTGCATGCACACACACATGTCCACCTGTGAACTCTTATTATTACCCTGTTTTCATTCTGTATGTACTATTTTAGAACAGGTGAACAAAATTCAACCTCAGAGACACAATCAGTTAGAATAGTAAGCCCCTGGGGAGTGTGTAAGTCTAATCAGAGATCACTTTGTGTGTGTGTGTGTGTGTGTGTGTGTGTGTGCATGTTAGACTCATCACCTCAGATACATCTCCTGCACTATTCAGAGAAATCAACAGGACACATAATGATAATAGTCATCTTTAAACAGAAAAAAAGATCATATTCATAATTCTATTATAAATTAACAAATATTAACAGATTTTGAATACAACAAAGTAATATATAGGATTATTGGCAGAAATTAAAAATGTTGTTGTATGTGAATCATCTATCTATATGATCTAAATGAGACAAGCCATTTCCATTTTCCAAACAATCTGAAATTAATCCTCAGACTCTTAATCTATCCTTTGAACAAACCAGTACAGATTGTATTAAAACCATGTCAATACTGTATCCTCACCAGCATCCATACAGCTAGTGCTGTGCTAAATGGACCCTCTGGAGGGCAGTGTTTGCCTTTGGCACATCAACTATGAGTCTAGTGCTGTTTTTAAGGTGCATCTCAAAGAGATGAGACTGAAGTTGGGGCAAAGACACCACTTTTGGCCACTGAAATTCCCTCTTGATTTGATAATGAGCACAGAGGTGAGGCAGAGAGAGGATTCTCATTAGTACCATTGGACACAACGTTGTGGACTCAAGTCCTGAGAGGCTTTGACATCTAACAGAGCGTTGTAAATTGTTTTGTAATATTTACAAGACAAATAAATGACCATTATTCATGTCTTTTTTAAAGAGTTTCTAGCATTTAACATGTCAGTACACCTTCTCACACACAATTTAATCAAAACAAAAAGAAAAGAAAAAAATATATCACAAAAGAAAAACAAGCACACAGCACACCGCTAAAACTTTGACTCACAAAATGTATGACAGTGCAAACTTACATCCATGTCTCAAATAATTTACAAACATTAGTATACACTTCAGCACCATTGTTTACTATTGTTGTTGAATACATATCAGTATGCTAGATCTTTAAGTGGACGCTGTTAGTGCTGGATGTGCTAACGAGATAGGGGCAGACGGTAATGGAGCAATGGGTTGCACGTCCATAAGCAAGATGATAGTTTTGAATGTGTTGTAGGTGGAAGATGGGTGTTGTTAAGCTTTAAGGAGTTGTTTCTTCACTTTTCTCAGTTACCTCCTGGGCAGTCGCTGACTTTCAATGAAAGGGACTGATGTGAAAATAGATTGTACTTTCTTTTTGGTGTTCACATGGATAACATAAGATCACAGCACACACTGTGGATGGAAATGGATGATGTGTGCTGGGCACATTACTTTAGTTCACAGACCACACATTTAATGATCATTATGCTGTATATGATTCTCAGGGAGTAATTTTTTTTAATTTGTTGGCTTTAAAAGCCAAATGTGTACTTTCTCTTTGTCTGACAGGGACAAGCTTTCATTTCTTTCATTGGTGGAACCATGCAGAGAGAGAGACACTGTAAAATAATGTTATGATTTAAGAGACAAAATGAGCAGAAAACAATATAACAAAACAAAATAAAGAGTTGCCATCAATACCGCTCTGCACTTGCTATAACCTGCCATACCCTGTAACCCAAAGGCAAGCCCTGTATCCTTTCACCTCAACTCCATTTATACTCCTTATTAGGATTTCTATTTATTATGGGTGCCCATAACATCAATCTTCATGTTCACAAAAAGAAGGTGCCTTATTCATTATCCAGAGCAACACAGATGAAATATGCAAAACAAATGCTCTTATGAAATTTGCTCACAGGCTGCTCAGAGGGTTACATAACACTTTCCTATGACCATTTCATGTTAACCATATTCCTTTTAATACTATCTAGTTCTATACTATCTTTTACTCTTTAGTCTGTTTTGCCCATACTCTCACCTTCTTCTACTTTCTCTCATCCTTCGCAAAGTGAGAGGAGAGAAATATCTCAACATTTGTTGATGAAACGGATTGCTCCATGTTTCCTTGCCCTTGTCTTTTACTTTGCATGTTGACAGACCAAACTGGAGAGAAACAAATGTCTAGTGATTTTCCTCTTTCACTTGTCACACACGGTATATATATCCTTCCACATTTTCTGAAAAAAGAAAAAAAATTAGCTGTAATGTAAAGCTTCGAAGAAATAATGAGTTGCTTTCTCTGCAAAGATACCAAAGCTTAACTTGTCTTTGTCTTGCATTGTTTCCACCAGAAAGGTCTTAAAGTACACTTGGTTATTTAAGTTTCAAATCATTATCTCCAAATTTAACAAAGGGTATTTTAGGGATTTAATGGTTTAATTAATAAAAAAAAACATGCCTTAAGGAAGACTGAAAGAAAAGATAATCTTTTACTAAGATAGGAGAAAAAATTAGAGCTAAACTTTTTGTTGTTTTTCAGACATTATTGTCATTTCAGACATTAAGTCTTTTACTTATGTTCAAGTCTTTTAAAGATTTTTTAGTTGTTTGGATACTGCAGTGGACAATAAATATAATAAATGTCTACACAGATCTACTCAGAGAGCTTGGTTGATAACAGCAGAATGGGGTATAAAACTACCAGGTCAGTTTGCGACTAAACCAAAACAAAAAGGCTACTGGTCTACTGGTATCTGAGTGTAATATGATATAATGTGCAGAAATTAAAGCAAATATGCAGTGGTTGAATACATTTAATGGTGTGTGTCTTGGAGCTGACTGCACTACTAATGCCCTCAAAGTAAACGATGCCCCGTGGTTGTTGATGAGTTTAGTGGCAGATGTTACGCTTGCTGGGCTGGTGAAGGAAGGTGTTTCTGGCGTGGGCTGCGTGGCGGGGGACCTGCTCCCTGGTGCGATTTTGCCGTTGGATGCGGTTGCGGCCCAGATGGCGCCGCTCGATGCGGGTTTTGCTACGCTGGACCCTGGCCACTTGGGTGACCTTGGCCAAAGCGCCAGCCTGGGCAACTGCTCCACGGGTCACCCTGGTGGGCATAGTGCTGCAGGTGGCGGGGGCAGCAGCTGATTCAGCCACTCTGCTGCAAGGGGAGAGAACAAATGTGAGAAAAGGTGTGATTGTTGTCGTGCTGATGCTGAAAAAGCAGGTGAAGGTCAAGTGCAGCTTGCATAAAGAGTGCTATTTCTCACTTCACGCTGCTCGCCAGGCTGACAGTGCTTTCCTCTCCCACCACAGATAGGTTGCTGTTGGAGACCATTGACAAGTTGTTTGAGGAGATGTACACAGACATGCTGGGGTGCTCGATGAGCAGGTCCTCCATCGGGCTGGCCTCCGCGGTGGCTCCCTCTGCAGTGAAACAGGGGGGAGGGGTGACAAACCAGCTCTCATCCATGCAGCCTCTCTCTGGGCCTGACCTACTGCTACCCCCACTGCCCCCACACTCACTTCCAGAGCCAGGGGACACTGACGGGGTGGAGGAAGGCGTGGACAGTCTGGCCCGTCTTGGCAGGGGTACAGGTGTAGTGGCACCCAAGTCTGACGGGCTAGCGCTTGGACAAGACAGGGGGTCTGATGATGCTACAGCACCTCGTGCCCGACCTTTATGTGTCCTACGGCGCTTGTGAGGCGCGTGGGGAACGAGGGCCGGGCGTTCAGTCCTTGTATGTGTGTCTTGATGATTTGACTGGTTACTGTCTGGAAATGACTGTGCAATCAGTGGGGCACCCGTCTCATCCTCCGCCTGCATCATGCAGTCAGATTCTTCTGAGCACATGGCAGTGATGAGATCGGGGATGAGACGGCCAATAAAGACAGATGTTTAATGTGGGAGGTTGCAAAAATGATGCAAATGGGGTAGATTTTCAAAAAGCCATGCGGGATGAAGGGGGCAATTTTTAAGGGATCACATACACACGCGCACACATACCAGTGTGGGGAATGTAAGGGTGTTTAAAAAAATTGGAGGAGGGGAAGAAAAGGTAAGGAAACATAAAAGAGTCACATCATTAGTTGTGTTGACCCTCTAAGGTTTTGATTATGTCAGTGACATAATGTTTGTCTTGACTCTGCTGAGAGGTACTTTTATGTTGCTTTTGATGTTTGGTTGGCTTCTGAACAGGCACCAAAGCAAATTTACACACTCAATAATTGCCTTTGTCATGACTGAGATCATAAACAAAGAGGAAGGAGATGTATGTTCACAGAGAATTATGTGTTTCGATCATATGACAGACAACACCTTTGGTGTGGCAGCCATATGGGTGAGCATCAGTGTAGTTGCGCCACGCCCCCGACTGATTCTTCACCTCACCCCATCATCCCCATAATTACTTCTACACTTCAAATGTTAGTCAGCATTATAGACATGCAATAGAGAACAGAAGTATTTCTCAGCTACCTTAATCTTTGAACACAAACACAATTTGACTATTTCCCAGTTTGGTGTGGCTCTAAAATGCCACACTGACCTATCCAAGCCACCACTGCACTTTCTCTGTTGAGACTCACCAGGCAGGTTGACAAGCATCCATCCCTCCTCGTCGGCCTCCGTCACACAGGGGTTGGGTCCCTTCAGCTCAGCTGCCACCTCTTCTACTTCCCCAAACAACAGGTTGCTCAGACGCTGAAACATGACTGCTCGTATCGTCAAGTGTTGATGACTTGGGTGCTTTTTGTCGTCCACAAAGAAAAAGCTGTAGCTGCCTTTTTTAATGTCTTATTTGTGTTTAGGTATCACTTGTTGCTATTTTATGCAATTCTTTGTCTGATTTTTTGAGTCTCTTTTTTTTCACTTGAAGCCCTTTGCTGGATCTCGGTTTTGACAAACAGGAGTGGACAGGCTTCTGTAGTGCAAATGTAAGGTTTCACTTGGTTTGGAGCAAAGGCCTGGAGAGAGAAAATGAGAGAGAGAAAGAAGAGGGTGGTTAGTGGTTTTAAGAAGATAAGGTGCTTCACTGTCAACACATTTTCTTAAAAATGACATCTAAAAAAAGAGAAGTGACTTATTGGGTTCATTTGCTACTGCTTAGTCAAGGTACAATAGATAAACACAATAAGTGAGCAATGTGTGTGGTAAGAGCTTAGGGTTATTTCAAGACACATTACAACAAGTTGGAAATATTTTTTGGACTCAAATCTCAAAGCATTTTAAAATGTATTGTAATGACAGGTTGACACAAACACTGTGCCATTAATAACAGAAGCTGCTTATTTTTAAGTTTTCACACTAACATTGCTGGGTAGCTTGCATATTAGATTAGCGGGTATCTTAAGATCAGCTTCCAGTTACCAGTTCTAATCAAAATAATATAATAGCTCTGAGGCTGTGCATAGAGGGAACAATATTTTTTTCAATTTATATATTGTCACTGTTAACACTTTCTATCCCAAAATTTAAATCTTCACAGGAAAAATGGAAATGGTATTTTTTAAAACCTGCATTAAGTGATTGTTTGGCCACTTGGGGGCAGTGCAAGAAGCTATAAAAACACAAAATTGACATATTATCACCTTATGAAGTTGCTATGGGTGTTAACCTACGAGTTGATTTAAAGCTGCCTGCTGCATCTAGAAAGTTGTGGGCTGGAAAACCAAAACAGTGACCTAAAAGATGCTAAAACATTCTGTAGAGCTGAGGAAAACTGCAGAGTCGGGTGATTTGAGTCATGAGATTTCAATAGGGCAGTGCCAATACACAGTATAGCCTGTATATCAAATGGTATATCCATTTAAACTTTCACATGATGGTGACCGACGCTGTGTAATACATTGGCAAAAGAAGACTGAGCTAGAGTAGGTGGTAATAAATAAGAATGTGTTTTATGAAGAAATAAATTAAATCAGCAAGCAAGAAGCTGGTGGACAATGGCTGCACTTCCCTCCCCCCATGACCTTTAGATAAGCAATCAGCACAGTCTCAGGACAGATGGACAGGCCAGAGAAGAAGTGGAGGAGGTGAAAGGAGGTGATACAAAGAGCCAGACTCTCACAAAGTCATACAAAGTGAGTATGTACAATATTAAAATGTAAAGAAGGACATAGACATTAGGACAGAAGGTACTGAGGCAAATGACAAGTGCCTGACCTAAATGTGAACATGATGATGTAATGTTGAACAGATGTTTGAATAGCCATCGCTTACAAGACAAACCCCTACATGTTCAAAGGCTGAGTTTTATTTACTTAAACTATGTGAATGCAGAAGAAGGAATGGCTGTAGAGATCATAAAGGGCAAACCTCTGCCAATACTTGCTGACACACAAAGATATCTCTGGGATGTTTAGGTTAAATTGATTTCTCCCCATATGCTTTTTTCCATATATTAGTTTAGGCCTATTTGTGTACTAGTTTCAAAGTTGTAGAGGTTTAAATTTCAGATCATTACCTATTGCAGTCCACAATCTGTTTGACCCACAGCCTGATCTGTATTCAACTATTTCACCAACTATGTGAGTAGATCAACAAATGACAGAGGTTAATAATAATGAAAGAGCACAGATCAAATGGTGAAACAAAGTGCACGTGACAGAGATATATGGAGAAAAGAGACATGGAAGGAGATATGCATGGATGCTTGTTGAGAAGCTGACACTTTCTGTCCTTATTTGGAGAATCACCATGGCCACCAGGAACAAAAAGGGAAAAGACATCTTAAATGCAACCATACAGTACACACTCCTGAGATTTCTTCTGGTGTCAGATGGAATAATAATCATTTTAACAAATATAGTCACTGTCAAGGAGACAGGAAATAACAAGAGAAAGTAAGAGACAAATGAACAGTGGGAGAAAATGGGCAGAAAAATGGGGCAAAAAGATGAAATGGTAGAAGCCTATTTCCAAAATAATCATTATGAGCCTACTGGATAGAAGCTCTCAGCTGTATTTTTTAATACTCTGGGTTGTATACGTTCATTTTGTGTGTCATGATGTGTTAAAAATCCTATCCAGTGATTTGATAAAAAAAATGTTTGTTATATTTTTGGAATTTTGCAAAGGAAATCCAAAAAGATACTATGAGCTGAGTCTGGACTGAGGTGCTGCAGTCCACCCTCAACACTGAGACTGATGCATTCCTGGACTAATAGAAACTTAAGTCATGAGACCATGACAACTAAATCCAGATAAACAAAATTTTGGTGACAAGGCCTGAGGGTTGCTTTGCATATGGTGCAGCAGAAATCCACAAAAAACACACTCAACATGGACTACATGCAGCACTTTCCTGATAAAACAATTTTATCAGTTTGGTGGCTGTACAAGCTAATTCAGGGTTATCTGACTGGTGTAAATATAGCAATTGGTACTGCCAATAGAGCACAAATAACCAGCACTGATATGGCTTACATCCTGGAGGAGACAGGTCCTGAATACATGGCATATGTTGTGTAGAAGCATTATCTAACAACTACCACCCATTAACACTGATAAATGTCCTTTGAAGTCAAATCTATTACATAAGAGAAAGCAGAGACAATGTAAAGGATTTGTTTGAAAACTTGGAGTCAAGAAAATGTTAGCATGACAATATGTAAATATGGCCATCTTGTTTTGTCTCTTCTGTCTTGGTCAGTCCTCTGTCCTCTTTTTTCTTTTTAACAGTCCTCTTTTTTCCTTATTTGTCCTTATTAGTATGGATTGCAGCTACCATACAATAACTGTACTGTGGCATTAATTATTGGTAGATGTGTACAAACTATCTTGTGCATATGTATTATGTTTGATAAGACAGGTTGTTTTATTTTATTTTTAGGATGCCTTTTTAACATCTGGCGAGGGACAACAGGTGAAAATTAGCCCTCTAGGCGAACTCTGGCTTGTTTACAGTTCTTTTTTTTCTTCTGTTGATCATTGAGCATTATCCCTGTCAGATAAACTAATAAATTAAAATGTAACTAGTTTGGACAGTAGTACACTAGTAGTAGACAAGTAAAAAGCTGGGCATTCTAATATCTTAACAAGACTAAACCTAAAATACATGAAGATATGGCACACACTACAGCAAAGAGATGTTGGTCATTAGGAGCACTGACAGGCCTTATTTTGTGTTTTTATTCAAATATACACATTACAAATATGATTTTACAGACACAGCTGCACATCCTAAAATATCAAAAAGGACCTTCAATTATGGATCTTTCTTTGACATTGGTCTTTTTAAAAAGTAGGAGGAGTGGAGTGCGATGGGAGGGGACTAACGAAATAAAAACAAGACGCCTGTGACGTCTGGCATACGTCATTGACGCTGATAGAGAGGCTCCTAGAGCCTATTTGGCTCACTGGAGAAAAAAAAGAGGTCTGAATAGCAAACATAGCGAAAATGTAAGATATTATGACCGTGTATATGAGACCTATATGGGTAGTTATGTCTTATCTGCATTTTGCAACACTATGCCGAAAACAATCCATAATGTGAATGGTTGCTATTGTCGACGGTCATCGTCTGGAGTAGCCTATGAAAAAAAAATGCAGCTCACATCAACAATGTTTACATTTCAAATACACAGAGATGCCCTTAAATGAATGTAGAAAAATAAAGCATCGCCCTCGGCCTCACATTGTCAACAGTCGACTAGCCGAGAGAAGACTTTCTGTAGGGTATTCAGGTTAAACATGAATTATCCGTATAAGCTCTACAGCTGAAGGGTCAAAGCAATGACAGTTGTGGCTCAGCAACACTGCACGAAAGACATCGACTGGATAGGCTACTGACAACACAACGAAACGCTTATTTCACAGACAAGTGACTGTATTTGCAGAAAACCTTAGCCTACAAGGTCCGCCTCCCAGAAAAAAACATCAACATCCGCCATCGACTTGACTCCACATCAGCATTTGGTGAAATTTACAAAACTGCGGCTGCTGGCATCCTGTAGGATATACACGTATGGAGGCTGGTATCGTTTTTCGGGATATAGGACGTCGAATCGACCCAATTAAGCCGTTTGGTTTAGGTTGCTATAGGCTATTGCTTTAAAATCTATTCATGACCTAATAATAGGGCACAACGAATTATAACGCACAGCAGTTAAAGATAGCCCATGTAATGAGTTAGTGACAGACAAAGCTGTGTAATTCTACATGTTATATGACTTCATGGTGGCTGATGGATATTTTCTGTAGATAAGCATAATGAAGAATGCAGCCGCTTCACTGGCAGAGACAAATGTAGCTTGATAGCTCTTGAGAGCACATAGCCTGACTCAAAACACACCAAGTATCAGATTGAAAGCAAAGTAAAGAATAGCTTACCTGCCTCTGCAATATTATTCAAGTTGTAAACGAGATCTCACACACAGTAGAAACGACAACAATTCTTAAAGCATAGCTTTAGATAGACTGTAAGTGAGGTAGTTAAAACACCATTATACAAAAATAAAAGGCTTTCTTCTCAGAAGAAGGGCTTCGTGTAAAAATGTTACACTGATGTTTTCAGATCATAATATCTGCAGCTTTTTCCTCCTCTCCTCAATCTTTTCCCCTGCAGATTTTTTTCTGTTTATTGCTGCCTCCAGCTGATCCTCGGATCAGAATGTAGAACGTACAAAACAGCTGATTGTGAGATCACAATACGCTCGGCCACGCCCCCCTTTCCCCGCCCACACCAAACTCACCAGCCAATCAGAATATTACACAAGCCAAAAGCCGGACTTCTAGGCAACAGGGAGGGGGCTGGGCGAAAGAGGGCTGTCAACCTGCACCCAGATGGAAATTGTGACTTAACCCAGAGACTGATCCGTGATCAGCTTCTGCTTTCACCATCCCTGCTGTTTGGGATCAGGGCTGGGGGATGGTAAACTGATCCTGAGCCTGTGCTCACAGAGCTCCAAACACTAGCTTTCTATATCAAGGAAAGATGAAGATCTGTTGACAGCTAAATTAAATTTCAACTTGGTGCCTAATTATATACATCCAGCTACAGAAAGAAGAGCACAGAGCTGAATCTGTTGCAACTAACCTGTTATATCACCTCCTGAATGGACTTTGAACCACAGACAGAACATATTTATCTTTGTGTTGTATATGTTACTCTGTAGATGCTTATTTTAAAATGTTAAACTGCATCATTTCATTTTGGTGTTTATTTTTCATCAGGTGCTGAATATTGTCCAGCATGAAAGAGACAAGGTAACCTAATCTCCTTTGCATATTCTCCTCTTGTGACAGAGTTACAAAATTAATCATTTATGGAAACAAATGCCCATGCCAACCTTGAATATTCAAATTATTAGTAATTGTCCCACTTCACAAACCAGATTAGCTTTCCTTCTCTAGTGATGCTGGTGATGTTACTTTACATTTAATTTGTAAATAGACCTCTTTCCCCTCCCCCTCAAGATCCATCTTTTCACTCTGCCTTGGTGGGGAGGACCTCCACGTGCCACTCAACCTATACCAGCCAGTCAGATACGCTTTTTCTGAATGCAGCATTTGAGTAACCAATGAGCTGTGGAGAGGTTTTGAAAACCCCTGGTGGTCACTTTTACACTCTGCAGTCTGTAAAGCTTTGAGAATACCTACTGCCTTTTATTACTGCAGATTGTTACTGGTGATTGTTGACATAAATGTGTGTGCCTGTTAATGCATGTGAGTGTTTCTCTATTTGAGAGAGCATTATGTATAATCCTCAAGTCTATTTCATTGGGTTTTTAAGTCTATACTCACAACTTGCTTATCTTTAAGCATACAAGTGTGAATGAGTGTGTGTGGCTACGTGCATGTTTATGTCCACATATGCACCAGCATGCTGACAGGGCTTATTGTGGAAGAGGGAATTCTTTTAGTAAAGCTGGAAACACACTACACTATTTATAGCCTAATTATCTACAAAGTCTGACCATGACAGCTGGTTTTCAAGATCTTTTAGGATCTACACTAGTCTGCACAAAACTGGACAGGTCACTCAGGCAGTCTGCGCACATTGCCCTATACTATATAAGGGTTTTGGATTACTAATTCCTTCCTGCCAACTGAAACTCAGCCCAGTAGGAGCCATCATAATATCGATCATATTTGATTTTTACAACTGGAATCATCTCAAATTTGAGAGTAATCTATAGTTTGACCTGATTAATGTCAGAAATCTGTATGTAGTGTCTTTATTTATGTACTGTAATATGACAAAAATGTGTGATGCCAGTTATAGTTGGTTAGCAGTCCTGGTGTATCTCCTCTCGAAGACCCTCTGGACAAAACTCCTTCTCATTCTTTTATATGTACAATATTAAATCAAATTTTGTGATGTTTTTGTGCAACAAGCTTTCTGTTTGTTCCTCCTGGCCAAAGGAACAGTTAAATACTCAGCTACTTGTCAAGAATATAGTTATACAGATGGTAGAATACCTACAGTATGATATGACTATATTATACTGAGTAAAGTACACTGACTTTCAGTAAAGTTAATTGGGATTAGCAAAGACTCTAGGTGTGCAGCATACTTGAGAATTTGCCAGTGAACCTGAAATTATAATGTTTTGTATTAGGACAAATGCATTGCACTCAATTTACAGT
The DNA here is from genome assembly GCF_020085105.1 of Siniperca chuatsi. Taxonomy (NCBI): domain Eukaryota; kingdom Metazoa; phylum Chordata; class Actinopteri; order Centrarchiformes; family Sinipercidae; genus Siniperca; species Siniperca chuatsi. The sequence continues at coordinate 18,948,688 of NC_058051.1, read as the reverse complement.
ATGTCATATCATGTTTTATAATACATGTGAATGTGCATGTGAGTAATCAGGCCTGGCTGTGTGACTGGACGTCTTGAACGTAAATTGAAAACAAATGAACCACACCTAAGAGGGTTGTATATCCAGACACATGCCTGTGTCATACGGGCTCCTTAGTAAGCTACTTTTTCTGCCATAGATTTTGTCATGTTATTACCACAGCGATGAAAGACAATAGCAAGAGCCCAGTGCAGCATGAGCTTTCTAAAGGCAGAATGATAAGGTTTCGATCCTATACAATTACCAGGTGCTAGGCAACTCACGGACGCAGACGCACACACACACGTACACATTTTCACCCTGCAGTGATGATGATATCCAAACGACGGTAACACAGTGAACACAAACATTTAGCAAGAATAGTTTGTGCATCTGTGCTTGTGTTAATGTTTGTGTTCTCAAACTGATCAGAAAAAGTCACAGGCCTTGTGGAACTTGTTATGTCATGTCCTTGTATTGCTATGTTTGTAGCTCTGATGCACGATAAATACAATTCAAGGTATTTGGAGTAATTATCCTTTAATACAAATGATCACAACCATATCATTAATGAATAACTGGGGCTTAAAGGGACAGTTCACCCCAAAATAACAAAAAAAACCTTTAAATACATTGCTCAAGGACACAGAAAGAGTAAAGGTTATGGTTTTTCCATTGTCTGCCTCTTTTAAAAAAAATCAATGCCAGAGCTTTCACTGAAGTTCCCTGGCTTCACAGGATTCCCACAGTTTCTCAAGCTGGTTGGAGAAATGGGTGAGAGGTCACAGCAATGTCTCCCTCTCGCTCCCTCCCTCTCTCTCCTTGTGCTTGCTCATGAATGTGACATGCAGCTCTTGTTCAACAGCATGCCTGTCCTTGCCCCAGCTGACACTAAGGCATGTGCGTAAATGCAGAGGACTTCCAACAAATCAAAACCTTGTATTGTAAACACTGCTATTTTGTTTGTGGTTAAAGACCGAGGTGTGGCGAGTTGACTCAGAAGTCTGGCTTGTAGAATGTGTTGATGCTTGAAACAGATGGTAAAGTAACTTGTTTGTGAGAAACTATTTGATTTGACAACTCATCCCTTCCTTGAGTGGAGACAAAACAGATCCTGTGGGGACGTAGTGTATGTAGAGGACAGGACTAACACTCAAAGTTCACAGAGGCACCTTATGTTTTTTTTTTAAACAATATTCTGCTGACTTATGCTTCTGTGTTTGATTGTCAGACAAGAATAACTGTCGGGATGCATTTTAAAAAGGGAAACTGAAAACATAAAAGAAAATAGTAGAGGTGTGTCCACTCATCTCCTCCCTTTTACGTTATATCAGCGAACAAGCATGATTTGGTTGATGAAGTATAATGAATCTCATGTAAATCCCATAAACTTGAACTTCAAGAAATCACACATTTTTTAGATGACTTCCTATATGACCTTATTGACCTTCTTTTTGTGTGCTCTGCTGCCTTTATTTTTGGTGCTTCTCTGTCCTCTCTTTTCAGGCCTCTGCCCCCGCATAGCTGGCTGCTGGCAGATGATAAGACGGCAGCCCCAGAAGATAGTAGCTCAGACCTTCCTCCTGCGTTACCATTACCATACACAGCCAGCAGCAGTGTATGTTACCTGCATATGACACAGTGGGGCTGTTCAGGTTGCAGATCTCTATAGATTACAAGGATTAGGCTAACCATTTAAGGGAATAGTTTGATATTTTGGGAAATACGCTTATTCGCTTTTTTGAAGAGAGTTAGATGAGAACATTGATACCACTCTCATGTCTGTGCATTAACTATGAAGCTAGAGCAGGTGATTAGCTTAGCAATAGGTACTGGAAACAAGGGGAAACAGCAAGCCTGGTACAATTCAAAGTTTAAAAATATGCCAACCACCTGTTTACTCATTAACATGTTGTATCATGTAAACCAAATGTAACAATCAAGAGTCTCTGAGAGGCTCTGTGAGGATGTACTTAGGCACAGCAGTGCTTGCAGCTAAATGCTAAAGACAGCATGCTAACATGCTCATAATGCTAACTTCCGATGTTTAGCAGGTATAATGTTTACCGTGTTATCCATCATAGTTTAGTGTGTTAGTGTGCTAACGGTTGCTAATCAGCACTAAAGTACAGCTGAGGCTGATAGGAATGTCATTAGTTTTGCAGGTATTTGGTCCTTAACCAAAGTATTGGACAAACTGAATTGTTGACCTGATGGTGGCGCTAGATGAAGTGAAAGGATCACAAAAATTATTACAAATCATCCTGAGGAGGGCATGGATGTCTGTACCAAATGTGATGGCAATCCATCCATTAGTTGTCCAGACATTACACTAAAAAGCAAAAATGTCAACCGACTGGTGGCGCTACAGGAAAAGTCAGGGGAATCACCAAAATCATTTGGATTCATTGAATATGTGTGTCTGAACAAAATTTCATGGCAATACATCCAATAGCTCTTGAGAAGTTTCAGTCTAGACCAAAGTGGTGGACTGACGTCTTGAACCTGAAAACAGTGTCCAGATGACTACGACTGAAACCTTGCATTGCCATTCCTAGAGCGGTGCCTCTAGCGTGGTTGAAAATGACAGGTTGTAGCTTTACGGGGAGTTATGTGCTAACACAATTTCTCTCCAGCTCACTGACTTCCTGGAATCTTGTCAATATGAGGTTGCCAGGCAACAAGTGGAGACTCAGGGTAGTGTTTTAGAAATGTTGGTAGGTGTATTTTTGAACTTTGGCGAGAGCTAGGCTAGCTGTTTCTTCCTGTTTCCAGTCTTTATGCTAAGCTAAGCTAATGGACTTATGGCTCTTGCGCAATAGTTAATGAACAGACGTCAGAGTGCTATCAATCTTCTCAGTTAACTCTCAGCAAGAAAGCGAATAAGAGTATTTCCCTAAATGTCAAACCATTCCTTTAAAACACTGGTAAAGCGATCATGCATCTGCATCAACATTTCCAAAATCCACACTTTGATAGATCTCACAGGGGAATATGGAAAAAAAACAACATCTGTAAAAAGTTCTATAGTCGATTCATGCAGCTGTTGTCAAATATGAGCCTTTAATGCTGCCAGCCCTTGATATTTGGTCCAAATGTTTTTATGTGCACTTTGTGTATGTGTGTGAACATGTGTGAGAGAGACAGTGGTGGAAAGTAACAAACTACATTTAATTAAGTACTGTACTTGAGCAAAATTTTTGAGATACTTGTATTTTCAATGATTTTCATTACTCCACTACATTTCAGAGGTTTTCACTGTATTTTTTACTTCACTTCATCTATTAAACAACTATAGTTACTATTTACTTCTAAGAATAACACTTTACATACAAAACACATGATATGCCTCATAAAAAGACCTGAAACGATTAGTTGATTAATCGATTAGTCAATCGACAGGAAATTAATCGGCAACTATCTGGATAAGCGATTAAGCTGGTTTCAGCTTCCAAAGTCGACGGTTGGCTGCTTTTCTTTGTACTCTATGTGGTAAACTGAATATATTTAGGTTCTGGACTGTCGGTTGAGCAAAACAAGCAATTTGAATATGTCAATTTGCTTTTTAAGAAATTGCCATAGGCATCTTTACTATTTTTGTGATATTTTCTAGACCAAACGATTAATCGATAAATTGAGAAAATAATCTGCAGATTAAACTCCCCAAAGGTGCATAAAGTAGTTAAAACCACCTCCACCTCGACCAGCTACAGCGGTAAAATGCATCAGTATTAACGACTGAATAATGTAATATAATATAATAACCATTCACATGGCCTATTTGTCTGCATAATGAGTACTTTCACATTCATACTTTCACTTTAATACACCATGTCCTTTTGGTTCTCTTCACTGTAACGTCTGGAGGTCTGTGGCCTTAGATAAAGAATTTCTTTCTGCATCTCATATTGCATACAGCCTGTCTGTAAATGCTGCCCTCAACAGCACTCACAGTCCCAAGATAACCCCCCCTCCACACACATAGGCTAGCCTATTCCTTACTCAGCACAGGCTCAACATGGTGGGTTCCTGTCATCAGTCCAAATTCACACAACGACAACAGAGTTGATGTCAACCATTATCCCTCCCTCCCTCCCTCCTCCTGGGAGATCCCCTCTGCAGGCCGGTGCTTTTCGTTCTGCAGAGGCTGGGAAGGTGTTAGTCTCTCATCCTTTCTCTCCTACCTTCTTTCCCATTCCCTTCTTCATCCCTCCTAAAGCCCTCATGCCATGCGTGCATTCCACGGGTCTGTCCCTACAAGGCTTAAGCAAACAGGGCCTGGAAGTGGTGTCCTTGGCTGGAGTGTGCTGATAAACACAGCATGAGTGAGGACAGGCTGTGCTTTCCAGAGGCGGATGACAGCCCCTCGTTCACACTCCCCAGGAGGATGAAACATAACGAGGGAGCTATTTTAAATTCCCCAAAGGATTAGGATACCTTGGGTAATGAGAAAGCCCTGAATTTCGGCCACTTGTGTTCGTCTGAGTTTATCTCAGAACTATTGTGTCGTGTGTGTCTGTGTTTCATGACATTTGTCCTCATCCATCCCCTCCAATTTGTTCTTCCCCTTCATGTTAGTGTGGGAAGAAGAGGAGCTTCATGCTTAGATGTGTCCTCTAACTGAAACCAAAACATGACCTGCAGGCTAAAATTAGCACTGAGCAAGGATTAAATCAAAGAAAATTGAGCTACAAATATAGCAGCTTCTTTTCCATTCATTCACCCTGACGTCAATTCAGTTCTTGTGTTTACAAACCACCACTATAAACAGCCCAGAGTCTCTTGAGTTTGAGCATTTTTTTTCTGTAACCCGTTAAAAAAATGTCACTTCTTAATTTAGCACATACACACACAAATAGCCTACAGTACATAGTGTTGGCTTAAAGGTTGAACCCAGGGTAAAGTTTTGACCTGAAATGACATAACTTGGCCTCAGTCAGAACAAAAATATCCCGTTCAACTTCCATTGTATATTACAGAGCCCTATGCCTATATATATATATCGCCATACAACCTGCCATCAGTAGGGGATGTAGCTCAGTGGTAGAGCGCATGCTTTGCATGTATGAGGCCCCGGGTTCAATCCCCGGCATCTCCACTTCTTTTTCCTTCAATTGTGATACATACCGAACACAGTAGTTACACATCTGAGTTTTGTTGAAAACTTCACTTAAGTTGTGTTAATTGTTTACGTTAACTTTGCCGATAATTCTCATCGTAGCTAGAACTTCCAGCTCAGCTCAAAATATATTTCTGTGCAACAATATTGTTTTATTATTCTTCAAACATAAACATTACACCAAATCAAAAATACTCATGTTGTAGCACCATTTAATTTAATTTTAATGTTTTTTTAAAAAAATTATTTGCATTTTACTTATTGCAAAATTGCAAAAAAGTTAGCCTTGGTGAGCCTTTGTTTACAAGTTTTAGATAGATTCGTCACATATCGTTTTACACTCGTTAAATGCTTAGGCTAATATCCGTCTCCATAGACAAAAAATATATATTCTATGGACCAATAGTTTAAAATTGAACTAAATTTATTTTAAATTTTGTATTCTTAAAAACTTATAAAAACTTGATATTCACATTCACGTTTTGTTAACCATCGACTGCCACAGAAACCCAGTCTGCAGTAAAGATGTTTAAATCAGAGGTATGCTGTCTCAGTCTCCTGTCAAAGGAAGGAATGAGAAGAATGACAGAAACCTTGGGGGCAGCGCTCAGTTTGAAGATGTAAAAACTTATAAAAAGCAACACATACAGACACATACACACACACGCTCACACACTCACATAGATCCCTAACTTAGAAAAAATAACACTGAGATAGATTAATGTCATCTGCTTTTAGCAAGTTAGTGGAGGCTGGTTGTCCAGCAGGACACACTATCTGCCATGAAACAAGACCACTCTGAGGGTCAAACCATCACATGGGTGATGGTGCCTGTAACTCCTTAACCCACATACTATATGTCTGCACATTATGACCTAAATGAACCGCCTTTACATAATTGTCACATAGCCATTCCCCAGGTGTCAAGCTAACATTTCTGATGGTGGAAAAGTCACAGCTGTCTGAAGCTCCAACAGCCGACTGTACTTTAGCTGCAGGTCACATTGCAGAATCTACAAAATGTGTGCAAAATGTGTACCAGTTTGCTTTTAAAGAAACATAAAGACCCCTAATTCAGCAGTGAATATGGTAAACCAGAGGGTCAGAAACAAGCACATTATAGGTCCCAAAGTTTAAATATCAGAGGTCAAAGCTGTTTTACACGCATGAAAGGGTTCTGCTAAATTTGCATACATAAGGGTTTTCCGAGAAAGGCTTGTCAATGAAAATGTAAAGAAACATAATTTCTTTGAAACAAGAAAAGAAAAGAAAACAGGTCTGGTGTATTTCTTCTGCTGCTGTGACAGATAAGATTCTTCATTGTGCATCACCAAGTCATTAGTGTACATATTGTATTGTCCAACCCTAAGGTTTGCCCAGTCATCAGACACAACAGGCCGATGTGGATCTGTCACCTCGAGCTGGATTACAAAAAACAGTGTTGACCTTTCCCAGTTTCAGGGCTTGGCACAACACACACCCATTCCTTAGTGTCTAGTCATTTTAATTTAGCCCATGATGTCTGTCTGTGTGTGTGCAAGTTTAAGGATTTACTACAGCTCAATCACTGATGACACTGCAGAGTGATACTAATGTCCTCTAAAAGAAAGTGATCTTTGCACCCTTACTAACATGGTGTATATTTGTGCAATCAAGATGATAATGTATCTGACTTCTGATTTAACCACTGACCTGGAAACCCCTATGACATGGTCATTATTGGTCTTTGACCGCCCCCTTGTGGTTAATCTCAGAACAGTCCCTCTGTATCTGTATGTCCACTATGTGAACAGTGGGTGGTGCCACCTCAGTTTGTTTCTTTCTTGACCCAAAGTGATCCTGACAGAGATCTGAAAACAGTAAATCAATCAGGAGTCCCTACATGTACCAGCAGATCAGTGATGACAGGTTTAGACATGATTTAAGAAAATGTTGGTTGGCTTATGAAATTTTTGATTGTTGTCTGGCTAGTAGAAAAACTAAAATCACAGAATTTAAAAGGAACTATAGCAGTGATAAGGTTGATGGGATTCAACCCAAAATTAAGATGCATTTTTAAGATTAATTCTATTTGAGTTACCTCAGTTTTGCTTGAATTATGTTATTATTCCTCATTATTACTTTCATTGTCCTATCATTTTGTATTTCCTGGGAAGTTAAATAAATAAAAATAAGTAGCACACACAGAAGTAAGAGACTCAGTCCACAATAAAAGGGAAAAAAACATGTCACAGTTGCAGGAAATTTTTGGCTGTGCTTGAAATCTGTACAGGCACGTCCAAAAAAAGGACCCAGGAGGAAGTCCTATCAGATTACACATACTTTTTGATAACTGCTACACAAATAAAAGATAGCAGGTATACATAAAAGTTATCAATGTTACTAACAATTGCACTGTAGAATATTATGCAAACCAAAATGTATTAGTAAATATTTGAGAAAAAAAAGTAATTTTTTAACAAAATGTCTTAAGGCAAGTCAAGATTATTTGTATAGCACCTGATAACAGCAACTCAAAGCCTTTTTAAAAAATGGCAGCAGTAATTTTCGGTTTCGTCATGTGGTCTCTCCAAAAGTGTTAGTTTCCCTCAGAACGTAAACAACTAACCATTAGATGACCTTTAATGGTGCCATATATTACATCAAAGGATGCCTATGGTTGGACTGCGGTGTCTGCCTGCTGTCCAGATAAGGTTGGGGAGACACACACACACACACACACACACACACACACACACACACACACACACATACATGCACACATCTGGGCAAATTCCACCTCTGTAAGCATCTATAGAAGGTTTTGGGTGTTAGTGTGTCAGTGATAGAAAATTAAACTGGTGAGGTTAGGAGGCAAGAAGGACACAAAAGTCCTTTATAATTGTATATTTTATGTAACAAAAATACACCCTGGATGTCAAGTTTCGACACTGCATTCTGAGCTAAAATCAACTTTCACCACCTCGTATAAAAATAGGAAATGTTTCCATCTCAGAGAGATATGAGAGTGTGTTTGCTCATATGTAACTCTGTCAGTTGTTTTGTCAAACGTTTGTCTAGGCCATCGAGCAACTGTAGTAGTGCTCTGACCACATATAAGCATGTGTTATTAATTATCTGGTGGTGATAGATGAATTAAAACCACAGGTTAATTTGATCAACAATTTGTAACCCTTATGTACACATGCAGCATAGGCAAATACATTCGCTCATCTGTTTTCAAAGCGGAATACAGCTAAGTGAGAGAGATACAGCAAGAAGACGAGTTGAAATGTGAACGATGATTGCCCTTTGCTCCAAACTACAGAATTGATTATAAATGTCACAGCCTAAAAGGCTTTTTGAAAAGAAAGCACTGCTTACATCCAAACACAACAAAGAATAAATAAGCCTATTTTATTGAATTATCTGCTTTACTTCAACATTTTTAACTCTATTTGAAATATTATCAAAATACTGTGTCAGTATTCATCCACATATTTTGTTGTGATTATTACTGACACTGTTTCTGTACAAAATAATGAAAACATATATGCTATAATGACAATCTGTAATGATACAATCTGTTGGGACTAAATTACCATTGTACAAAATGCTGCAAAGCCATTTTGTAAGTGTGTATTTACAAGACAGTATCGCAGTTGTTTAGTTTCAGTTTCATGCATTGTGTTCCACTTTTTCATGATTTATTAGACTTTTACTCTTGGGTATCTTGGTCTATCATGACTTCTGGAACGAGACATTGCTGTTGAGTTTTTCAAATGTATTTTTGTGGCGCTTTTGAGCACCACCATCTAGCCATCTAGTTCCACTAATTCTAATTCCACTCTACGGCCGATATCTCCAAAACAATAAACAACGATAAATAGCACTACAGGTAAGAGGAAAAACATGTATTTTTGATTTTGGGGTGAACTGTCTCTTTAAGTAATATTTTCAATCTATGCAGTTTACTTGTAATTGATTATTGATGATATTTGCTACATTAACTTATGTAAAGGATCTGAATACTTCTACTACTACTTCCACCACTGTCAAAAGTAAGTAAGTAAATAAAGGTTGTGAGCACAGTACTTGAGTAAATGTACTTAGTACATATAGCTACTTTCCACCACTGGGTAAAAAAAAGGTATCATATATTCATTTTGATCAAACATTAGGTTTGATGGGTTTTTTTTTAAACAACATTTTGAGTTAATCCCAGAAGATCAGTTACCATAAATCATGTTTTACTCTTTGACTTTTGAGGACAGATTAGTTTACATTGCCATGATTCATATTTTTATATTATTTATTATTTATATTATGTTTATATTGGAACTAGAGAATGTTGGTGAGAACAAGTTATAAACAATATCTTTTCGTAAGACATCTACATTGACCAGTACATGGGGTGCCAGGGATGAACAGTTGCCAGGAATAAACAAATTCTAAATTATTCTGACATTTTTGAGCCATTTTTTGCTCTTGTTAACCTGCACACTACATCCCATCTTCAGTGATGTTTGTTTTACCATTGCAATAACCACTGTAAAAACACTGGTGTGTACTCCACTGGGATTAATATTATATTGTAATTTCTAATCTACATATGGAGATATCAAAAACACGGAGACCACACTTCAATCTGCAGGACATGTTGGCTGCTTCTCTCCTTAAGCAAGATGGAGTTTCACTAAAACATGTGAGTGTTTGTGTCTAATAGAGAGACTCTGACAGAGAGTGTGTTCAGACTACAGAGCATGTATGTGGGAGTGTGCATCCATACGACCAGTTCTGCATTCCAGTGGGATAATCTTATCTCCCTCCTGCTGGCCTTATGGACCTCTGATCCTGTAGGGCAACACTCACACACACACACACGCACTCCAATTCACATGTGTCAACAAACAAACAATCATGCAGTGGTAAAAGAGCATGAGGCAATTCATGCACATTATAAATAGTCTGACAAGTATTCATACAAGCTTGTCTTGTGGCTGAGTTGAAGATAAAATAAGACTGGTATCACTGAACACATCTTTAACAGGGACCCAGAGTGGACATTTTTGAGACCCAGAGAGTAAACTAGCTGTACTTGAAGAGACAACAGGGCACAATGGCCTTGATAGTGGCACAGATTATAATCACAGACTCATCCGTTTTCTTTCAGATTAAACTAGAGCGTCATCGTATCGTCACATCCTCCCACTGACTGACATGTCAGAAGATCTACTGTATCCTTTGAATCATTGCATGGACAAAGAAAACCTGACTTGACCTGATTTATCTGTGCTGTTGTTGTGCGCCAGAACCTGGGAAACCTGCATAAATATCAAATGTGAATGTGCTCTAGTGACCGTTACCTATTGTCTGAATGTACTCAATGGCAACAATGCACCTGAAAGGCTATCAGCAAGGGTTTTTTAAATGTAAAACATGGCTTTAAGCTGCACTTGTGTACTTGTCACTTGAGGAAAAGCATTTGTACAATCACAATAGGTGTCTGGGAGTTGGCTTCTTTGCAAACACATGATAGGACACTGGAGTACAATATGCCCCTCCCCCATCAGACATGGTATGAAATATATTCTGGTAAAAAATACAAAAAAGCAGGTTAAAGATTTTATGTCAACTTCACCGTCAATTCCATTCAAAAGGGAAATTATGTTTTGAAGAAGTTAGATGTAACACATTGCAGTGAGGCCACGGTTACAGCAGCTTACAATGGTTCTCCTAGTTATCTATGTTAATTTCCTCATCAAAAGTCATCATGTCAGAGAAATGAAAGCAATAAAGGAATCTTGAAGAAAATGATTTGTTCAAGCACCAGCAGAAAAATTATGATGTTGGGTTCTTGTCACTTGGAAGAAATCAAAGAACGTTACGGAGTATGATGAAGCAAAGAAGACATCCAAAATGAATTCTCTTTGATCCATGTTAGCTTCAGGGGCTGTTCTAGGGTCAATGGAGATCTGGAGCTTAGCCCTGAAGTCTTTGACTGAATCTGGGGTGACATGTCAATCGTTAAATATTGCAATATAAAAAAGTTCTATATGAATTAACGGTTATATTATTATTATTATTATTATTATTATTATGACAATTAACTGTCAAAAAACAGCCATAGCCTCCTTTAACATAAACTAATTCCAACTAAGCCCTATTTTAAACAATGCATAAGAAACTCATCCTAGCCTGTAATCTGACTGAATTGCAATTATATTTCACTTCAGTGAAATACTTGAGGTGGCGTGCCTTGATTGAACAATAAATTCAATAAGAAAAATCAACCTGATTTCAAAAGCCACCAATTAGAATAAGTTAAATTAGCATTGGCCAAATTTTATCACAAAGTTTTAAACAAGTATTCCAGCCGCTCTATAAATGAACAGTTATATCAGCTGCCATTGAATGAACAAACTGGGTAATGTTGTGTATGTCTATCATCTGGTGGCACTCCTTGTTGTTTGTGTCAGGCAGACTGCTGAAGTTGGACTCAGACTGGGCAGGACAACTGTTACTTCAACACATTCTCATCATTACCAGCTGAGCCAGAGATATCATCTTTTTTTCCCCCATGCATTCTTCTTCCTTATAAAAATCTGGCAACTACATTACCCACAATGCAATTCATCCACAGACAGTTTGGTCGGAGACTAGGGTGTGTTATGCTAGTAGCGGTTAATGTAGCCTCGAGCTGCTCGCCTCAATCAGAGATGAGGAGTGGGCTACAGAGGTCTGGTAACCTCACTTCTTTTTAACTCCACAGATTTTTTTCATTTTCAAACTTGTAGTCTTCAACCCCAACTGACGTTGACTCAAGTGACATCAATGGAGGCAATTTATCAGACTTTGCGCAGGCCCCTCTGAAGCCACAAAAGGCTTTATACAACTCTTTTTCACATATGCAGTAGCAGGCTAGGCCAACTCCCCAAGACCTGTAAACAGACTTGGATGAGAAAATCGACAGAGTTCCCTTTTAAAATTTCATTTTCTATTTTGTAATCGTGTTGTAATATTCTATTTTGACAGGAAACATCGGTGATGCCACGGTCACAGCAGCTTACAATGTTTCTCCTATTTCTGTTTAAGCTAATTTTTTTGTTGTAACATCAACTTATTTCTTCATTTGTTTATTTTTTTTCCAACAGAACAACAGCTAATCTTCCTGTAGTCCACAGGACAACAAATACTGCAGTAATTTCATGTTATTATGTAAATCAAACAAATGATGAAAAAAATATCCCGTATGCACATGAATACGTTTAGTTATAATTTTGTCTGTATGACTAGACCAAGACATTTTCATCATCAAGGGTAATGCCCAAGAGTTCAGTTTCTGAAACCTGCTCTAGGATCACCCTAAATTGTGAAACACATTTTTTATGTGTGCCTGTTTTGAAAAAAAGGACATTTTGAAGACTCATCACAAGCCAACAAGTGTATCATAACATCCTGACCAACCTCATTGTTTTCTTTTACTTTATATAACAAAAACACAAGTTTATGATAAGCAAGAGGTAATGTATTACTAGAGCTAGAACAAGGACAGTGTAACTGATCTGAGCAAAGCTTTTCCATTTAATCAATAAACTGTTGCCAACATTTGTTTGTTGGCAAAACCCTTTAATCATGTTTCTCAGACAGTTTTTTTAAAGGCATCTACTATTAATTTCAGAGAGCCACATTCCTTTGCAAGAGGATTATCTGACTTCCACCTTGTTGCAGTATTTTTGGCTTTTTTTTGTTAAACCTCCGTAAGATTAGACTGAATGAAGATTTGTCTTCTACATTATTTTTAGTCTGAAGAGCTTTCAGCAGACAGTTTGAGCCTCTGTGGGAACACCGGCTGGTTGATCCCTGAGGCCAGAGAGGAGAGAACATCTGTTCTGAGCAGCAAACTTTTCATGTCTTCACGTCCTCTGTGTGTCATGAGGTCACTCTAACCCTGTTGTAACACAAATTGTCTGCAGTCAGCCAGACAAACTGCTTTCCTCGGAAGAGCAAATTCAACAGTGTATAATCATCTTTCGCTCTTACAGCCTCCTGCACTGTGTGTGTGTGTGTGTGTATGTCAGGTCAGGTGGATGTTTCATTTTGTCATTATTTTTCTGTTTGTGTGAGAAATCGAGATAGAAAAAAAGATAATCATACTAACACAATACATAGCGTAACACAAAATAAATTATTCTACGTTAGTCTAAGTTTAAGATTTCAAACACCATTTGTACTCTCAGGGTCATCCTCAGCAGCAGACCCACAACTCAGATTACTTTCACGTGTGTCTTTGCTATTTGCTTTTTGTTTTTACTGCTGTCCTGCCCTCCTGACCTCCAGTCTACGCGGCGTCGGCGTCAACAAGCCTCTAACTACTTGTGAACTTTTGGGCATGCCTTGACAATGGCGCCTTTAGACAGGTGCATATAGCCCCATCACCCTCCTACGGTGGACCTTTTAGACTCTTTGCAATGCTAAACAGGACCAAATGAAGACTGTCACATTCCTGTCTAATGCCCAGCACCTGATTTTCAGACTCACTGGGTGTGCACCAACAGAACCAGTAAAAAACAAACAAACCTTAAATTAAGGACATCGTCACAAAATCATCCACCACTTTTGATTGTTAAATGCGTTTAGTCCGTAGTCAGTGTAAGGAATGATCAGGAATTCAGTAGCCCAATAACAAACTTTATTGTTATAGCACGATTCATGCAACACAAAGTGCTTCACATAAACGTGAACGATAAAAAAGCAAACAATCGTGACATTTGCAGTAAAATAAGGGTAAACGCATATATAATAAGATGACGAAGATGATTTAGAGGGGACAAGATAAAAGAATGTGGGGCAAGAAGCAATTTTATGATAGATGTGATGAATGGGATGAAAATCCACAAAAATCACACTTTTTCATCTGTTTCCCCATTATTAGCCTACTTTCTAATGGATTCTGGCAATCCTTGCACATCTTAATGATAAAGATAGCAAGGGCACAAGTTTGATTTTGGAGTGTGGAACTGCTTTAAATTACGCATTTAACGGGGGAAAAGGATAAAACATGTGCAACCCATTTCCTCGGGCCATTATCCTGGGTCGCATTTCATGCCTCCTAAAGGCACAAGATTTAATAGGGCCCTGTCTGGGTTTACATCATCATATTGTTCCTGACGGCTCGGTTAATTTTACCTCAGATCGTGCTGTGAGCAAGCTGGAGAACAGTGCCTCTTTTATCTAAACGGAGTGATTTCCTGCAGAGAGACAGAGAAAGAGATATGAGGTCAGGGCGAACTGAGTGCTTCATGTTTTGTGTTTAGGGCAGCAAAGAGAACAGAGCGTTTGTCTCCTGTACCTTCACAAAATGTTTCCACCTCACCAGGGTGCGTAAAAGCCCAGAGGCAGAGGCACACAAAAAAGCCATGATACAATCAGTCACTTATTTGGCAGTGAATGGGTCTAAATGCTCTTAAACAATTGTAAAATGCACAACGTGAGATAAATTGTAATCACACAGAAGTAAGCCTCTTCAAATAATGTTCTTTAAGAGTATTAGAGAGCGGTCAAATTTAATTATAGTACCAATTAACTCGAACCAACGCAGCTGTAATGTTAATTGGGAAATTACCTCACTCCATTTTTCACACTTGCACATGGGCGTGTCTTTTCAAACTAGTGAGCTTCCACAAATCTTACTTTTTTATCACTATTTTCACCATCATTTGATGTGTGTGTGCAGAAATATACAGTACAGTAGCTACCATACCACCTCACACAGACAGATCATTTATGAGCCGCCCGAGGACGCTCCAGCTTCAGTTTGCCATGACACATTTTGTAAAGGAATGGACAGTGGAGTAATGTACAAGGTGTAAGAAAGCTTTTCATAAAATCCTGATTGATGTGACTATACCTATACCTATATAGGCTATTCATTGCTTTGATATTTTTTTTCCACATTGAAAATCATTCTTGTGCACATTTAACAGCCTTCAAGTACAAAAAACATTTTTACTGTGACTTGCACACTCATCTATTCACATTCAATGACAATAAATGCATGCCTGTAGGTAAATAGTGAGCCATTAAAGGCGTGAAATGCACAATCAGATTTGCGCTTTGCCACAGTTTTTTGGCACATTGGGCACCTGTGGTGAGTGGGGCTGACGGCGCCCTGACATACGGGGTGTGTCTCTGGGCGGAGATCTGCCCACCCACCCCACTGTTTCTCCCCTCTGGTTACTATATGAGGAGGCAACTTGCGATCCGTCAACAAGATACATTCAACCTTGGTAGTGGTCTTGTTGATCTCTCCAAGCGTTTTCTCTCCGTCCGACTGGAATCTGCAGCTGTCTGAAGAAGAGATCCTCGGATCTGAGCGCACTCCGCCGTGGGGATTATTATTTTTTTTTATTTAAAGAAGCCAGACGTAAACATGCCTCGGTCATTCCTTGTCAAGAAGTATTTTTCCAACAAGAAGCCATACTACAGGGAGAGCCAACTGGAGAGCCAAACTGGTAAGTTTTTCTCCACTGACTGACTGAATTTGATGTGATCTGTGATTATATTTGACATGTTGAGTGAATCACAGTCTTTCAGTCATGAAAAGAGAGCTTTATCAACTTGCCTTCAGATGCAGAACAGATAAGTGGCAGATAAGATGGACATGTATCTTGCATGTAGCTTCCTGGGTGCAAAACACATACAGAAAAGTGTTTCTGGTCACCTGGAAAATTTGCTAATGGAAAAACTAGATGGATCAGGGTTATGTTGGATGCAGACCGTAACAAGACACCAAGAACGCAAACAAGTTTAGTGCTTTATTAGATTATCTGTCCATTTAAGTGACAATGCACCTGACTTGCTTTCCTCTGTGTTGCCAGCTTTTGTCCCAGAAAGCTTTCCACGGGCTGAACTTCCAACGCAGAACAACTGCTCTGCCCTGACTTGCTACCCCACCAGCCCATTCTTCAGCAGCATGGACACCCTGCCTGCACCTCTCTCCCCGATCACCCCCATGTCTCTCTCCCCTTCACCGCTGGGCCCTCTGGACCTCAGCAGCTCTCCCTCCAGCAGCAGCAGCGAGGAAGAGGAGGACGGTGGACGTACTTCAGATCCTCCCAGCCCGGATATCATCCAGCACATCTACCACTGTCTGCACTGCAGTAACAGTTACACCAGTCTTTCAGCACTGTCCCATCATCAGATGTCCCACCACCAGCTCTCCCACTGTGCTCCACTGCAACAGGCACCTTCTCTGCCCACTGAAGTCTCTGCACGCCCAGCCTTCCACTGCAAACACTGCCCCAAGGAGTACACCAGCCTAGGAGCCCTGAAGATGCACATTCGCTCGCACACTCTACCCTGTGTGTGCCCCACCTGCGGCAAGGCTTTCTCCAGACCATGGCTGCTCAGAGGACACATTCGCACACACACAGGTATGCATAAAAAGCTACTTGCCTTTCACATTGGTATGTCAAAGTAATCACACTGATTTCCAAGCTCTGTTGGCTTGTAAATGTAACAGCTGGTTGCACCTTGAGCTCATTGATATTCAGTGATGTCTCCTTACTTGTGAGCAAATGTTATTGCTTAGCATGGCACAATCTAATCTCAGCCACACAATGGTTACGCATGAAAAAAGGCAGTCTGCATTAAGTAAGTTAGGGTAGTGTTCCTGCTCTTTTGTTAGTTATCTGTAGATCATTTGAAAAACAATGACCAGAGGACAGACCTTTTGGCATGTTAATGAAGTGTTTTCCTGGCGCTAACGTTATTTTTATTTTTCCTTTTTCTTTTAACCAGGTGAGCGCCCTTTCGCTTGTCAACACTGTAACCGGGCCTTTGCAGATCGCTCCAACCTGCGCGCTCACCTACAGACCCACTCTGAAGTGAAGAAGTACCAGTGTGGCTCCTGCGCACGGACCTTCAGCCGCATGTCCCTGCTGCACAAACACAATGCCTCTGGCTGCTGCCCTGCCTCATAGACTCACATTCCCTGAACTGCTCCCATGAGCCAGTTCAAGCTGTTTGCTGCTTGCTGGTTCTGTTTTCCCCTTGATTAGAGCCAATAAGGACACTGGACAGATTGGTGCCAGCTCACTTCAAAGCCATGACGGGACAGAACTGGAGTTTTGTTGCTTTTATAAAATTACTTCTTAAGTGCCTTTTTAATTTTCAGGACTCTGTAGGTTTGATGTTATATTGGTATCCGCAGCACATCTTTTGCTGCATCCTGTCAACTGTGTGTATGTGTGTATGATTTGAGGGCAGCTGGACATGCAGTTAATTCCCAGGAAACTCCATCGGTGCCGGCCGGTCCGGGACTCTGGCCATGTTGCAGCTGCTTGGGTGTGTGTGTGTGTGTGTGTGTGTGTATGTGGGCATGTCATTCCTCACCATACTATACATGTGTGTGTGTGTGTGTGTGTGTGTGTGTGTATTAGTAAGTGTGTGTTGAGACAGCTGTCTGTGTATGGTGTACTGTGGAGGAAGGGCGCTGAGAGACGTGTTAGCTGTGACCTCGACGACAGGTGACCCTCCGCTTGCCCTTCCTCATGCCAAACTCATTGTATGTTATATGACATGAAATGACCACTTAAACTTGACCAAAAACACAAACAAATATTGTCATTTTTACAAAAATTTTAATGAAATTTTATTTAGACATAATTTTTGGGAAAATTTTGACCTACAGTTTTTATGAAACATTTTGTTGAAGATGCCTTTCAAATGGAAATACTGTGCCTTTTTTCTGCCACATGTAAATAAAAGCTTTGTTTAAAAAAAAAAAAGAAAAAAACCCGCTGTGGACCTACTTATGTGCTGTAACATTAATTCGTATTTCAACAGGCATTGTATTAATTCACAACTCTAAATGAGTTCATCAGGACAGACATGACAGTTTCTGAATGGGAAGATAGAGCTGTGTAAGGGTAGGGACAGGTTTGTGTGATGTTGAGTGATTAGGGGGAACACCTGCACACACCTGCCAGGCTGTCAGCACCAACACACATACAGGCAGAGACGGACACATGTTAAAGAGGTGAGGGGTTGCACAGTGGCCGCAGGTGGGAGAAAGGCTGGTGAGCAAAAAATTGTGGCTTAGAAAGAAGAGGAAGACCAAGAGCAAGAAAAGAGATCCTCCCAAGGGCCAGCGTGGGCAAGTTCTGCTGGAGAAAGTCAGTGTGAAATTAGCTGAGTGTGGGAATCCCACTGACCCACTTCCTGCTGTAGGGGCGGCCACAGATGGAAGCAGAAAACTTAGGCTCAAGACCAACAAATACACCCCAGAGAGTAAGGCTCCAGGCAGGCAAAACTTCAGGACTGACACAGATCCACTCAGTGTGTGCAGCCATCTGCTCAGTAATAGTTAAACTCTTGTTACCTTGTAGGAACTTTTGGAGGAAGTCTGTGCTTATGAGCTGAGGGTGAACATCCAGGATACACATATGGCAGCAATGTGTCTACAATCCCCACTGCCCTCCTGACCCACACACACTGACGGCAGCATGTCTTAGTGAGGTAACAACGGTTGGTTTCCTCCAATAGCTCTCAGTGTTGAGAGGTGGATGTGCTTGTTTGTGTGTGTGTGTGTGTGTGTGTGTGGGGGTTTGAGGCGGCTCTCAAAAAGCTTGGGATCAGATTGCATGACTTAGCTTGCCCAATGTAAACAGCACCCGAAAGACTGCATGCATGCACTTGCACACGTGCACAGTCACAGCCACACACACATGGAAACATGTTGAATGAAGAGCTTTACTTTGATCAAGGGGGATTTTTCATTTGTCTGCCTATACCTCTATGGGCTGTTTTGAAGCGTGAGGTGAGAGTAATTAAGCTGCTGCACACCTACGCAGGCAGTGAGTCAGAGAGGCACAGAAGCAGGCCAAAGGTGACTGAACTCTGCTTGAACTGCCGAAAGATTTGGTGGGCAAAGAGAAGGGGCAGCAGGGTTGGATGAGTCAAAAGATGGAGAAGACACATAACGTCAAATAATGCTATAGAGTTAAATGATATTCCACTTTCTCCTTGGAATGTCTAAACTCTACCTCCACAAATGTATACAAAAACATGGCATTAAACAGACTTTTCTGATATGTTTTCGGCCGTTTTGAAATTTAACTCTGACATCTTGCTAGGGGGACATTTTTCTGGTTTGCAGTGTGTAGGAGGGAGTCTATCACTCCGTAGCTTTGAGGCAATGAGATCACTGGACCTGTCACCTTTCTTTTTAAGTGTGTGTTTGTGTGTGTGTGTGTGTAATATCATATTGGTCCCCTCAAAGTGTTTTAATGTTCGCAACGTCACGCATGCGGCCCCTAACTAATGTGACATTCCTGAGCCATTAGTGACAGACACACAATACTGGCACCTAACAGAAAGAGAGGGCTGCTCTGTCTGCTGTCCTTGCAGTCTGCTCTTGACTCACAGTAATAATTTGATTTTCCTGTAACAGGAAATAATGTTATGCTGACCTAATTCTAAAGAAAAGGGGATTGCCATTCATTTTAATTTCTCACATGTGTTGTTCCCATGGACTTTCCATGGAATGTCTAAGCATTATTGTCTCGCTCTAATAAATGAAAACAATAAAAATTAAATTGCTTGTTTTTTGCAGATACCCAAGTGAATTGGAAGCCTGGCTGTTGCTTCATGAATTCAACTTTGGTTTTGTGTACACAAAAGCTGATGTTTGACAGTTTGCAGCCGGATGAGTTTTATTTTGTTATAGAGTGCCGTTATCTTGGCAACAGAAACTATATGCCTCTCTCTAAACAATCATCCTTTGTAGGGTCATAAGTGGGGCTTCACATGTGTGTAACAGAGCAGATTACAGGGCTGTATAAACTCCACTCTTTTGATTTGAGCAATGGGAAGCAGCACTGCATGTCAACAATGAAACAAACCTTTTCCAACACTCAGGACCTCTCAGTGTATGTGTTTGTGGTAATGTTTGGGACACAGGAAGTGGCCTGTCAGTCTTGTATAAACACAGCTCTTCCAAAAAGTGCTGATATAAGGCATTTGGGTGCGGCTACAGCTGTTTGTGTGTACATGGATGTATGAGTGTGTTTGTGGGTCTCTGTGAAGTGTAGATATCTCTCTGTCAGGGGTTCATAGTGCGCCATATTGAGGAAGAGAGAGAGAGCATACAGTATGTTGCTGAAATCAGAGCTGGCAGTGGTTTCAGAGCTGAATCACTGGAGGATCAGATTTGAGCCAAGAAGGTTAAGTCACTGGGTTAAAGTTTCAAACCCTCTTACAAGCTGCAGTGCTCTTACACAATGTCATTGCCCAAAGGTTCAGCGCCAACCTCATCTTCTGGAGCTGAACTTCACTCAGTCCTGAAAGACTCTCTCATCGACCTTTGTCTTTTTAAAGATGTAAAAAAATCTTCTCATTTAGATTTTTACAGGCTGACAACAGTTCTCCAGCTTGTCTGAAATAACGGGCATGTAGGATGGGGAAACTAGTAGCATGAGGTTTGAAGGAGAGGGTGAACTAGGAATAAGAATATGATAATGGGAGGAGGAAAAGACGAAGCAAGGACGGAGAAGAGATTGAGAGGAAGAGATTGGACATTGGGGTAGGAAGGGGGGAGAGTTGGTGGGTGTCTGGTGAAGAATGAGTGTTTCTGTTTGCGGGCCGTTTATCAAATCAGTAGGGAGTAGAATTTGCTGAGGAATGCCACATGTTGCAATGCAGACTTGATCAATGACATGTGCTGTGAGGGCAGAGAGATACACCCTCTGTGGATGCTTTTCTTGTGAGAGTTTTGTACAGTTCTGGATTGTTTCAGGACTTCATAAAGTCTTTACATGCACACCGACATGGATCCTTCAGCACACACATGCACACAAAGAGCTCAGATCTCTGGACAAATAAACCAGTTTTACCCAAGGACAGGATATGGCCTCTAGGAGGGGGTACACGCCATTTCCTGCCCACCTCCGCACTCCTGCTGTCCCCCTTCAATGGTGTGTGTGTGTGTGCATCTGTGTGTGTTATGTGGCTGGTGCTGTGTTTCCTCCTAAACACAGGCCCTCTCTGTCCCACAGGGTCAGAGGGTAGAGGATGAGCCATAAAGGGACAGCAGGGTAAATAGATGAGATGCGTTGTGTGGTAACAGAGGTTTCCAACCTTGTGCCATCCAGAGCTGCGTACATGCAGGTTTCCACTGCACCCAAATGGTTAAGGAACATTTGAACTACACCGTTAAGTTCTATTCATGTACGTAAGCATGCAGAGGGCAAGAGAAAGTAGGGGCAATATGGATAAAATCTTCTATCAGGTGTTGATATAAATAGGGGAGTTTCTGGAAATTCAATTGAGACAGTTTATAGACAAGATACCCAGATGGGAATGTCTATTTTTGGCCAATCCAGATGGGAATGTCTATTTTTGGCCAATCCAGCTAATTAAAAATGGTGGGTGCAAAATAGTAAATAAAATGTTCTCCTAAAGCAAACTTGCTGAGGGTTTATGAATAAATCTGGCAACTGTTTAATCTTTATTTAAAATACAGTGAAGTTGAGAATCTTCTCATGAATGAAGAAGCAGGCCATGGTTGAATATAAATGTTATAGTATACATTACAAGATATACTGTATATATAATCATATCATTCTTAAGAGACAGTATCAGTCTGTAAAAATTCTGGTGAACTTAATGGCAAATTAACCACTTAACCAGTGTTGGAAAGTAACTAACTATATTCACTCAAGTACTGTAGTACTGTACTTAAGGTCAGTTTTAAGGTACTTGCATATTACTAGAGTGTAATGTAACATGTTATGTTACATTATACCTATACTCCACTACATTTCAAAGAAAATAATGTACTTTTACTACATTTATCTTACAGCTATAGTTACCCTAAAGATTAAGAACTGTTTCATAAAATAATGCAACTAATTTTAAAGGTGCAGGACTTTTACTTGTAATGGAGTTTTTTTTTTCACATAGTGGTATTGCTACTTCCATTTAAATAAAAGATCTGAATACTTCCTCCATCATCACCCTTAACCATACACAAGGTTGACAAATAGAGCCACTCCATGTTGCAGTGACCTCGGGGTTGAATATCACACATCTCCGAGTCTGATCTTGCAGGCTCCTGCCATCATTTACAATTACACTTTATCTGATTAATGTTATATAATGCAAATGAAAAGGGAGACAGCATAGTTTACTGTGTGGTGGTACACTGGAGGAGATGGTTTACATTTTATCATCATTTTAACATAAAGACCTTTGCAGCTAAGTTGCTAGCTGTTTGGTGTTAGTTTCCCATGTTGTTTCAATAGTGGGAGGCTATTCAGCACACTGTACATCAATTACATTGATCGCAAAGATAGTTTCACTGACGTTCAGTGCTTTCCATCATTGCCCTTTACTCAAGAATATAAGCAGTGATGATGTATGTGCAAAGTTGAAGTATCTGTATCTTTTATTAGTTGTTCTACTTTACAGAGCACTTGTTCCAGTAGCACAACCTCACAGCCTCGGTACGCCCACATTTGCTGCGTGGAGCAAAGTGATTGTGGTTGCATCAGTGGTAATGTGACCGTGGCTTAACACACTTCATTTCACTGATTAGCACACATTCACCCAGAGAGGGGGGACAAGTCTGTAAAATACAGGGATTGCTTGGAGGGAAACCCTTTGGGCTTTGATTTACTGAGAGCTGTTAGTTAATAAGGAATCATTGAAACAAGTGAACTCCTTCACATTCAGTTGTTACACAGAAATGTCAGTGGCATCTACTGTGATATATTTAAGCCGTGAGCCAATCAGGCTTAGTGTCAGGCCCAAATGTGCACAAACCACACATAGAGTAAGCTACGCAGCAGCCAACAAGTCATGACATGAGAGAATAAGAGAGTACCGAGAGAGACTAGGATATGTGGAGAGTACATAGTGGGGGGATGTTGCTAAGAAAGCAGGTGTCAGAATCGATATGACAGAATGGGCGACACAGTGAATTATAATAATAAGAGGGGAGAGGGTATCAAAATGGGAAGACTGCTGTTGTGTTTTGCTTGGACTTCTGGATGAGTCTGTGTTACACTTGGCAGCTTAGAGCAGAAAATCGCCTGTGCTATTTTTTTTCTTTCATTCATCTCTCTCTTCTCTTTCTGTTGCCTCATGTTGTGTCATTCTTTCTCTCCCTCTCTCCCTCTTATTTACCACAGGTATTCAGGTATTTGCCCCCAGGGTGCTGCTGGTGGTGCTGAGAGGTGCAAGGTGCACTTTTGTCCTCCTGTCAGGGCCTGTGTGGGCCCAGGAGGGCGCCAGCCAAAGGACCAGGACAGTTCTATTGTCCCGACGCATTCCAGTCAATGAAGGATATGGTAGGGAGGGCCTTCGGTAGGGGGGCCAAGACGGGTGGAGATCAGTCTTTGAGTTGGGGATCTAGAGTTTGTGTGTGTGTTTGACTACAGAGAGCACAGATTGTCTCCCCTCTCCTCCTCCTCCTGCCTTGTCCTGTCCTATCCTGTCCCTTAAGGAGCCGCAGGGCAGGCATATGCACCTGCCTGAAATCCACACCTCAGGGCCGCCTATCTCCCCCATCTCCAAGCTTTTACAGAAATGCTGCATGTGCCACACACTGGTGTCCACTTACACTCTTTTAAAAAGGGTGAACAGGGTGACATCAAGTTATATCGTACTCTACATCTCAGAAATTTGAATTTAAAATCAACTGAAAAAGTTTCTGAATCATTCAGATTGGATTAATGCACATTTAGAGGAGATTGAATTATCAAACAGTATTTACTGAGCTGTCAGTTTCCTTAAAGGGCATTTTAGCATAAATCCTTTTATGCTAAATTAAAGAGTTTCAATGAACAACTGTGAGCCCTGAAAAAAATCATCTGGACACAGATGCAGCTGTTTCCTTTGTAGTCTTATTTGATCCTTTCTAAGTTAATCAGACAAGTCAGGTAACAGTTGACTTGCTGTGGAACTATTTGCTCCCTTTTTCAGCAAAACAACTAGCCACATGATCCAAAGAGAGCATGGAGACACTTAAGCCACCGTGCATGGAAAACAATAATTAATCACATCCAGAGACACTTTCTAATCGCTGCCCCTTTCTCACGGTGACACACACTTTTTCATGGTAACCAAATCTCCACACAGATGTATGTTCCATGTCTACTGCTCAATTCATGTGTGCCCTCACCTCTCACATAACAATCACATTACTTTGCTACGGAGTTGAGCTTGCCATGTTTTCTTTGGCATAACAAGAATCGTCCCTGGTTTGTCATGCCGAGCAGATTCACAATGCATGAGAGGCTAGTTGGTTTAACGCTGCATGTCAGAACACATGGTCAGGCTGATGTGCATGCCTGTGTGTGTGTAACTAGACCCTCTTGTGCAAGTAGGGACAGGTGTGTCACCACCTGACCACACCCTCGGGCCACACGGCACCTCCTGTCCCTAACACCTGTCCCCTTCCTCTGTGCAAAGACCTATGTCCTCTCTCTCTGTCACACACACACACACACACACACACACACACACACACACATCCTTGTACTTCTAACTTTGTGAGGACTGTCATTGACATAATGCATTCCCTAGCCCCTTACCCTAACCTTAACCATAACAACTAAATGCCTAACCCTAACCTAACCATAACCTAATTCTAACATAACCAAGTCTTAACTTTTAACAGCCCTTTGAATTTGTGAGGGCTGGCCAACATGTCCTCACTTTCCAAAAATGTCCTCACTCTGTAGTCCTCACTATGTAGCAAGAACAAGTACACACACACACACACACTGGCTGAGGTTTGTCTGGGAGGAAGGCAGGTTGCTGGACTGTGATGGAGCGAGGGGGATCAGATCAGGTGGTCTGGTAGCCAGTTTGTCTTGAGTATCCCCACAGCTGTCCCTCTGAAACTAGAACTCCATCAAAGCGTCAGCCTCAAACTCCCTGTCTGTCCTACAACATGGTGTCATCTCTGCCCACACGGTGACATCGCTGCAAGCTGTTGGACAGCCGCTTCAGACCATTACATCCCTGTGGCAACAGATGGGGACGTATCACAATATAGCTTCTCTCTATGTCCAACAACAACAACAGTATTTTTTCTCTAATTTTTAAGTTTTTACAGATCGTGATGAGGATTTTACTCACCAATTTCTCTGCTGTGAGGGATGCTATGACATCACTGGAATCCAGTAGGGCGAGCAACATAAATGTTCAGATTTCATAAAATATATCCCTGTAACAATGGGATTAGCATGTTTATAATAGGTGTAGATTAATACACTTATTTTATGATTGGGAATTTTTGCTCAAGTTTCACTCCCACTCGAAAAGATATGATTAATTGAATCACACTGTTGGGGAAATTTGAGTCAAAATTCACAAAATCTCCTCCAAATTTCAGAACTTTCTTTACTTTCTTACCTCATTACAGCAACTCTTTCCAAGTAGTTACCAGTTAAAAAGGTCAAGCGTATCTGAAACACATGGAATTTGTGTTGCCAAAAATCACATCAAGTCTCTGTAGAACTTTTTTTGATTTATTTACTTATTTATGTGTTTTTTATTATTTTATTTCATTATAAGCTTTGTCACATTTATGTAGTATTTTGGTTCTATTTATTGCATCTATTTCAAAAATCATTCTGATTTTGATTTAGTTCCAAAAAATCAGATAATATGTCTTAACTGAGGGTTTTGTTTATAACCTGTGTGATCATATGACTGAGTGTGTTGCTTGGCCTATTGGACTCTTTTCTCATGATATCACTGCATCCTCAGATCTTAACTGAAGTTGGTGAATAAAATGTTATCATAACTGATAAAAATGATGACCAGAACTATGAAATATGACCCAAGTTATAAACAAATGATTTTTCTGTTAGGTATATATGTGTGTATGTGTGTGAGAAAGAGAGAGTGGGAGAGAGAAAGGGAGGGAGAGGTCAAAGCAGCCTGAAGGCCATTTTAAATTCCTTGCTGGCTCAACCAAAGACATTCTTCTCCGCTGTTTTTCTTTCTAATCTCTATGCTCAGATTACCAGCTAGAGGGCCTGACCAGATGAGAGAAGTACAGGGTGGCATGCATGCACGCACATGTGCCCAAACAAGCACAAACACACATGCACCAGCATTACAGACATGCGCCATATATTGAAAAACACTGCAGTATGCTGTGTCACTGGATATTAGAGTGCATTAATGGAAGATATCATTGGATCTTTGCATTGATTGAAGCTGAATTTGGTGTCACACAAATAAAACAAAAACACACTGAAGTCATTACCTGAGAGCTTGTTTTTTGAACCCCCCAAAAAACAACCCCCTGTGGAGAATACTGAGAGGATTCCCACATGACAGCTACCCAAATACACACACACACACACACACACACACACAAAACACTGTATTTGAAACTTCCCATAAAGCTTTTCCAGATGTGCCCAAATCAGTTTCACTGGAATGATACCACTTTGTGGATATTCACTGATTTGATCACAGTCATATAATCAGTAAAACAAATACCTGGTGCAGTTAATTTTCTCATTTTCAGAGTAAACAAAGTGGTGTTGCCAGAAAATTATAATGTACAAGCATGCAGAGGTAGGCAGAAAGTCAATTTCATATCAAAATATTTCAAATTCATTATGAATATATAGTGAATACATTTATTTAAGACCATCAGAGATCAAGCTTAGAATGGTTGAGACTATTCTATGTTTTATTGCTCATTCAATGATGATTTAAGTGCTATACTTTCAAGTAAAACAGCCTTCATCACTGATGACTTTTTGTGGTTGGATGATAATTAAAGATTTGAGTTGTGTTTGAAGAAGGGAAATTGTTTTTTTTTCATGTAATGTATTCATATTTATATTAGGCCTAATGTTTTGTTGTCTTATAAGTCCAAGGGGGCTCGGCACTTGTATGTGCATGACTAAAAACGTACTACTAATAAACTAAATAAACTACTACTTGGTTATCTTCCATATGTCAGCTTCACGTACTATATGCAATTTACACCCAGTTGCCAGTTTATTAGGTACATCTAGCTAAAACAAATGCAGTCAAATGCAACAGTCCTGCAATTAATTCTTCCTTCATGAAGGGTAATAATGTTCAGTGTTTATTGAGACTGTTTTAGCAACACAGAGAGGTGTTTGTTATTTAGCCTGCCCTCACTGATATAAATGGGGTGGACAAAACAGTAGAAACACCTGTCAGTATAATTCAATACAATTCAACAGCACCACAAACTACTGTTGTGTTAGACTGCATTTGTTTTAGCTAGGTGTACCTAATTAACTGGCGACGGAGTGTATGTACCATTAACAGCGCAGTTAGCCACAGAGGACTGTCTCAGGCTGCTTGCATGAGTCCACACTGTGAGAAACATCCACACTTCTAAAGTGTCCTGGAGCAAGGCACCATGTTCCTTCTCCTCAGTTGGCTTCACTGAAGGTGTGTCAAATGGAAAGAGGATTTCTTTATAAGAGAAAATGAACTGTATTACAATGTACTTCTGGTTGTAGCTGAGTAGGCTGACTATTTAAACACAATGATGTGTAAATGTAGTGCTCACATTTTAATTAATTCATTTTAATAGATTTAAGATTCTGTTCATTATTTTGCTCAGCTAACTGCCCATTCTGTACTTATTAGTGATGTTACACATTTCAGCTACCAGCTGGGATGTTACAAAGAGCCTGTCAGTTTTCAGATAACTTTTAACAATTTTTCCATGCACACACACACACACACACACACACACGCACACAGATCCCAAACAGCTGGGTAAATGTTGATCCCTGTCATGGTGACAACAGACAGGGGGCTGAGGGTTTAGTGCGAGTCCAGTAAGGTGCTCAACCGGGGGGCAGAGACCACCCGTCACCCCTGGAGCCATCAGTCAGACCAGAATCAAATCACTGGCGGTCTCTGTTGCCACTTTGATTTTTTACAGTGGTTATGCCATTATAAAGACCCAAGACATTCAGCTCTGAGCAGATGGCACAGATGCAATGTAACAGGTTGTGTCTCATTTATTTTTCACTCATCTGTAAAAAATGTTCCTAAATACAAGTAATTATGCAGTTTCCCATTTGCTCTATTAACATGCCATGTCACACTCCCACTTCTGCCTGTCTGTCCCTTCCCCCTTTTTGGCCTAAGCTGCAGCGCTAAAAGACACACAAATAATCAACCCCAAAGTAACACCTTACATCAAGGTAAAGAAGGGACTGACTGGGAAGGCAGAGGGGGGTGGCAAAGGAGATAAAGTGTAAACTAGTTAAGTAATTACCACAACTCAACTCAGACCCCCACCTTCTTATCATAGCTCAGGTTTGGGTAAGCTGCTCAGCTGAACCAGCATGAGTCCTCACACTTCAACAGGTGTGGGGAGAAGAAAGAGGGAAAGGGAGTGAATGATGAAAAGAAATGAGAAAAAAAAGAGAGTCTGAGCACCTGTTTTGGACTGCCATGCCTTCCTTTTGCGGGCCATGGTTTGCACTGCCCTGCCCAAACAACACACTGCCTGTTCAGCTATGTGAAGTAGTGCCGGGTCAATTTTCAGATGTTAGAGATAAACAGAAATGGGGGCGGGGGGAAGTCAAGAAGGACTAGTAATTATGGTCAGAAATTACTGATGGTTAAGGCAGTGAATCATATTCAACTGTAGGCCCACACAGATTTTCATTTTGCCTATCTATGCATGAAGTAGAGATGTGTAGACAAACAGTGCTGCAAAGGTGGGTCATTTTAGCTTCAGTGCTGGTTAGCATTTGGCAGCTCTAAAAATGTCTGACAATCATCAGTTTGAGATTTCAAATTAACCTAAGACAACTGAAAGAGGCCAAAACATTTCTGTCCAAAATGCAGGTGTATCCATCAAAAGAGGTTTCAAACTTCTGATGGTTACTAATTTGTACTCATCAGGAAAATTGTTCCCAAAATCCACAAGACTGGATCTTTTTGCTAAGTTTGTGGGTCTTCTTTCATGGTACGGCACATTTTTCTTGTCAAAAGAAATAAACAGAAAAAACAGAACACTTTATAATACTACTACTTTATAATAAAAATATTTAACTTACAAATAATCATATTCACTACATTGTTTATTAATACGCAAATTATCATGCATAATTAATTTATCTACCACATGTCCTCAGTCAAATTTCTCAAATTCTCAAAGTAATTCTCAAATAAAGTAAATATTGCCTTAGATATGAATAAATCAGATAGTTTTGCCTGTTACAGTCTCAATTAATAAATTTTCAAACTAAACAAAAACATTACTTGCCCAGGTCTAGGAAGTATATACAGAAATTCTGGTCAAATCTTTAGTTTAAATTTACTTTACTGCCTTAAATCAGGGTGATGGACTTCATAATTTCCACCAAGCTGCTGTTCAGATTCTCCTCCATCTTAACCATGTCAATATGATGCACCTTCAGTGTTTTCAAGGCTGATTTAGTTACTTCAAGTCCTTTTTCATTAAAGTTTTATGTTTTTTTGTTTATTCACTTTGCAGGAAGCCAGCATGAGGAGCAGGTGCTGCTTTAACTATTTCAGAGTTATTCTTAACATTATTCTCCACACCAAAACATACACAGCCTGGTCAGCTGATCTAACTACTACAAGGGACCAGAGTAAAAAGCATATCAGGGGTCTGGAGGTTCCTTGCACCTCTTCTTAATGCCCCCACCTCAGAACTTCACACACACACACACACACACATTAACAGCAGGCCTACAGAGCTCACTGAGGCTCATTAACCTACTGGCGGGGGGTGGGGGGTGGGGGGGGGGGGGGGGGGTCAGGGGCATCAAAGTGGCAGGATCACTGCAGACTCACCCAGAAATCCTACCATGGGGGTCTGGAGCCGCAGCGTCTCACCCCCTAATGAGAGGCCATGACATGCACACATCCACACACAGTTTGACCCCTCAGGACCAGCTGGAAAAGAGAGTCTGACATGCCTGTCCCAACCCTCCTCCTCCTCCTGGCCGGCTCCATTCCTCTCCCAAACTCCACAAATTCCAGCCAAGGAGCAGCGGCTCGCAGCCACCACTGGCCGGGTCATGTCCCAGCTCCCAAATATACCTAAATCCAGAGGGGGAACCAGAGGGAGGGAGAGAAAGATGGAGCAAAAGAGATGTCCTTAAAGTCAGGAGCACACTACATTATTTAATGTTGGGCTGCAAATAATGATTATTTTCATTATCAATCTATCTGCTAAATATTTTCTTGATTAATTGATTAAATGTTTGGTCTATATAATGTCAGAAAATAATGCTTGTTTAGATTTCCTAAAGCATAAGTTTTGTTTAAATTGCTTGTTTTGTCCAACCATCAATCAATGATCTAACTATCACATAGGACAAAAAAGGCTGCAAATCCTCACAACTGAGTAGGGCAGGTTTGGTACTTTGGCTTGAACAATGTCTTACCGGAATTGATTCAAAATGGTTGCTGATTAATTTAATGCTCAATAATAATAATAATGTTCTTTAAACTCAATTTTGCCTTGACCATCAATTTTCAAGGTCACAGAGAGTCTGAAGAGTGAAGTGTTACAATTGATACAAATGTTTTTTACATCTGCAATCTTGACAAATCTGACAGTGATCCTGTACATTAAATTAATTAACTTTTAAATTAATTAGCTTGTCTGAGAATGTAATTTGCAGAAGTCAGTCACTGAATGTGTCGTTAAAAGTCTTTTTACAGTTGATTATGATTCCAAGTCTTCTAGTGTATTTTGGGCGTGAGATATAGACTATGAAGGCAAGCAGGAAGCTGGAATTCCAGTGAGTTCTTGCTACTCGAATGGGCTTAATTTGAGCTTTTGTGAGGTATCATTAACGGGAGATGGATAAATAGAAGAAAAACAAAACTAAAACACACCTATCAGTCAATCAACACAACTGATGGGAAGTGGCAAACGCAATCAGAGGCATGTGAGAGGGAGAGGGTGTGAGTCAGGGGAGAGAAAGGAAAGGGAGGGGGTTTGGAATATCTTTTTGCCAGAAAGGCAAGTGCAGCAGCAGCAGGGTGAAGGAGGGGTGCAGGGTCGAGGGAAGAGGCACCTTGCAACAGCTGGGCTCAATTATCCTTGGAGGGGCTGCTGAGTGTACAGGAGCATGTGTGTTTCCAAGTGTGTGTGTGTGTGTGTGTGTAAGGTTGAGGCATCGCAGAGGGAGGGCTGAGACCACTGGCGCCAGGAGGGGAGCAACAGGTCAGGGAGGATGAAGATTATAAAAATACTAGCAGGCAGTCGGCCTTGGTCCTGCCGGCGCACAGGGTGAGTGTGTGTGGTGGATATATCACTTGCCTGCCACAGTGCCAGAGTGGCACAGGATGTGGAAGAGTGTGTGTGTGTGTGTGTGTGTGTGTGTGTGTGTGCCCACAGTGCATCAGGGCTGTGTTTCTGCATACATCCTGTGAGATAACCTTCCTGGTTGAATAACAAGGGCTCATCCCATGTTTTTATCAATCAAAGTTGAATGTGGTTCATTATTTTTTTAAAGAATATCAATCTACATTTAAATATGTAATATCTAAATAAAAGCACAGTTAGATCTCAGAAATTGTTTTGTTTTTTAAACAATATTTAGAGATTTATGAAATGTTTTGATAATAAAATAATGAAACTAATGAAGAATTGAAATCCTTCATTTTCCCATTAGAACAAGTTCTGCCACAGACCCACTGAGCAAATGTTTGCTTTATTCACATGTAAATTACTTTATGTTATGACAAATGCATTACATTTTTATAAAATGTGCAGTTTTGGTAAGGACTATTTTATGGAGTATCATAAAATTATCAATTATTTTGAAAAGAGTTGAGGGATGTCTCAGTTCCTGGGCCACAGCAAACAGGACAGAGAGTAGCTTGGGACACATGAGTGTATGCTACCCTCTGGTGTTAAACAAGTGTAATTACATGAAGACACAGAGGTGAGATTTATTTTCAAACTGGCACAAGCTGGTTTGAGCCCCTCTTAACCCTCACATTCCCTTTACATTATTGGATGTCTTAAAATTACAATGTCATTTGCAGTGTTGAAACTACATTTACTCAAGTACTGTACTTAAGTACAATTTTGATGTACATGTACTTTTGAGTATTCAAATTTCATGCTACTTTAAACTATAACTTCTCTACATTTCAGAGGGAAATATTCTACTTTTCACTCTGGTACTTGTATTTTCAATTCAATTTAATTTATTGTATTTATATTGCGCCAATTCATAACAGAAGTTATCTCATTGCACTTATAGAGCAGGTCTAGACCGTACTCTTTATAATATTATTTACAGAGACCCAACAAATCCCACCATGAGCAAGCACTTGGTGACAGTGGCAAGGAAAAACTTCCTAAGAGGCAGAAACCTTGGAGAAAACCAATCTCAATGGTGGGTGGCGTTTTAGGTTTTGAGAAAGAAAGAGAGAGAGAGAGAAAGAGGTTTTGGGAGAGGAAGGGTGGGGGAGGAGAGGGAGGCACAGTCTAAATACCACAGAGAATTTTTAAAATAGTAATAATGTAATTGTAGTGGTAACATTAATATTAATAAATCAATAATAATAGGAATGACAGCTATAGGAATAATAATGGCAGTATTAGTAACAGAGCCATTAACAACAACTGTAGTAGCAGTTGCCGAGCAGGAACAAGAGGGCAGCAGGTGGCCACCAACCACAGATCCAGTCTCTGCAGCTCCAGAGGCAGAAATACCTGCTGAAAGTGACAGAAGGAGAGAGGAGAGAAACGAGAAAGCACAAAACTACGGGAGAGAGAAGATGTCAAGTTAGTAACATGCACTAATGGGATAAAAATGCATACAGTTGGAGAGGGAGATTGAAGGAGAGAGGAAAGAGGTGCATCATGGGAAGTCTCCTGGCAGTCTAGGCCTATAGCAGCATAACTAAGGGATGGTTCAGGGCTCAACCAAGCCAGCCTTAAGATCTAACAAGACAAGTACAGAGACAAGTCCATTGTCTGATGCAATTAAAAGGTCATTTGTAATTTTCACCAGTGCTGTCTCTGTGCTATGATGCACTCTAAATCCTAACTGAAAATCCTCAAATAAACTATTGTTATTTAGAAAGTCACACAACTGATTGGTGACTGCTTTCTCAAGGATCTTAGAGAGAAAGGGAAGGTTAGATATAGGTAAAACCCCTGGATCAAGAATGGGCTTTTTAAGAAGCAGTTTAATTACAGCTACTTTAAAGGATTGTGGTACATAGCCTGTTAACAAAGACAGATTGATCATATCCAGTAATGAAGTGCTAACTAAGGGTAAGACGTTTTTAAGCAGCCTAGTTGGAATGGCGTCTAAGAGACAGGTTGATGGCTTAGATGAAGTAATCTGCGAAGTTAGCTGAAGAAGGTTGATAGGAGCAAAGCAGTCAAAATATATATCAGATTTTACAGTTGTTTCTAAGGTTCTTGTGTTTGAAGATAAATCGGTAGTGGTTGAGAGCAGGACGTGATTAATTTTTTCTCTAATAGTTAAAACTATATTATTAAAGAAATTCATGAAGTCGTTACTACTGAGGGCTGTAGGAATACATGGTTCAATGGAGCTATGACTCTCTGTCAGCCTAGCTACAGTGTTGAAAAGAAACCTTTAACTTTAACTTTAACTTCTGGCTTGTGCTACAAAAAGTTAGCATACAGACTCTAAACATCACACACATAGTGTTGCACAGGGACCTGGCACATAAAACAATTCCAGAAAATAAAAATAGCTTGATGAAACTGGCTGATGAAAGAGAAGGTGACTTTGCATTGCCATGTTTGCCCTCACATTTCCACAGTTACCAGCAGCCCTTAAAATAAAAGCGCGACTGTATTCTCACCTAAATGCATTGGACAAGGCGTGAAACAAGTTTGTCAAGTTCAGCTCATATATATACAGTGGTGTGCAAGTGTTTGCCCCCTTCCTGATTTCTTATTTTTTTGCATGTTTGTCACACTTAAATGTTTCAGCTCATCAAACAAATTTAAATATTAGTCAAATATAACACAAGTAAACACAAAATGCACTTTTTAAATGAAGGTTGTTATTATTAAGGGAAAACAAAATCCAAACCTACCTAAAAGTGATTGCCCCCTAAACCTAATAACTGGTTGGGCCACCCTTAGCAGCAACAACTGCAATCAAGCGTTTGCGATAACTTGCAAGGAGTCTTTTACAGCGCTGTGGAGGAATTTTGGCCCACTCATCTTTGCAGAATTGTTGTAATTCAGCCACATCATCACACTACCACCACCATATTTTACTGTTGGTATGATGTTCTTTTTCTGAAATGCGGTGTTACTTTTACGCCAGATGTAATGGGACACACACCTACCCAAAAAGTTCAACTTTTGTCTCGTCAGTCCACAGAATATTTTCCCAAAAGTCTTGGGGATCATCAAGATGTTTTCTGGCAAAAATGAGATGAGCCTTAATGTTCTTTTTGCTCAGCAGTGGTTTTTGTCTTGGAACTCTGCCATGCAGGCCATTTTTGCCCAGTCTCTTTCTTATGGTGGAGTCATGAACACTGACCTTAACTGAGGCAAGTGAGGCCTGCAGTTCTTTGGATGTTGTTGTGGGGTCTCTGAATGGCTGAAGAAGAACAAAATGAAGACTTTGGAGTGGCCTAGTGGAGATAAGTTGAGCAAACTGTTTGCGAACGATTATTCAACATCTGTTGCATAATAGCCGAAACCTATATGGATTCAGATGTGAATTTGATACAGCATTCTAGTGAGGCTGACAGACGAAGAACAAAATGTAGACTTTGGAGTGGCCTAGGCAAAATCCTGACCTGAATCCTATTGAGATGCTGTGGCATGACCTTAAAAGGGCAGTTCATGCTTAAAACCCTCCAATGTGGCTGAATTACAACAATTCTGCAAAGATGAGTGGGTCAAAATTCCTCCACAGCGCTGTAAAAGACTTATCGCAAACGCTTGATTGCAGTTGTTGCTGCTAAGGGTGGCCCAACCAGTTATTAGGTTTAGGGGGCAATCACTTTTTCACACAGGGCCATGTAGGTTTGGATTTTGTTTTCCCTTAATAACAACAACCTTCATTTAAAAAGTGCATTTTGTGTTTACTTGTGTTATCTTTGACTAATATTTAAATTTGTTTGATGAGCTGAAACATTTAAGTGTGACAAACATGCAAAAAAATAAGAAATCAGGAAGGGGGCAAACACTTTTGCACACCACTGTGTGTATATATATATATAAAAACCCAGCAATCATCATTGTATCTGTATATGACAAAAATACCAAAGAAACTAAGAAATGATTCATTTAATTGAATTGTTTTTTTATAGTTTATTTATTGTTTGTATACTTTATGTAGAATAAGCATATTTTGTTATAGATTACTACTGACTAGGTTATTTTACAAAAAAAAAGACACCCATGACGGAGAGGGGTTTGCCTTTTTTGAGGGAATATAGAACAAATGGCACCATTATTAATTCAATGAGAGTTTTTCTTTAAAATTACAACATAAACTCCTTGGAGTGAAGGGAGTTTTCATCTTAAAACATCAATCAATCTACAAATCATATCACCTAATTAAAAGTACACAATTAAATAATCAAGCAGTGGAAGAAATTACTTTATCATTGTAGCTAGTGATATGATTATTTCATGTTTAACTTTTTAATTGGCAATAGTAGGCTTCAGCTTTCTTTCATGTGTTTTTATTTATTAGCAGTTTCTCACTTTGCTATTTAATTTATTTCACAGTGTTTTTATGTCCAATCTACAATTTGTTGACTGAGCAACATTTCTCACCATTTCACTTGCGACATCTTTTTAAAGCCAGTGTTATACCGTTTTCGTGCCCCATTAGATTCTGTGACCTGAAGAACAATGGCTCAGAGACATATTTAATAGGCCTAAAGACTAGCCTAGTGTACTGGGTATGGCGTGTAAAGGCAGTGGTGGAAGAATTATTCAGACCCTTTACTAGTACTAATAGGCCTACCACTCTGGAAAAAAACTTTGTTACAAGTAAAAGTCCTATTGAAAATGTTACTTAAGTATGTAAGTAGGCTATAATCACGAAAATAGTATTAAAAGTTAAAGTACTCAATGCAGAAAAATGGCCCCGGTGACTATTATATATCATTAGATTATTATTACTCATGCATTAATGTAAAAGCAGGATTTTACTGTTGTAGTTGGTTGAGGTGGAGCTAATTTTTAACTATTTTGTACAGAACTGCTACTAATGATTATTTTCATTATGGATTAATCTGCTGATTACTGTCTCCATTAATCGATCGATTGTTTGGTTTGTAAAAATTCAGAAAATAGTGAGAAATGACATCACAATTACCCAGAGCCCAAAGTGACACCTTCACAATGCTTGTTTTGTCCAACCAATAGTCCAAACTTCAAAATTATTAATAAATTAAAATTATTAAAATTATTGAAAGGGAAAACAGCAAATCTTCATATTTGAGAATCTGGAACCATGATTTTTTTTTTTAAACAAGAAAAAAAAAGACAAATGATTATTAAAGTAGTTGCTGATTAATTTTTTTGTCAATCTACTGACCAGTTATTCATCTAATCGTGTTGTAAGGGGTGCTGTATAGAGCTATGTGGACCCAAAAGCAGATGACGAGGAAGCAGTCTCAGGGAAAAGTAGCCAGATGACTACCGTGTTTATTGTGGAGTGGTATGCAGGCAAGTACGGGCAGAACAGTAGCAGACAGGTAATGAGCAGACAAAAGGCAGATAAGTACCGGCTAGCATAGGTGGAAGCAGGGGAGAGAGTACAAGGTGGGAACACAGTTCACAGGGGAGCAGGCAAAATCCAAAAATCCAAAATAGGTCCATGGGAGAACAAAGAATCCAATACAAATTTACGGTAAACACGCTTGGCAGGACCAACACCATGTGTACAACGATAATCCAACCCTGAACAAAGAAAATACCGAGACTAAATACCTTAGGGGAGGTGAGACAACGAGACACAGGTGCAAACAATCAAGGGAGGACCAACAATCAAAACTGGAGGGAAAACACAGACAGGAAGTAAAAACACAAGACACACAAGGGAAGAAGAATACCACCAAAATAAAACAGGAAGCTGTCAGATAAATGTAGTGGAGTAAAAAGTACAATATTTCCCTCTGAAATGTGGTGGAGCAGAAGTAGAAAGTGAGAAAAGAAAAAAGATTAAGTAAAGTACAGGTACATCAAAGTTGTGCTCAAGTAGGCCTACAGTAACCTACTTGAGTATATGTACTTAGTTGCATTGTGACAGTGAGATAAGGTCTCTAACGTTATGTAACTTTTATTTAACGCTCTTCATTTACCGTAAAGATCAGAATACGGGGCTGACCGCGGAAATACGGAAATACATCTTGAAAGGCGTCAGACAGCGTTACTATTGCAGCATTTCATTTTACTGTAAATGTGTCTGAGCCAGGTGTTACGCCATACACGGTCGGAGGAACTTAACGGTGATTAAAGTTGGCTACGCATGTAGATCCGACCGTGTAGATAGGCCTAATGGATGGACTTGTAAACGTTTAGCCTACTCACTACTAAAGTCTTTGGCGAATGAGGTAGGTAAATGGGCGAGGGTTGGTTGAAAGTGTGTATGCTAGGCTCGGCTGCGTATATTGTAAATAGGCTATTAAACTATATGGTCTTATTGTCTTCTCGGAAAATTAGGCCTAACTAAAGATGTAATGTCACGTGATAACTGTAACGCGAAATGGGGCAACACTGGCAACTAAAAGCCATTTGGAAAAGTATATAAAGTAAATTTCATTACCACATTTTAAAGGTGAAAGTGTCTTGTTGAAAAAGATTCATGTGTACTCTGTAAGACCATTTTCAGTCTTTGTGAAACAAACACGATTTCCAGTGTTTCTGAGCCCCTCTGGACTGAAATATAACAACAATAATATTAGGCTGCTATTATTGTTGTTGCCGCTGGTGCTGCTTTGTTATTACAATTGAAGGAAAGTTCCTTAATGGTCCCAGTTTACAATGACGAGCGATGGCGTCACCGTTTTCAGTGGATGAAGACAGAAACTTTACTTCTCTTTCTTTGTGCGTGAATGCAAACAATGCAGACTGTTTTTTTTTTTTTTATCATAGTGTTGGATGTGAGCTGTCATTTTAGTTGGCAATAACCCTCTTTAACCCTCCTTCCACCACAGCTCAGCAAGGAAACACTCTGTAGAAGCACAAAGATGGACTTTTCATGCTAACGTTAAAACACTGTAACTTTGGAAGTTTCAATTAATTTACAATTATTGGTCGTATCCACCTATAACCGTTTCCCTGTTTGTTATTAACAATATGACCCACCAACTTAATCTTAGCTAACTACAAATATTATCACATTACAGTGTTGGACAGCATTATTATGAAGGCTAGTAATAGCAGTTTCAAGAAAACATGTCTGCCCATTAAAAGGCAAATGTATGAAGCAAGGTAGTCCAAACTTTTGCCAAATGGGTAATCATCTACAGATGCATCCTATGGTGAGCCACACTGATTTCAATGTCTGATGTGAGCTTGTGTTACTGATTGTCCTGTTAGACCAAAGATGAGTGTTTGTGGGAAGGACGAGGAGGGCAGAGCGGAGTCTCCAGTATCCAGCTGTCTGTCTGTGAAGAGTGACCAGTCCAAAGACATTCCTCTTGCCTTCAGTAATAAACCTGGACCATTCGACACCAAGTAAGAGTTCTCCTGATTCTCTTAGCCTTGTGGAATAAATCAAGCAATCAGTTGCGTGAGAAAGGGGGTGGGGGGTTGCTCTGTCAGAACAAGCCAAGCTGAATGTTATTTTTATCGAAAAAACATTTGAACAACATGTACTGCATGTTTCCTTTCACCTCTACATGGATGCTGTAGTGCAAACAGTGCTCATTGTGTATGACTGACTGTCCTGTTAGACCAAAGATGAGTGTTTGTGGGAAGGACGAGGAGGGCAGAGCGGAGTCTGCAGTATCCAGCTGTCTGTCTGTGAAGAGTGACCAGTCCAAAGACATTCCTCTTGCCTTCAGTAATAAACCTGGACCATTCGACACCAAGTAAGAGTTCTCCTGATTCTCTTAGCCTTGTGGAATAAATCAAGCAATCAGTTGCGTGAGAAAGGGGTGTGGGGTTGCTCTGTCAGAACAAGCCAAGCTGAATGTTATTTTTATCGAAAAAACATTTGAACAACATGTACTGCATGTTTCCTTTCACCTCTACATGGATGCTGTAGTGCAAACAGTGCTCATTGTGTATGACTGACTGTCCTGTTAGACCAAAGATGAGTGTTTGTGGGAAGGACGAGGAGGGCAGAGCGGAGTCTGCAGTATCCAGCTGTCTGTCTGTGAAGAGTGACCAGTCCAAAGACATTCCTCTTGCCTTCAGTAATAAACCTGGACCATTCGACACCAAGTAAGAGTTCTCCTGATTCTCTTAGCCTTGTGAAATAAATCAAGCAAAGTTTCATGCACTACATGTTTCACTTCTACATGGATGCTGTAGTGCAAATGAAAAATAAAAACTGATAACATCAAGGTAAAGTAGTAGCTCACTGTTGAACCATCACATTTACAACAGAAAACAGACTTTTCACATAATATAACTATAAACATCTTAGTGTTTCCAGATCAGACTCTTCATTATGCAGCTGTGTGCATATGACGACTGTATGCTTTAGTAGCAGACAGAAAAATAACTGCTCGTAATTATGGCTCATCATTTTTGGGTTTTTTTCAGAATTTCAGTCAGGGTACTCACTTCAAGGTTTTGACCATTTTTCTTGCAGCAATATGCATTTTAGTTTGTGCTCTGTGCTCATGTGATGCTCTGGAACAAATCTGATAAAGTTTGACACAGACTGTCCCTGAACATACAAACCCCTCTGAAGAGAGCCTGAGATACACATCATTTAATGAACATGAACACAAGTTAAAATCATACAAGATTCATACATACAACTAAATGTTAATACAGGAGGAGGCTGGGGAGGTTGAGGGAGTTTAATTTCTGATATCAGGCAACAGTTTAGTAGCGAGAGTTGCAGAGCTCAGTGTTGTTGAATGCAGTGAATGCAGAGAGAGACCGCCTATTGTGAGAGATAGGTCGTGGACAGGCGTGATTGGAGGGTGTATTTAACATGTGACTATAAATGACCTCCATATCTTTTAAGAAGAGGATTGGGTAATTTTCACCTGGAATATAAATCTTTATGCATACAATTTTTTTTCTGGATTCAAGAAGAAACTCATTGCAGTGTGCAGTAAAATGTGTGTGTTACAAAGCAGAGAGAAAAACCAAGAGAAATTTCCAATAAGCTGGTGACTGTGCAATTTTCCCTGATTGTCCCTCAAAGTGAAAACACTAAATGTTAAACTCTAAATGTAAACACTACAAATAGTACTGTATTTTATAATCCGATTTCCTCTGTATTTTCAGTTTCAGTTTCATCTTTTACCTTTTAAAATAAACAGACACATTCTTGGAATTTTTTAAATAAGGAATAAAAATAGCCTTACTATCTGGTTATATGGTTACGTGTGTTACAAGACACATGGTGTACACATGCATCCACATTAGTATTTCACCAAGTTAAAGTGTCATGGTAACTTAAATAACAAAAATACATATTTTCTCACTTACAACTTATGACATCTAACCATGCAGTTCTTGTTTTATATGCTGAGGTTTTCAGATATCCACCTCCGAAAATTCTGCCACCACCCCAATACAATGAAGGTGAATGGAATTTAATTTTTGCTAGTCAAAGCATTAAAAAATTCTATTTGAAAAATTCAACAGCAATGTGTCTTTTCAGAAACAGAAATGTTACTCAGATGCTGTCTTCATTTGAACTATTCCTTCGATAAAAGAATAGGCTTCTCACACTTTTTAAACAATGACTGGTAATTTCAATGAACGATATCAATCATTTTCTTTGTCACATATTAGTTATTGAATGTTTCATGTATTTTAATGGCAACGAATAACTAGAGAAATCAATTTGTTGTTATTTTCCTGACCTTGAAATATGTGTTGCCAGTTTGGACATTTTTGTGCCCAATGCAGAGAGTATGGTTCAAACATGGAATGAGGGGGGTATTGACATAGAATTTTCATGCAGCTGAGGCAGTGAGAGCAAACAAGTATATTTCCCAAAACGTTCCTGTCACTAACAAGAGTAGTGAATACACTTGCCCAAATATTCTACTGTAATTGTTTCCATTATCTTGATAGTTACCAAAATAGACACAGACTTTTTTATAATGATAATACATTCTTCATAATGGTAAATGGACTGTACTTGTATAGCGCCTTTCTAGTCTTCCGACCACTTAAAGCGCTTCACACTACATATCACATTCACCCCATTCACACACTTATGGCAGGTGTCAACTGCTCATCAGTCCAAAGAAATTAACTCATTTACACACCAGAACTAGAGCCGGGATCGAACCACTGACCTTTCAATTAGTGAATCACCCACTCTACCTCAGTCACAGCCGCCCTAGAACTCTAGAACTATATGTAAAAATGCAACCTCCTCTGTGTTGTCACTTTTTGTATGGCTTTTCTGACAAAAATTCTTAATATATTTATTTTGAAGTTGATGTTAGAGTAGGCCTACGGAGTTCTTATGCTGCATTCCAGACAACTCGGAACTTGAAAATTTATGACCTCCTGCTAGAAAAAGTATGCCATTTAATGTCAGAGTTCCTACTTATGAACTGGGTGCAAATTCATCTACCCCGATTAAATGAAGAAGCAGTTGTTTGACGTCACATAACAATGGCAGCACCCATGGAAGCGCACATTAGGCTACATTTCAATCAACCGGGGAGGGGGGTATGATGCATTTGTAGACTACAGTATTGTATTAGGCTAGTAAATGGAA
Organism: Siniperca chuatsi; assembly: GCF_020085105.1. Classification (NCBI taxonomy): domain Eukaryota; kingdom Metazoa; phylum Chordata; class Actinopteri; order Centrarchiformes; family Sinipercidae; genus Siniperca; species Siniperca chuatsi. The sequence goes on along the minus strand of NC_058051.1, from coordinate 18,906,655 downwards.
TATGAAGATACGTTTCCGAGTATAAAAGTGCCGTAAAATAATGTGTATAATGGCATTGTTGTTCCCTCCTCTGATTCTTTATATATGCAAGGAGGCTGCACTGCTGAGAGTTCAGTTGTGTGTACACTTGCCAAAGAAACATCGGTTTGTCATGGTCTGCCATGTTTTTTGTTTACGTTTGACGTTGTGCACCTGAAACGCTTTGACGTCGGAAGTCGGAAATTTCAACTGGGAAATTCCAACACCTCTCACATTGTCTGGAATGCAGTCTTAGTCAGCCATAAACCACTGACTAAGAACTGTTGTGCAAGGCCCTCTTGACAAGTGTCTAGGACATACTGTAACACAGCAGCATGGTTTGAATTGCTTTGGTAATACATGCCCATACAGGCTAACAATGGGTCTGGCTGTGGAAGTGGTCTTGGTTAATTCAAAGGGTAGAGTAAACTTGCTGTAGGTGCAATTTCTCTTTTGAACAGAGCGTGAGAAACCATCAGCATTCTCTGCTTCAGATGGGTAGAGCTGGTGATAATCAGGCTGGTTTGTTCGCCAGACATATCCGAAAGTCATGCCATAATTAATTCATCCATGATGGCTGACTTGAAGTGTTGATTATTTAAACTGTGACTAGTGAGATATCAACAAAAGAAACATTACATGTTCTGTCTGCATTGTTCTATTTGACAATATACCCAGTATTGCCAAAATATTTTTGTTAACAACAATAAAGTTTTTAAGTTGAAAAGAGAATACCTTCATATTCACAGAAAGAGGAAAAGGACTAGTGGTGTTATCAAGGACCAGCTATCATGCTGTGCTTTGTGCCTGAAGGATCCAGGGTCTACCAGAGTTCCTGGAGAGCAATGCATTGCCTTGTACTGGGAAGAATGTAAATCAACAGGAGATTTCTCAGGTCCCCAATGTGGAAAACGATCCAGAAAAAGTCCTGAATTGCAGACACCTAGTCAAAACAGTACTGAACCAAGTAAGTAGCTACTGTTTCTAATACAAAACTTCTTGTGTTTCTGCAGTCACCTTTTATTTTGTGTATGATATGCAGCATGTTTAGCACATTTAAAAAGTTTCAACATTTCAGAAAATACAACGTATAATTAAATGTATCAATTTTAAGTTGGCATTAAAATAACCACCAGCAGTATGTGTAAGTTCAAATGTAGCTTAGTTTGAACATAGTATGGAAGTTGCACCATACATTTAGTTACAACATAACAATTTGGAAAACAGTAGGGCATGATGTTAGAAGAGCCAGATGTTTACACCGCATTTCCTGTGACAGACTACGTCCCTTTACATTTATAATGACACTGACATGAAACAACATTGCAACATTGGTCGGTATTCTGCTTTGTGCTCCACAGTTAACCACTGTTTAGAACAGATGACATTAAAAGTGTGATTTTATGTAGCATTGACCTGAGATGGGAATTGCCGCTGGCCCCACTTGCTTGCTTAGTGACAGCTACGGGCATGGTCTAGGTGTTAGGTTAGGTTACGACACTGAGAAGCAAAGCACCTGTTCAAAAAAACAATGAGAAGAAGTTAGCGTAGATGCTGCTATAGCATCAGTTATATCAGAACTGTAGAGTATTTCTTCATTGAAAGAAGAGCAAAGAACAGTACTGAAGGTTTTTCTCAATGGAAAAGATGTTTTTGTTCTCCTCCCGACTGGCTAAGACTCTTCTGCTACGTCATATGGTTTGTTAATCTGATTGGTTGAAGTTAGCCAGTGATAGACGGTGATAGACAGATGGTTCATCCAATCACCTGCCAAGTATTTTTTGACAGTGCCTGCCCTTTTCCAAACAGTTTACAAGTATGATTTCTCAGATGGTTCTGTGTAACAAACCATCTGGCGCATCAGATTAGCAGTTGCCCTCACCTTAGAAAAATAAATCTAAATACAACAAAAGCAATTGATAAATGACAGACAACCTGCATTGTATCATATGTTAGCTAATTCACACATGATAGCATAAATTACATTCTCTTTTTGTAATAAAGCAGTCTATTGTAGGTCTCTTACTTACCGTCTTTAGTTGGTAGTGTCTATTTTCTCCCACCTGAATGAGTCACTAGAGGACATGTCGCTCTCTGTTTTGATTGTTGTCCATGTAGTTCAGCGATAGCATATATAGATAGTTGAGTGTGAAACCAACCAGTAACTATGTAGCAATTAGTGTTGGCTTTACACTCGAAGTTACGACCAAACTCCTGATTTGTTTTAAGATATGCAGTATAGTTCTTAAAACCTTATTTATTCTTTTCCTGCTTATCTTTCAGTTACTGGCAGTCTGCAGGAGGTTTTAAACAATCATAGGATCAGCCTCAGAAGAAGATGTGAATTTGCAATAGAAGGAACTGCTGAAGCAGGACCTCGAACCCACCTGAATAGGATCTACACTGAGCTCTACATCACTGAAGGACAGTGTGAAGGAGTTAATGTCCAACATGAAGTGTGGCAGCTCGAGACAATATCGAAAATGGAGACCATGCATGACACTCCAATCAAATGCCATGACATATTTAAGGTCTTACCTGGCCAAAAGAGATTCATCAGAGTGGTTCTGACGAATGGCATCGCTGGCATCGGAAAAACCTTCTCAGTGCAGAAGTTTACTCTTGACTGGGCAGAGGGCCTGGAAAATCAAGATGTTAGCCTTGTGATTCTGCTTTCGTTTCGGGAGCTGAACTTGATTAAAGAGGAACAGTACAGTCTTCTTAGGCTGCTTCATGATTTTGATCCAACACTACACATGGTGACAGCCGAAAGGCTTGCTCTCTGTAAAGTTTTGTTAATCTTTGACGGCCTGGACGAAAGCAGACTTTTGTTGGATTTCCAGAACAATGAGGTTGTGTCTGATGTCACACAGAGATCATCAGTCAACTTGCTGTTGACAAACCTCATTCAGGGGAATCTGCTTCCCTCAGCTCTTCTTTGGATAACATCAAGACCTGCAGCAGCCAATCAGATCCCTCCTTCATATGTTGATAGGATAACAGAAGTACGAGGATTCACTGACCCTCAGAAGGAGGAGTACTTCAGGAGGAGATTCAGTGATGAATCAATGTCCAAGAGAATCATCTCACACATCAAGGCATCCAGGAGCCTCTACATTATGTGTCACATCCCAGTTTTCTGTTGGATCACTGCTACAGTTCTGGAGCACATGTTGACCACAGACCAAAAAGAGCTTCCCAAGACTCTGACTGAGATGTACTCACACTTTCTGCTGGCTCAGTCCAAGAGGAAGACACAGAAGTATGATAAGGGGCATGATATGATCCAACAGGAGCTGATGCAGACTGACAGGGAAGTCCTTCTAAAGTTGGGGAGACTTGCGTTCAAACATCTGGATAAAGGGAACATCATGTTCTACCAAGAAGACTTGGAGCGATGCGGTCTTGATGTCAGAGAAGCCTTAGTTTTCTCAGGACTGTGCACAGAGATCTTCAAAAGAGAGTGTGTACTCTTTCAGAAAATGATTTACTGCTTTGTTCATTTAAGTATTCAGGAGTTTCTCGCTGCTGTCTACATGGTCCACTGTTACCTGAACAAGAACATAGAAGTACTGGCAACTTTCTTGGGAGAAAACTGGGATAGAAATAGCAGTGACCAAGGTCTGGATAACTTCCTCAGTCTTGTTGTGGAGAAATCCCTAAACAGTGGAAATGGACACTTGGACCTCTTTGTTCGCTTCCTTCATGGCCTGTTATTGGAGTCCAACCATCATCTCTTAGGAGGTCTTCTGGGCTGGACAGCGTGCAGTCCAGAAAGCATCCAGAGAGCAATAAACAACCTCAAGAAGATGAATGCTTATGACATCTCTCCTGACAGAAGCATCAACGTCTTCCACTGTTTGATGGAGATGAATGACCACTCAGTGCATCAGGAGATCCAAGAGTACCTCCAGTCAGACAACAGATCAGTGAAGAAACTCACCAAGACCCAGTGCTCTGCTCTTGCCTACATGTTGCAGATGTCAGAAGAGGTTCTAGAGGTGTTGGACCTGAAGAAGTACAATGCATCAGGTGATGGAAGACGGAGATTGCTCCCAGCTGTGAGAAACTGCAGAAACGCTCGGTTAGTACAGATGTTAATGTAAGAAGTATAAAGTTACCTTTATGCTAGGGCTGGGCGATATGGCTTATAAATAATATCTCGATATTTTAGGTTATGCTGCGTTATACGATATATATATCTCGATATACACATTTTCTCTATTTTACTTTAAGTAGCGCAAACATATGATGATCCAACAGTATATAAAGTAGTTCAAATTAGCCCAACCTTAAAAATCTACAGCAATAAAATGCAACATTACATACAAGTAATATTAATCCAGAAACATCATACATAATAAAACTGGTAGGGGCTATTTTACTGCACAATGAGTACTTCCAGAACTTTTACTTGTAGTGGAGTATTTCAGAGTGGGGTTGGTATAAGTACTTTTGCTTAAGTAATGGCCCTGAATATTTTTTCCACCTCTGGTTAGCACACCCACAGTCTAACTGCACCTGTGTTACTGGCCGAGCCTTCCCCTTTTAGGAAGGTAGCCTTGTGGGTAACTAGCTGTGTTGATGTGAAAGTGAGCCTTTCCCTTAGATTACTTTAGTAAGCCATAAAGTGTGTAGTTGATCTCAGGTTGCAGTATAATAGTTATGGGACGGCTATATATTATGTTTGCTGCCACAGAAAATAAATAATAAGTCCCTGTTCATGTAACGGTTCTACAGCGTCTTCTTGTAATGTCACTCTTCACAGCAGTGTTGGACCAGACTGTGAACAGCTAACTACTTAGCAGCTTTGAATCAGGCTAATGTCAATTAAATAATTAGTATGTCTTACTAATTACAAACAGTATTACTACTTTACTTACTACTATTACCATTATTTAGTATCTTTGTTGCTTTGGTTAATACTGACTTTACAATAAATATGCGTTTGCAGACTTTCTGCCTGTGGACTGTCTGAGGGGCATTGTGAAGTTCTGTCTTCAGCTCTGATGTCCAACCCTTCCCATCTGCTAGAGTTGGACCTGAGTGATAATGACTATCTACTGGATTCTGGAGTGAAGCTGCTATCTGTCGGACTGGAGAGTCCAAACTGCAGACTGAAGATACTAAGGTCAGACAACTTTCAGACATCCCTTTACTCTTTACTTTTTCTTCTCCTCCTCCTTTTTCTTCTGTCTTCAAGTACTCATGTATTCTTATTACATGTAGGGGACTGTATTGCAATTATGCTGTCATAACAAGATTGGTTTCTATGGAGCTTAGCTGATTCCATTATGAATTCCTGCTTGTAATTTTATTATTACATCTATATAAGGCTGACACTAGTTTGATCCATAAATAAAATGGCAGTGTCAGTCTGTTAATGAACCACAGAGCCATCACATGCCTAGCACTCACAATGGCAAATGACACTGATCACCCCCTCAATCAAAACTTCACATTACTTCCGGTCGGAGACTTTAAAATGGAAAAGGAGTTTTGTCCCTTCTGCCATAGCAGCCCTGAACAAACTGTCTCACTGACACTGTTGTGAGCTGGTATGTATGAATGTAGACAAGATTTTATGTATTGTCTATATTTGTATGTTGCTGTGTGTATATCCATATATTTCTATGTTGTACTGGCCGTGAAAACAAATCTCTGTTTGGGACAAAAATCTAAATCTAATCTAAATCTTAATATAATTGCCTGTTGAGCTACAGATTTAGACCCAAAGATATCTGATCTAAATATGTGTTTTAACTATGTCCTTTATCATGTTTTTCAGATTGAAGAGCTGCAGTTTGTCAGAGAGTTGTTGTTATTCTCTGGCATCAGCGCTGAAATTCACCTCTTCCCATCTGAGAGAGCTAGATCTAAGTAACAACAACTATCTTAAGGATTCAGGAGTGAAGCTGCTGTCTACTGGACTGGAGAGTCCAAACTGTAGACTGGAGATTCTGAGGTCAGACAGCATTTTATTAACTTTATGCTGAGATTAATTTTGTATGATTACTGTGGTTCTGTTTATGGTAGTAACACAGAATCATTGGCCCTATATGCAGTCTCGATTGGCCCCTTTTCTACTTCCTATTCCAAGATTCCTCTGTGGTGCTTGTCCATATTGATAACCTTCGATGTTACCTTCAATAGCTACATTCTTTATACTTATTTATCTAGATTAAGTTGCTGCAGGCTGTCAGAGAGCTGCTGTGCTCATCTAGCCTCAGCCATGAAGTCCAACCCTTCCCATATGAGAGAGCTAGACCTGAGTAAAAACAAACTGAAGGATTTAGGAGTAAATCTGCTGTCTACTGCACTGGAGAGTCCCCAATGTAGACTGAAGTATCTGAGGTGAGTTCACTCCTGTAGATCTTTTGTCTTTCTGTAGATATTTTTAATAAGAAAATATTTTTTCTGTCAGCAGATGGTGACTGGAAGATGATGTAATGAATAAAAGGGAAGCACAAGTTCTGTTTCTCATAGACTTTGTCTAACAGGCTCTATAGGATTTCACACTTGTAAAACTGCAGAGCAGTTCAATGTAATTTGTATTGTATTGTTAGTACAAGTAGTAATACAATAGAGTAGTAGTTACCTACCTCCAGCTCAGTTCTGTAGACCGTTAGAGCCATTCCTTCGAAGTTCCAGCAGGATATGTTCCTTCCTTGTACACCAGCAATTTCCCCAGGTATTAGCCCCTTTATCTCCTCCTACATGGAGAGCGATGGAGCATTGAGCCATTTCTTTTCAGTATTTCTCACCCTATAGGAGGACACTAAGAGCGCTGCTAAACTAAGTTTTGCTTGCCTGAAAGTGTGTCTCATCATCATATTACTCTGATTCAGCATTTTTCAGCACTCTCGACAGTCATCACCTCTGACTGGCTGTTTGCAAGATGTCTTAGGTGCCTTGTGTTTACTTTCTTGCATTTTAGTTTCTCCTACTTAATGTTCCAGGACACAATCTGAACAAAGAGGATTGGATGAAACGCATTTTGTAAAATGACAAATCCTTTACACTTAGGACTGACATGTAGTGGGCTACCTTTTCTGCCTTCTCCCCTTTTGCAGGTGGTCAGAGGTGGGTGGTTGAGGGGGCCTGCTTGTGGTACTGTGAGGTCAAACAGGCTCTGTTAGTGTGGTCTTGCCTGTCTGCTTCTGCTTGTGATGGGGGCTAGAGTGGCTGCCCACATTTTTGCATGACACATTTGTCACAACTTTGTGTTGTTTTGGCCTCATGACAAGGAGTGCAAGTGTCTGTTTTCGCCTCCTTACATCTATAGAGCCTGTGTTAAAGAGCTTAAGTCTGTATGAGATAGAACAATGGATACCTTTCGCAAGTTTGTGTGAAAGGCTACAAGGCTTCTTGTAACCTTCTTCTTCTTCTTGCAAGTGTATAGAGCCTGTTAGAGAGGACTCTATCTTTGCTCATTGAACTAGGGTTACAAACAAATGTTTTATTTAGTACAGCATATCAGATTTAATATTTATCCTATAATTACAGGCTTGATAGATGTGGGCTTACGGAGAACTGCTGTACTTCTTTGGCCTCAGCTCTCAAGTCCAACTCGTCTAGCCTGCAAGAGTTGGAACTGAGTAATAACGATCTGCAGGATTCAGGAGTGAAGCTGCTGTGTGCAGGATTGGAGAGTCCACATTGTATACTGGAAGCTTTGAGGTCAGTCAGCATGTTTTCAGTTTTACAATAATATGAATATTAAATCAATATTACACTGACAATAACTTTGATACATCAGGATAAAGAAAATAGTATTTTGATTCACACTAACATAATGCCACAATCTTTTCTTTACTTAATAATAAAGCATATTGAATACTGCATAGCATTGTCCAGCTACATATTTAAAACCATAGGATAATAAGAGATATCGTAGAAAAGGTTTCAATTGTAGTCATCAGTTCTCAGACCATTTTTCAAAATTGAGAATGACGTCCGGATGGGAGCCGAAACGTCTTGATTCTAAAAACAGTGTCCAGATGACTACGATTGAAACCTTTTCTACGATGGAACATTCCTGGACGAATGAGGGACTACACCGTCATAACAAGAGATAAACAGCATTATCTACTTCACTCTCAAGTCACTACTTCTTCTACAACATGCTGTCATTATTATAAACCTATTGAACTCTTGATCCCAAGTGTTCCTCTTCAATGTAACAATATCTCCTTAAACTTTCTTGTAGTCTGTATCCCAGGAAATGTACAGTAAACATTAGAATAGTGTTTCTTTCGAATTTGTATGTACTGTAGCACACACTGTGTAAGTTAGATAAAGCAAAAAATCGCCAGTTTATTCTGACTTTTCTCATTAAGTTCAGATGCCAGAATGGTAGGGCCATTTCTCTAATAAAATAAATAAAACAATATATACAATTTATATGTTTGTAAATAACTGTATATATTGTTTTATTTATATTCAAAATTTAAATATTTGTATATATGTTCTGTGTGTGTAGCATGAAGGGGCTACAACTTACATTTTATTGTGCAACCCTGTGTTGTAAAATGACAAATAAATGACCTTGATTCCTTGATTGATTTCTTGAGAATGGTAGGGCTGTTTGGGCTTTTCACACTGCACTTATCCCAGGGCTAAAAGCATTCTTAGAACCTTCTTAGCCCTAGGTTAAAAGGCCCAGTTCAAAAGGTCCAGTTCAGACCAAAGATTCACGACGAGAGTTGAAACTTACAACCACTTGCAAAAGAATGCGGTCTGCAACATTCTGAAACCTGCCAGTTTACACCAATGCGACTAGACGAGATGATGTATCATTTCCATAGCAACGACTATCTGTACTTTGTTCTAGCTGATGGCTATTCAGGCATTTATTGTAGCTGGATATAATTTGTAGCGTCTTAAAATATGGATAGTCTACATCTATAGTACTGATGAAACAGTGACAACATAAAATAACGAGAGGGTCATACATTTCCATTGTGCAATGTGACAAGGGCAGTTTGTGATGCGCAGATCGCAGTTATAGGCCTATCTGCGGGCACTGCAGATAATCTGCGGATCAGGCGGTCCTGGTCATAAAAATGAACATTCTGATTAATAGCAGATGATTGCGGGTGGGTGAAATAGGGTGAAGCCTCTCCCCAGAGATGCTGTGCGCAGTTACACACGAGGCACAGCATCGTAACTCTCAGCTCAAATTGATAATTTAAATCTCCCGACACACTGACAGGATCGGTCAGGATCCAAAGTTAATTAAAGTTGTGTTCTTCTACACATCCAAAAGGTCACACACACAGCAGGTTCATACAGTGAGATTGTTTGGAGCAAAGCAGCCGTCCTCCTGATAAATCCCGAGCTCCATCAGAGCTCGCTAAAAAATGTATTTCAGAAGCTAAAAGTTTAATTCTGTTTCCTCTAGAGAGTTTCCTCTGTCCTGTCAAGTTTATAACTACAGTTTTTAGTTTTGCAGCTTAAATGTCCCACAATATTTGTTGTGACATTACTGCGCGCATGGAAACGTGTAAAATTACTGACAGCAGCCCCTCTAATCATTAAAGTAAATCGTTAAAGAAAACACACATACATCAATAAAACACACAATAAAGAAGTCACCTTCCTTCATCCGAAACTCAATTCAACCAGCCAACAGTTTACTGGATCCGGTCCATTTCAGTGCGCTAGTGCACCGCTTAACATGTAACGGCTGGGCCTCTTTACGTACCTGAGCTGCGCGTGTGCGTCGTGGAACCCGCGCGGTCCTCAGCAAATATACAGAGTGAAAATGATGTGTTCATAGTCCTATTAACATCATACCAGCAAAACATACACCTTTTACTACAGTTTCAATGTCTATATCTATAGAATATGTCAGACATGAAAAAAATATAAATTCCTCCCGGTTACTCAAGATAATCCACAGATTTGTTGTGAGCAGTTTCTTGTAGGGACTATTTTCTTTCTACGGATAGTTCCTACATGAAACACACAACAAGGTCTGCGGATTACCTTGAGTAACTGGGTCATGATTTCTGGAAAAGACGTTAAAAATATTTATCTTTGATTTTGGGGTGAATTTTCCCTTTAAGTTTTTTAAGCTACACTTTCTATTATGGGTTGGCAAGAAAGGCAACAGGGAAAGGACCCCAACGCAGACAGTACAGGCAGACTGGTGCAGTTCAATGATGTCGCTTACTGGTAGATACAGGTAGGCAGGCAGCAAACAGGTAACAGGCAGGCAAGCAGATACAGGTCCAAATGGCAACAGCAAGAACCATCATAGGACTGGGACAAACTGATAATGAACATAGGAATCACACAGACTATATACACAAGTGAGGGAAGGATAACTAGACACAGGTCAACCTAATCAGGGCGGGGCAGACAATCAAAACTGGAAAAGACACAAAGGCAGGAAGTAAAGCACAAAACACAAGAGAAGAGGTGAGTATTACAAAATAAAACAGGAAATGACTAAACTCAAGACTCAAAACCATGACACTTTCATATTTAGTGAAATATTTATACATGATACCCTGCAGCATTACGTCAAATAGAAAATGTGTCTTATGCAAAATTCAGCCAGACATACTGTATGTATTTGGTATCTTTGGAACTCTTGGTATCTTGAGTATAATTTCAGATAAAGCTCTGTGGGCTGAATATAACGTGGCTGCACAACATGCATTATAATGGTGAACCTGTTACATGGTTGAAGAGGAAATTTAGTGCTGTTTTGTCCTTATTGCAGGATGATGTTTTGAACCTGGATTCCTGTTGCATTCTTAAGATTTGAGCATGCAGTTTTATAGATTCTACAGCATTAAACTCTCCACAGCTCATATTTAAGATTTTTTTCAATTATGAAAGCTTGGATGTTTTCAAGCAGCATTTCAACCCAGGAATAATGTGTTCTCTAACTACATGCTTTATTCTTTTATTTAGATTGAGGTGCTGCTGGTTGTCAGAGAGTTGCTGTGCTTCTCTGGCTCCAGCTTTAATGTCCATCACCTCCAGTCTGAGAGAGCTTGACCTAAGTGAAAATGATCTACAGGATTCAGGAGTGAAGCTGCTGTCTGCTGGATTGGAGAGTCCACATTGTAGACTAGAGACTCTGAGGTAAGGAATCTCCTTTTCTACTACTTGAGCATAAGAAATAGTTTGTTAGACTGTAAAACATTTTCTTTGAACACAAGAAGTATCTACGTTTCTGGTGGATTTTGTAGTTAAAAATGTTTTTTATTCATTGTTGTTGGTACATGACGCTAGTACTTCTCACTGCTTAACCAATGTTTTGACACGATTTGGCATCTAAGCTGCTCTTCTGTGTTAAATAAAGACTCCCTGACATATCTGTTGTCTTACATGAATATATTTATTAATCTGGGGATAATAAACCCCAAAGAGCCTGGAAATTAAATGACTTTTGGAGAAACTCGCCAATTTTTGGGGATATAACATATTGACTGATATGCTTCGCTGACATAGCTGTACTAAAATGTCACGAAAATGGAAAAGTACCCCCATAAAATTCATCTTATCTCTGCAGGTTGAAACGCTGTCGGGTCACGGATGAAGACTGTACTTTTCTGGCATCAGCTCTGAAGTCCAACCCATCCTGTCTGCGAGAGCTGGACCTGAGTAAAAACAGCCTGCAAGTATCAGGAGTGAAGCTGCTGTCTGATGTCCTGGAGAGTCCACACTGTAGACTGGAGACTCTCAGGTCAGTAGCAGGTTTGAGTCAGTCTATATTAGTTTCAGTATTATTTTGCAACAGAGTTAGTTGCAAACCAAAGATTTTGTATGGCCTTTTAAACCTCCTACTTTACTCCTACTCTACTCCTCCTGCTTTCCCCAATGTCCTTTCCCCAACATCTGAGAAAAGAATGGTGACTAGGATTGCATAAAATGCAGAGAAAGAAACAGCATGCAATCAAGCCAGAAGCTTAATGAGATGTGTTTGATTTAACCTAGATGATTTGTGTTGATTCCTACAGAATAGAAGAAATGGAGTAAACCCAGAGTGCGTCCATCTGAATAAAATGCATCTCATCACCATGACGTGTTGCTGACTCTGGGGCTGCTATGATGAACACATCACTGCAACACTACAGTTATGTCTTAATACAATCAGAGATAGGACAGAGCTCCTACCATGAAAGTTATTTCTATTTACACATTTGTTATGAATTAATCAGTAATTTTTTTCCAAATGTTTCTTCATCAACCAGAAGACAATGTTGATTTTGAACTGACTGCCCTACCAACGTCTTTGTAGGTTATGGATGCAACTATGGTTGCCAACAAAACAACTCTTAACGTCAACGAAAAGATAATTTTTTGTAAGGTACAGACAGAAGGGATAGAGAGAGAGAGTGTCCTGTATCAGTTCAATACGGAACACTTTAGCAATCCCGTTTGGCAATCCTAGATGCAACTACATTTCAGTGGAGCTACTAAATGTACAGTTGTTGTGAGGTTTTGTTGCTGAGATAAATTCTGTTTAAATGTATTTTAAAATGTCTATATATATAGTCAGTTTATACAACTATTTTTCAATGCTTTTTCAGTTCTAAAAAAAGAAAGAAACAGAGGCAAACAGCTAGCCTGGTTCTGTCCAGCATTAACTCTGTGGTGAGCAATTGCCAGGCAACCAGCAGACACTCAGGAAGTTACTGGTCCAAGTCAAGAAATAGCTCGGCACATGACCCCCTGTAAAATGGCGAATCGTCGTCGTTAACCTTCGCTTTTTGTACAGAGTAAACAAACGAGATATAACATATTAATTAGTGAACTTTAGAGGTGCTGGTACACAGATTTTGTTACTGCCAGACTGAAAATGTCAATATATAGTCTGTTTGTATACAAACACCTAGCACCTACATCTACCTACCTAAATAGACTACTGAATGTATCCAGTCAGCTTTGTACTGTATTTATAACAACATTAAGAACACATTTTAGAGGCCAACACTTATCCATGCCCTGACCAATGTGCTACAAAGCCTTAGAATTACAAAAACATTTTTTTCCACAGGACAAAAGTAAACTTTTTTCAACAAAATGTGTGCAATACTGTAACTGATGTTTAATTTTTTTGTATATTAGAATAAAACTACCATGCTGTCAGAGTTGTTTGATTTTCATAATTATTTAAAAAATAATTTAAATTGGACGTACTTCTGAAATTGCTTGCACCAACATTTGACCAGGCAAATAGAAAGCAGTGCCATTCCCTGAAAGTAGTCTAAATCAGTGATTCTATTTTGAAGTGCACTAAAATACTACAGTGACTTTGTCCCTTTATGGTATATTAAACCCTTGACCATCCTACTCCAACAAACAGGTGAATAAAACAATCTGATACTCAATCATCACTCTTGTCTTCATATCCAGAGTACTGTAATTCTTACACGTAGCTAAGTGCCAGGCTGCCAGTGGTGTTTAGAATTAAATATAAACTTAACAATACTATCAGGCATTGCATGAGGAATCCCCTCATGAATTATGTCATATAACAACTTACAGTCCCCTTAGGTTTGATAACAAACGTCTACTGGATGTCCCCAGAGCGTAGCCTAAAATCAAGGGAGACTGTGCATTTGCTGCCTTACCCCACATAGGTTCACAATTTTTCAAGTTTGTCTTAAAATAATAGACAGGTGCCCATATGAACATAGAAACATGGTTCTGCTTGCTGTAATAATTCCTCTTGTTTTTACTAGCCATGAAAAGATGCCCACATAGTTCTCTTCCAATGTAAGTGATGGGGGAGAAAATCCACAGTCTTGTTTTGTGCAAAAATATATTCCAAAATCTATCGGAAGTTAACATAGGGCTACAGTAGTCCGAGTTAGACAAATCAAAAAGACTTATTTTGGAAGATATCCACATGATTTGTCTAAATCAGACTGCTGAAGTCTCAGATAAACTTTGGAATATATTTTTGCACCAGAGAGAGATGACTGTGGATTTAGTCCCCCACAGTGAATGCACATTAACAAGGGATCTTTTAATGGCCGGTATAAAGAGGAAGGATTACAGCAAGAAAAAACTGTTTCGATGTTCATATGGACACCTGAGTATTGTTTTAAGTCAGACTTGAAAAATGTGAACCTATCCTTTAACATTTTAATAGTTTTTACATCATGTATATCCCCTTACTTAAGTGTACTCTTGGTTCAAAACAGTTTTGTTGTATTCTAGTGCACCTAATAGTTAATATCTTGCCTGTTCGATGTTTTGTGCTAATTTGTTTTGATTGTGAAGGTATAGGATTTTATAAAGCTATGAGGAAACATGCCTGTTTCCTTATGATCCAACATGCATATTTAGATATATTTCTCTCTTCTATTCATGTTTTGTATATTGCAACCCAAGGAATTCAGGCATCCTCATACAGGTCAATCCTTTATGGTAAAGGGACCTGTGTGACTAGTGGGGTTATTTATGTACTTGAATGCCTCTATGGCTTTGATGTATGTGGGGAAAAACAAAGCAACAACTGTAAATTTGGATGTCAGAACACAAAAGTGCTATTAGACAAGATCCAACTTCCCACTTAACAAAACCTTTCCTGGAACATCTATCTCTAATCTAAACTGAGTGCATGATCTGGTGGTCAACATGTTGAATTACAGGAGGACACACCTGAGAGAAAGAGTTTTATTTTCAAACTGTTTTCAACCCCTTTCAATAGGAAAACCATTTATAACTTACAAGACCTCCTTTATATTCTTTCAAAAATAGTATTATTTTGTACACAATCAGCAAAACAAAACAACCAGTTATGAGGCAAGTTTGATGAGGGTGCATGACATTTTGGTAAGAGGAAACATTTTAAATGGTATCCAAAATAGCATTTAAAATGTTGCACAGATCTATAAGGTGGGAAAAAACAGTGGTCAAGCTGAGCTACTTACTGTAAGAACAATAAATAAAGCACTACATAACACACTCAACCAGATAACACCTCTGCAAAATACATACATTCAAAAGTAAGATCAAATCAAAATGTCCAAATAATTCCACAAGTAAAAACAAATGCTCACTTTAAATGTTGTAAACGTTTGTTCACACAGAGTAACTTTTGACGGCAGATTTGATATACTTCATTTAAAAGCTGAATAAAATATCCTGAAACACATCAGCTGTATAAATATACTGTGCACATGTTCAGAGTAAAACATTTTAACTGACCATGATTTATTTTTCATAATGCAAACACAATAGTAAGCTATTGCATAGCACATGGTATAAAACAATAATTCAACTTATAAATGTGACACTTGCAGCTCCAAATAGAAAGTGGAGTCTAAAATAAAACCCTGATTAAAAATGATAAAACTAAAACAAAAGTGTGTGTATAATATTGAAGAGTGATCTCGGTCAGTAAAAACCCTGAGTACAGGCCCTGAATACGCATTCATGAATCCTCTTTATTGAAATCATTTCTTTTTTGGTTTAAAATCTGTTTCAAATAGAATGAATGATTTAAATCTTTTCTGTGCTCCCCAACACACTCACCTCATAGAAAAACATAATAATTTTCACTCAACACTGTCTCATCTACCAAATGTGTAACAGAGGGTAATCAGCTCTCTTCCTCCTCCTCTTAAAAAAGCTTAGTTTTAGCTTTCTTGTGTCCATTTACAATAGCACAGTTTACTTCTCTGGAGTTGCCACCTTCACCATCCTCGCGTTCGTTGTTGTTCGACCAGCTGGCTTTCAGAGGAGTCAGCTCAGGTGCTATTATGTCTCCATCCTGTGTGTGAATAAAAACAACAGTCATCAGTATTAAGAAGAGCAGTGTAGCGTGTACACAGCAAAAAACGAAGTCATCATTACTCATGCAGGGCACTACACTGCAGTACATTTCCACCTTTCTACTTATTTCTTCCAGGTTCTCCACCACACACTGCCTCTTTTTATTTCAAAGTTTTCCTGAACAAATTAATTATTGGTTGTGTAGACTTGTTGTCATTCATGCTACTTGGGCAGCAGCTACAACAATAAGCTCATCCCAGCAGCGGTTTGCAGAAGACTGATTCAGAGATGGGAATGTAAATTTGAAGTATTTACATCTCAGCCTGCGACTTCCTTCCTTCAACTCCCACACCTTAATTACAATATTTTTGGCTCTCCATTGTCATTTGGTACAAAATGCTGACAAACTGCAGCATTACTTTTAGTGGCAGATTTGTACTTTGTATAGTTTTTTCTCTCCATTTTGTATATTGTTAAGGCCTAACAAAACATGCTGAATTGTATGCCACATAAAACATCTACAAGGCAAATTTCCAGTGTTTTGTTTAAATCAGCTTACAACCACCAACTGTTACTGCCCTCTACAGTCTGCAGAAATGTGTATCATATCATGCTACATGTGCATCTTTGAGTGCATCTGACAGGACATAATATACAAACAATACAGGGACCTGCTCATTACATTGCTCCAAAGTGCTACTCGTGCTCAACATTTACTATTCTATTTGTTTGTACATTGTAAAAAGTCCTTCCAGTTTGGAATGGAGGCAAAGTACCTACCCCATGATCAACAACCAACTTTGTCACTGCATTTAATTGTACAATTCTTTACATTTTAGCAGATAAATATTACCTGAGGCTTTGAGAAGTTCATGTCCATGCACCACTGGACAAAGTGCTTCTTGGCTGCCTCCAGACTCTTGTCATCTGTTTTCTTGCAGTAGACCCTGATCAGCTGCTCAGCAAACTGGTCTGGAAGAAGTTTAGACACCTGACAAGAATGTCAGCAGCACAGAGTTTATTTTGAGCCATACATTTGAGACAGAGGCAGTGACAAACAGCTTCTTTGTATTAAGAAGGCATGTAAGGACCCCACCGCAATTTAAATGTGTGAGTAGCTCATGCAAAGAAAGATTAACATTTCAATTCTGTGGTCTTTTTTTCCAGTACTGACCTGGTTCTTGCGAATCTGGATGGCTGTGGTTAGGTCATCCTTGCAATAAAAGTGCACATTGTTGATGGGGTTCTTTTCCTTCATCCCGTAGTCCATCAATATTACCTACAAGAAAGGGGAAGGCATTAGCTTACAATGGAGCTAAAATTAATAATAACAACACAGAAAATTGAAAATAAAAATTTTAATTGAGTGTATTAGATTCAAAGTAATTAGATTAAAAACTCACACTAACTACAAAGTCCTCTGGCTGCAGACTGACATCCTGGGCGCCAGTCTGAGGGATGGATCGAGCCAAATGTGCTTCCCAGCAGTGAATTGTGTCCTTACAGAGGAGAAAGAGCAAGAAGTGGAGGAGTCAACAGATGTTACTTATTTTATATTAGCAGAGACATTACATGACATTTGACCCTTGGATTTTTATCACAGTGGTATCATAACTTCATATAAATATTTTGTGTTGTGTACTTGAAATCCAGACACATGCATGCAGGCAATGTAGAATGATATGTAAATTATATTCAACAAAATTAGCAATTTCTTAGTTCAAATCTAATCTTTACAATCTATTTTCCAGAATCGAAATGAAAATCTCCTGTATTTTTGTAAACACAAACAAGTTTCATTTAATTTACAAGGAAGCTCCTTAGCTTCATCAAAACATAAACAACATTAAAATGAATTGTCAATTTTGATAATTGATTTATCGTTAAAATTAATTATTAAGCAAAAATGCCAAACTTGCTGGTTCCAGCTTCTCAAAGGTGAGGATATGATGCTTCTCTCGGTTTTGTATCATCATGAGTTGAATATGATTGAGTTTTGATCAGACAAAACAAGCAATTTGAAGACATTTCAAGATTTGTAAAACTGCATTTTTAAATGTCATATTCTGACATTGTTTTAGACTTGACAATTAATAGATTGATAAAAAAAATAGATCATAGATATGATAATATAACAGATAATGAAAATTATTGTTAGCTGCAGTCTGACATGACAGCTCAAAAGCATCTTAGAATACATTGCAAGACCAGTTAACAAATCACACAACGAAAACAAACAGCACAAAAGAACAACTAGCTCCTAAAGTAAATATTTTCAACTGATCAACTAATACAAGCAGATGTGTATTCCAATAAAGCCATACAAAGACACAGACACACACCTGAGTTACAATCATGGTTTTGTCTGCCTGGGTTTGGCCCAGACACTTATAGAGGCGTCGACAGATGATGTTGTGTAGAATCTTCCTTGCCTCAGCCAGCTCTGGGGATGGGGAGTTGAGTATTTGTTCAAACATATGATCTAAAGGACAAATAGAAAATTAGTTGGGGGCAGGTCATGTAAAGCAAACCAAAGACACCAAAAATCACTAAAGCATTCTGTTAAAATAATTACCCTTAGCATCTATGGTAATCTATAAGACATAGACCCACTCAATCAATGGACTGTACATTCCCTGGCCACTTTATTAGGTACACCTATACAGTGGTGGTGATGTACTAGACTGCATTATTTTGAAATGTGTTTCTAATATTTTTTTCTCCCCTCATGTTTGTAAATGGGGTGAGCAAAACATTTGAAACACCTCTAATATATATATATATATATATAATATGTAATATATATATATATATATATATTATATATATATATATATATATATATATATATATATATATATATATATATATATATATATATATATATATATATATATTATATATATATATATATATATATATATATATAATATATATATATTATATATAATATATATATATATATATATATATATATATATATATATATATATATATATATATATATATATATATATATATATATAATATATATATATATATATATATATATATATATATATATATATATATATATATATATATATATATATATATATATATATATATATATATATATATATATATATATATATATATATATATATATATATATATATATATATATATATATATATATATATATATATATATATATATATATATATATATATATATATATATATATATATATATATATATATATATATATATATATATATATATATATATATATATATATATATATATATATATATATATATATATATATATATATATATATATATATATATATATATATATATATATATATATATATATATATATATATATATATATATATATATATATATATATATATATATATATATATATATATATATATATATATATATATATAAAATATATATATATATATATATAAAATATATATATATATATATATATATATATAAATATATATATATATATATATATATATATATATATATATATATATATATATATATATATATATATATATATATATATATATATATATATATATATATATATATATATATATATATATATATATATATATATATATAATATATATATATATATATATATATATATATAAAATATATATATATATATATATATATAAAATATATATATATATATATATATATATATATATATATATATATATATATATATATATATATATATATATATATATATATATATATAATATATATATATATATATATATATATATATATAATATATATATATATATATATATATATATATATATATATATATATATATATATATATATATATATATATATATATATATATATATATATATATATATATATATATATATATATATATATCAGTTCAATACCTCTCTGACATTGTCAATCAAAACTGATTATTATTATCTGTGTAAAGGTAGAATGTATGGCTGAGCTGTTGTGTTGGATGGGTGTTCCTATTAAAGTGGTCACTGAGTGTATATAACAGGAAACAACCCCAGACACCACCCTGATGAGGGAGAGATGCATGGTGTACTGGAGAAGAGATGCGTGACATTCTGTGTATATCGCCCATCTCCTCCCTGTGTCTTAGTGTTTAAAACATGAGCGAACAGCACACAGTGGTATCTACAGACCTGTCAGCTTGGTGTAGGCCTCCATGTCATCTATGGCTGTGGAGAGAGTGAACACCTTCCCTTCGGAGCCTTTTATCTGGATGTGCTTGTCTGCTTTTAAAAAGGCCTCTGTGATCCTGGTTGATCATACCCAACATATTATCACTTTTGAGAACATTTAGCTGCATACCATACAAGAGAGGGAATCATGAAGCAAATGAAATGAGCTACATCAGTGCGATGAGCTACTCACATAGTCTCTATGATGTTGCCCACTTTGTGCTGGTAGGCTCTTCTGTGGAGACAGTTCCTTGTGTGGAACATGTCATACAGATTGCCCACCTCCTGTTAAAAGAATTACCTGTATTTTAGTCACAACTTATCAGATACATGGAAAGCTGATCAAAAAGCAGACGTAACAAGGTCAGCACCTTGTCTCTAGTGCAGATGTGCTTCTGCCCGTCCACCTCACACACCCTGGCAAACTTTAGGAAGCGGTGATAGTCAAAGTTGTTCTGGATGCCCAGGTGGTAGCAGTCCCTGAGATAAGACAGATTGAAGAAATATGTGGAAAGATAGGTAATTAAACTAAAAAGAAAAATATGAAGATTCAATATATGATTTGGGAAATTATTATTAATCAAACTAACAGATCAATAAACCCCACCTGGCAAAGTAGTCCCACTTGTCCACATCAATGCCATTTCTTTTGTTGGCCACAATTTCGTAGAGGAAGGACTTGTCTTCTGGACGGCCTTTATATGGCCACTGCAGAGATGACAGACAATAGCAACATCAGAATCAGCTTAAGCATACAAGGAATTTGACTCTGGTTTCCAGCGGCTCTCAGTGTTTTTACACAGTGCCAAGAACAAATGTACAGGAAGATACTCAGACATGCAGCTAAAACAAGGTCAGCAAAACATAAACTCATAACTATTACGTACAAGCAAGTAGGTAGGAAAATATACACATACAAGTCTATAAAAACAAAAAATGGACAAGAATGTACAGTAAAGTGTCGATATACGAATCCAGGTTCTAGGCAGACGCTAACAAGCCACCATTACTACGGTGCCTCACTTGTAAACCCGTGTATAACACTATGATGTACCTGAAGGATTTCTCTTTAAACCTCAATTGCCAAGAAGTTTGTCCAAGAGAATCCTGTAGAACCGTTCACATATTGGAAATCGAATACCATTAAAATAAAGGTTATAATCCAAACAACTTTTCAACGAAATTTAGTCTAGTTTTAACAGATGGCTGATGATGTTAAACGTCTTTTCTGGGTTGTGCTGTTATCGGCTGCTCAAAGAAACGGAGACTTTGGAAAACAAATGGAAAAGAAAAGCCTCTGCTCCATGAAATCAATTTCACTTTAATAAATCTCTACATGTTTCGATTGCATAGAACCTACCAGAGACCGCAAAATACAGGGCTGTCTGCCTACACAGGGCCAATGGTGAGCCGCCATCCCACATATCTCTTGCTAACTTGGTACTCTCGTGTTTCCTGGTCAACATTCCACTTTTACAGTATTGCGTATTTCTGATTTTTACTGTATTTCTTCTGATTCATGTGCAAGAAATCATGGAGTCAGATATATAATCATAAGGACAGAATCGGTATGTTAATGTTATTTTTATAATTAATTTCAGGCTGGTGTTTGGAGACAGAATAACTTACACATTCACACAGACTGCCATCATCTGTCAGCCATGAACAACCCAAACATCAGTGCTTCCACTGTCAGCGTGAATGCTTCGTTTGAGAAACCAACACATAAAGCAGTTTTGTTTATACAGATCAAATTAAAACTGTAAACTGTATGTACAGGGTTTAAAAAGTGCAGAATGTGTGAGAGTCCAAGGAAAGTTGGAATAAAAATCTTATGGATAGTGTAATAAGTTACTTTATATACAAATCAGAGCTGTTGTAGCAATGATGCCACGGACTTTCACAAAGGCAGAGCTGGCAGATACCTTCTGGCCTTGAGCTGCAGTAGTGTCCAGTGGACCAGCAATCTGTTCCTTAATAAAGTCCAGGTCCTCGGGCAGTACCAGGCCGTGCTGCTCCATCACTGGCTTCAGGCCATTGTCATTCACCAGGTAGTCAAACATGGCTAGAGAGGCAGTCTCATGCTGCAACAGAAACAGACTCATTATATTAATATGGGAATGTGAATGGTCACAATCTCAAAATGAAAGCACGGTGACTCATTATTCAATTAGAGCGAGTTTCTTTGCTAAAACATGACGGGACACATGTGTGAATACTTGTCTTATCTCTCGTGTTTGCCGGACTGCAGGTCTGTGGTCATAACTTAGATAATGACTGTGTGCTTAATAGTTCATATCAGTTATACTTATTCTGAACAGTGCCCTCAGCTGTCATGCTTACAAGTCAAGTGATGTTAAGTGCTTTATACAGCAGCCTTGGTTTACAGTGATTATAAAATAAATAAAGCCTCTGTAAAATAGGATGCTGTTTATTGCTGTAACTTCACACAATCTGGTAGAGCAGGAAAGAACTTTATAGCTATAAATACATTTACAAGGATGGGAGTTTAGTTGGTAGGTATTTTGACGACTACATCACCTATTGGAGAGTAATGTGATGAGAGGATTTATGTCTGACAGGTAAATCTTTCCAGCATACTAACAACTTAAAATCTACTGGACTCCCAGATGATTTTGATGCAAAGAATGTATTTAGGTTGCGGTGGACTACATTATATAGTAGATAAAAGCACTGTAAGAATCTGCACAGTGGGTGACTAAGACAGAGCTCAAGGCCTTTTCCAGTTACTTTACAAAAACAGCCAGCCCAAAGACTTTTCTGGACAGTAGTTATTATGGGTCTGACATTTCTGGTTGTTCCCACTTTTCTCCCCAAACACCACATACAGTATTGTCTGTCTTTTTGAAAATATCTTGCTACTAATTAAGTCACTAATTTATTTTAAGAGCTCTGGAATGGAGGAGTAATGCTCTTGTCAAAGCAAACAGTTAACTTTGAGATGTGTGGCCAAACAAACTGGACTGAGATGCCCTTTGAAACAATTATTCTCTGTTCAGTTGATGTGCATGTCTGGGCTAGTATGTTGTAGTTGTGAATCAAAAGGTGATTATTTGCACATCCTTGATTTCCAAGTAGTTTTTTGATGAATCATAACAGCAGTTTGAAACCTCAGCACAACAGGACATGCCAACAACACCTGGATTTTGTTGGCCAGAGGAAATTAAGCAGTCAGAAGACTAGAGGAGACTGCCTTTTCCCCGCTGAGAAAAAGTGGATTAAGATAATCAACTAGTACAAGAACTAATCCATAAAAAGTATTTCTTATTTTGGCTCACCGCTTTTTTTTTTTTTTTTTTTTTTAACACTTACAGCATATGGCAAAGGACAAGAGAAATATAAATCACTGTTTCTTACCTTCCAGGAAATTCCCGGACGTGCTTTGGGGATGAACATCCCATCAAACATATGGGAAAATGGCCCATGTCCTGGAAAGGGTGGTGTGTACATAAAAAAGTTATGGATTTGTTGTGTTTGAACTTTGCACTAAGCTACTTGTGTTCCATTCCTATCCTATCTATATATAGGATAATAAACACAGTTTCATTTCCATTCTCACTCATGCCCAAACCCAGTGACTAAAAGAGGCTAAAATCCTGAAATGTGTAAGGACCTGTGTGCCACTCACCCAGGTCGTGGCAGAGCCCAGCGATCTGCACACAAAGGATGTCTCTGCGAGAGATGAGGAGTTCTGGCTGCCTCTCATTCAGAGACTGTACAAGCCGTCCTGCTAAGTAACCCACCCTGTACCGGCACACAGCAAAATAACTCATTCCACACAAGATATACAATGAAAATACCACAAATGAGACAAATACATAATTATGTGCAGATAAATAAGACTTACACTTTATGTTACATTTGGGAATACAATTTCCATGAGTTTCAGACACTATTGACCTTGTTTCTTCTTCTACCAAAAAAAAAAAAAAAAAAAAAAAAAAACAAACCTCTGAAATTTAGGGAAAGATTTTGTGTGGAATTTGCCCTACAACATATATCAATCAATCTTTGGGAATGGGAAGATTACAATTAACATCAGCATCAACTGAATGGAACGAAAGGTCATTCCACATCTGCTGTTCGACCATTAACATGGTCGTTTGATAGATCACAGCCGTTCACCTACATGCATCCACTTAATTTTCTGCCACATCAATCCTTGTAGAAAATATTGCCATATTTCTCATCAACACATTGTACTTAGGGCAGTCGCCCTTGTGCTACTATAGCGTTATAAAATACAGTGTAGACTAAATCATTCCCTAGAGGGAATGTTTTATGTTAGTGAGCCACCTTTTATTATACTTAGTATGGTTATCTAACTGAGGACATACCCAATCGAGTGTTCAAAGCGGTTGTGGGATGCTCCAGGAAAAACAAAGTAGGCCCCCCCAAGCTGCTTGAGGTTTCGTAGTCTCTGGAACTGAGGGGTGTCGATGATTTTGATGAGAAGAGGGTGCAACTCCACATGCCCGTGGATGGGATCATTAAACACCTGGCAGAAGACAGGACAACAAACAGTTTTGAAAACACAAAAGAGACCTACTTGACCATTCATAATCAAAACAGAAGAGTGCCGATATACCTAGTCTCTGTCTTTATCTAAGACACCAGAATAGAAACATATATACATATAATCATAAACTTAAGGTCTTTATAGCCAAAAACAAAATGCCGAATAAAACAAGACAGCCTTACGACAAGGCAGTTAGAAACAACAATGTAAACAATTGGATAAAAAAGAAGGGAGAAGAGCGAACTAAAATAAGAGTTGGTTACATGATAAAATAATGATGAGCAGATGCAGATCTCCTCGTGCAGATTGTTCCAGAGTCTCAGGGCCCTGACAGAAAGGCTGGGTCACCTCTTGGTCTTTAGCATTGACTCTTGGATAGCTACGGGCCCAAACAAACAGGCAGCCAGTGTAAAGAGCCGGATGAAACTGGAAACACTTAAGTAAAGCTTCCACCTTGCTAAGGCGTCTCTGAAAGCCACATAAAATTCACCTTTGGGGATCTAGGAACTTCATTTCACACCACAGTCTTCCCCTTTAACAATCCCCCCAGCTTGTAACCTTTATTTGTCTTTTTTTGTAGCTGGGGGCTGAGAACAAAAAAAGAACGATCATCTGTGTTTCATGCACTGACCCTGGCATCTTTTCCCACGTCCTTGCTGTTTATCCTACAAGCTCCTCTTCTTTATTCTATTATGTCTCTCTTATCTCTATAGCCTTGCAAGTGGAGCATCGTGATACCTTATTTGGCTCTGCTTCTATCTGCCACAGCTTCCTGAGGCTGTGTAGGATCTGCAGCCGGTCACCAAGGTACCTGGACAGAATAAAAATTGAAAAATGGAGGATCAGAAGTGAAGAGACAGAAAAGTGAGGAGTGAAACATTAAAGTAACCCAGTTAAGAGGGTCATGTGGGCTTGCCCTTATTTGACACTATTGTTGGTGGCTTTGGTCACATTTCCTCCTACCCACAGTGCCCTAGGCAATTTTTAAAAATCCCACAACTCAGTTTGACAGGAGAACATACTTACTTTATGCCAATCTTCTCCAGATCTGCATCCTTTAGATACCGCAGCCCGACACCTGTGATTTTTTGGGCTGGATAACAGAGCATACATAATTGTTTTTATGATGGTTTATATGTCACAATACACAAACAGGGACAGCAGGTTAGCGGCAATGATAGACAGACAGCTAGCTAGATAGACAATTGCGCATAAAGCTGACCTAGCCAGTAACTGACAGCTCAGCAGCCAAATGATGAGTGCAGGTGAGCATTCAATTTCACCCCGTCACCGCTGGGAAGAGCTGGAAAGCAAAAGGGGGGACAACAGACTACCTCAGTGTGTCTGCTGAGCAGGAATGAGACAGCAGGCAGCCACTGAACATGCGCCTCTGCCTAGTGACTGTGCTGTGCAGAGAGGGTGGCGGGGATCATAAGCAGCTTACTGTATTTAGACCAACAATGAGATGAAAAACGGTCTATTTAAAGATAGCAAACCTGAAAACCAACCTCTAAATGTATCTTCCCATTCTCCAAGACCTTCGCTTCGCAGGTACCGACACGTTTCGCCCACTCCCCATCTCATGTAGTCCGAGTCCGGCAGCCGGACCACTGACACTCTCTTCTCCGGCGTTTTGAAGCCGTCATTAGGCGTCAAAACTGCCTCAAACGGTCGTTTTCGGTTCTCCATATTGATCTGACAAACAGGCGGTAATTTGGGTCAGTCAGAGACGTAGAGACCCGCAAAACTACAGCCGGTAATGTTTCCCACGTCGACTGCAACAGCTGATCGGATAGCTCTGCACCGAAGACACTCGGGCGGTGAAAAATACCCGGGTTTTGTGTCTACGCCGGGTGCGTCAAGCTAAACTGGAACACAAAGAACATTTCCGGTTACTGCCTTCAAAATAAAAGTCTTTTGAACTCTTGCTCGAAACTTCTTTGCTTGCTGAATTAAACCAGCGCTGTAGCATACATTTCTTAGCAAGGAAATACTGATGTCATGAGTCGCCCCTCCCCCAAGAAGTAGTCAAATTTTAGTCTGAAAATACTGGAATCAGCCAGTTTATACAATATATACCAAGTGAGGATGTAAACTGCCCAGATTCCCAGAACAAATATAAAGGACATGGGCTGGCTGGCGCGCGGAGGGTGGAGCCAAATATAGTGGAGCGAATGAGGCCAGAGGCTCGGATGACATTCAGTGACGGACAGTGTAGGACATGCAATGCCGGCGATTTTAAAACTGTTTATTCCTATATGCGTTTTGCAATTAAAGTATGCTTAGATAATTTAAACAAACGTGGTCAGGAGCACTTGACAGGACGCGAACTATTCTCTCCGGTAAATCGGACGGTAAGCGTGCACATGTAGCCTCCACTCTCACACCCAGCACATATGGCACTAGACATCAATTGTGTAGGCTACAGGGCAGGGAATTACAGATAAATGGACAGTGTTAACCTGGTACAGCATTGTAGTTGTCCATGTATTGAAGTGAAACTCATATATCCCGGTATAATGAAACTTGCTCCAACAGACTGGCAGTTCAAGTCAAGTTAATGTTCTAGGCTATTGCCCAATAACAGCTACATACTGCACCCAAACTCCAAACAAACAAACAAATGATACAATAGAAACAAAAATGTCTTTAAAAGGAAGAAACATCAGAAAGAACAAGATGAAGTCAATGCAATAGTAGGGGTGGGCAATATGGATACAATCTTTATGATATACGTTTTCTACAAACTTGATAGAGAAATTGTTTATAGATAAAATAACCAGATGCTAATGTGGTGAATTAATTACCTGACAAATGAAGGCAAAAATCCTGTAAATCCAACATTACCATAAAGCACTGATGGTCTATTACTACCATTAAAGTTTTCATGGTGTACGGCAGACAGATTTATGTCTTTCTCACAGTACATATTGTCATATTGCCCAACCCTATGCAGTAATAAGCATCATATACAGAGATGTAGCAGAGGTAGCATTACAATATGGAGAAAAAGAATGACGAAGTGAATGAAGTACAAGTGTATTATCAAATAAAAATGAAGGATAAGTGAAAGCGTTTAAAGCAAATTGTAAAAGTTACTTATGGTTTGGCTAATCATTGCAGCTCTAATAGGGTGTTTATGAACAGATGTTTTATTATTTATAGATGGAGGTTGAAGAGTGTGCATGTGTGTGTCTGCATTGCACCAGGGTGATTCTGCATATATACT
Source organism: Siniperca chuatsi (assembly GCF_020085105.1). NCBI lineage: Eukaryota > Metazoa > Chordata > Actinopteri > Centrarchiformes > Sinipercidae > Siniperca > Siniperca chuatsi. Next base: position 18,878,879 of record NC_058051.1, on the reverse strand, counting down.
GTGACACGGATCATCTCGTGATTTTTTGACTTGACTTAAATTTTCAGATCCATTTGAATTTGAGCAACTTGGAGACGGTTTCTTTTTTATTGGGCACTTTAATATTGTCTGTAGTTGTGAACCCAGTAAAATATTTTAAATCAAGTTATTGAAATTGCACAACTTGAAACACCTACTAGAAATGTTAAGAAAAGGGGATTTCAAACCATATCGGTTCATAGAGATTGTTCTTAAAGAATTTTTCAATGTTATGACTTCAGTGGTATTTCAATTTCAACATATTGCCTTTAAGATTCAAATCCTTAAGGCCATGCTTGGCTACCATACACATTTTAACAATGTGTAGCTAATAATGCTGAGTTGCATTATTTATTTACAAGTGGTTTTTCTTTGACAACACAACCATTGTTGAAATATTTAGTAAATACAGCAATTTTGGAATGAAATGCTTCAGTTCAGGTCTCAAATATAGGTTAAAAATATTTGCTTTTTTCACAGCAAATATGGCTACTCTTGTTCTCACTTTGTTAGGATATTACCAATATCATGAATATATTATCTTGTGCACACAAGATTAGAAAAATATTTTGTGACTTTCGGGGTTCCATATCACCTGCTGTAGACAATTGGTACATTAAATACTGGGCATTCCATTATGAAAATTTAATGTATAGTTGAGCCGTGTCTCCATTCCTGGGCCACAGCTGAAAAACATGTATGATTAAGTGTATGATTTCCTCTGGTGCTGGATGAGTTTAACTGCACGAGAACACAGAACAAAGAGAAAAGAGCTTTATTTCAAATAGAGCAGGCACAATCTGCTATCAACCCGTCTCAATAGGAATAAAGTTGAAAGGTTCTAATAACCTTTGGTAGGTTTCCCTTTACATTACATATCAGAATATAATTAATTTTCACACAATGAGCAAAAAACAACAATACCCAAAGTTTGTCTTAACCACATTCATATAGATGGTTACATTAAAGAGAGCAATAAGCAAGTTCAGCTTTATAGTATGACGAGTACAGTGAGAAATAGTAATATATAATGTAATCATAGTAGTACCTAATGATTTCTTACAAATTATTTCATATTGATAGATGCAATACAAAGTGCGTCACAAGATCCAGTTTTAAAAACGTAGAGTTCTATATCTCTCTCATATAGATAAGATGCCACCACTAAGAGACATTTAAAAACAAATCAGCAGTGATAAATAATGATTAAATCCTATATGTGAGGAAAGATACAATGAAAGAACCAAGTTAGAACTACAACAACCACCAAAACAACCTCTAACCAAACATCGCTCAAAGTCATATCTCAGATTTCCACATTAATTGACGTGATTAACATCAAAACCAAACACCACAAAATATCTGAAATCCCTAAACCACAAATTAAATGTTCACTTTTGAATGACAGACCCCATTACACATGTTGGTAGTGCCTTACAGCTTGCCCCGGTCATAAGGGATACACAGAGAACACACAAAGAAGCATAAATGTGACCGATAGGTGAATAAAACAGTGCCCTGAAACATGCTGTAGACATATTCAGTTTCAGACAATGACATTTTAAGTAACCATGATTGATTGTTCACAACAGAAGAACATACTGGTATGCTTTTGGTACCAACATGGTATTAAGGAGTGATTCAGGTTAAAATGTGACAGACAGCTGCAGATGGAGAAAGGAGTCTTTATAAAAGCTGATTGAAAATGATCAAACTAAACTAAAGATGTATAATATTGAACAGGGCTCTACTTGTCCTATATTCAACAGCCTAGATCTAAACATTACCTGATAGTTTGGAAAGTTCTTTGCTTTCGCACCACGTGTCAAAACTCTTCATGTCAGCCTTCAGAATGCTGTCGTCAGTCTTCTTACAGTAAAACCTGATCGAGTGCTCAGAAAAGCGCGTTGGCCGAAACTTGGACACCTGACAAGAATGACAGCAGCATAAATTTGAGAATAATAACATAACAGAGGCAGCCTTAAGAAGAAATAAACACAATTAACAAACACCTCATGCAAAGAAATACTAAGATTAAAACTTTTGTTGTCATTGCTTCAGTTCTGACCTTCATCTTGAATGCTTTCTCAGGGTTATACTTGCTGTAGAAACATATGTAGTCGATGGGGTTCTTGTCTTTCTTTCCACAGTCAATAGTAATGCCCTAAAAGAGAATGGTGAAAGAGAAGCCTGTTTTTATATTCACAAGTAAATTATGCCACAACGGAGAAAAACCACATGAAAACAAAAACAAAAACACAAGATCAAAGTAATTCGACTAAAAACTCACCTGAACTTCAAAGTCTTCTGGTGTCAGGCTGTCACTCCTCGGAGGGAGGGCTCGAGCCAATTGTTCTTTCCAATCCAGGAAGGGGAAACACTGAGAAGTGAGAGGGACAAGAGATTTGAGATTTATTCCATCTTGACACACAGTAAGAGTATGTCTTCATTAAGCAGTTACATTTAAATTTAGTTGTCACACAGCACAGGTGTTGTTAAACAGTATTCAAGTTGATTTTGTCAGACGAAGTTGTGATCATAAAATGATTTTATCAGCACTGCAGCTTGGGAATAACATGAACATTACATGTTAACATGTAAATGAACTGCACTTAAATTACACTTTTCTACCTTAATGGACAAAGCACTTTACTATTCACCCATTCATGGCAGCAGAGCTGGCCTGCCCATCAGGAACAACTTGGGGTTCAGTGTCTTGCTCAAGGACACTGAGAAATGTGGACAGGAGGTGCCGGGGGTTGAACCACCAACCTCGCCAAAGCTGTGTAGTGTTCATGAGCCGTGATTAAATCACTGTTTCATACTCGTTCCATTGCCTGACAAAACAAATCGTCAAAAGGGAGCCGAGTGTCTGTAGCCCAGTCACATTAATTAGTGGTGATTGTAAACGGTTCTGCAGTGTTTTCTGCTTACTCACCAAACTTCATTCATGAATCCTACAGTTTCGTTTCCTGTTGATGTACGAAGGCACACACATAGTGAAGTTGCTTATTTTAGATGTTTTATAAATCAAAAGGGTCTTAAGGTAAATTCAGCAGGGTTGACTGCCAACAAAACAATGCTAATCGTCAACAAAAAAGCAATTTATTGTAAAGGTACAGACAGAAGGGAAACGACATTCGAAAACATTCAATGAAATAAGAAACAATTAAGCTAAATGACCTCTCAAAATGAAATACTCATAGGAAAACAGGGACAGGGCATATCTTGCTGCCCAATATATAACATGCCACAACCTGAGGGACAGTGAATGATCTACATATGATCCACATCCTTCTATCTCATACAAATCGTCTAACCTGTAATATTTCTCCCCCATAGACTTACCCTGAATTGGTTCTCAGAAATATTGACAAACAAAAGCGCGTCTCGTATCAGTTCAATACGGAACACGTCTTAGTTTCCAATTACAGGACAATTCCATATTTTACGGGACGGTTGGCAACCCTACTGCTATCATATCCTCTGGAATTTGGTGTAGTCAAAGTGAAAGCCAGGCACAATAGCCATATAGGCAATTTAAAATGATAGAGACAAAAGAAACAAGCAATATGCACTTGTTTTATCCACCACCACACAGGAGCATAACATCCAGCTTTTTTAAAATTTTATATATAAATTAAATAGCTGTATGTATGTAATGCAATACAATACAGGCACAAAGACCTTGGTGCACACCTTGTGGGTGGGTTTCTCAATTTCGCCCAGAAACTTGGGGAAGTTTCGAGAGACGATTTTGCTTAGAATCTCCCTCGCCTCCTGCAGCTCGCTGGAGGAAGAGTTGAGGATTTGTTCAAACACTTGATCTACAGGACAAACAGAGTGGAAGATAGGTGAGTTATAACAAACCAAAGACAAGTCCACATAATCATTCATAGTGTTTCACAAACAAATAATTGACACCCTAAACTGAGAGGCATAAGCAGGCAATATAAATATGTGATAAAATTACTTCTATTTTATTAATTTGTTCTTAAATATAAAATAAGGTTTACAAAATAAATTTGATTTAAATGTGTAATAAAATCTGGCATAATCTGACATACACACACGCATCTTATTACAACTTTGTAATTTACAGGATTGAGTATTGTAGAAAAGGTTTCAGTCGTAGTCATCTGGACACTGTTTTCACAGATGACTACGACTGAAACCTTTTCTACGATAGAACACTCCTGGACGAATGAGGGACTACACTGTCTTAGGATTGAGTATTATTTAACATGTGCATGATCAAAAACGGACGCCTTTGCAACTTCAGCAAGTTGCTTCTACTCTCAGCTGACCATTTGCCAAACCCCTCCACCAAACAGCAAGTGTCCAATCATAGCTTAGCAATTTTTGGACTTCTCTTCATGCAGAAGCGATGTGCATGGGGATTTTGAAAGACTAATACTTGGCATCTAGAGTTTGGAGGGCTGTGTCTTTGTTTAGCCTATAGAAAACCAAAAACAAGAGCAAAAGTTTAAGGAATGGATTAAATAGTGTGTTTATCTGCTCTAACATTCCTGCAATCATTAGCTTGTCCTGCTAACTAACTACTTACAGTTAGTTACCTGACTGTTTCTAGTTGCTACTGTATCCAAGTTTAGGGTAATGTTGACAGCTCTGTCCTGCTCTTTATTGGATTTGATGTGGTTTACACGAACAACGACACAGCAAGTAATATAACTAACGTTAGCTAGGTTGTGGATTAGCAAATCGTCGCTACAGTTGCTGCTGCGAAGCTAACAGCCAGAGAGGACCAGAGGGTTTCACAGAGCCAGCAAACCAGCTCCACACAGCGATACTCACAACTCTCCTGCTACTATAGCAAACATCACAACAATAGCATCTCTTGGTAAACTAGAAAGTAAGCTGAATGTCTGTGTGCAAGTCACTTAACATTACCTGACACACAAATCATGGCTGGAATAGTGTTGTGTGGCTCGAACTGAGCCACTTTGTTTATTTCCCATTTACAGAGCCAGGGCTGTGTACAAACACCAGAATTATTTTCAGTGCGCACACTGAACGGACAGCTAGCATGGAGATCCTGGCTGAATTTGACAAAAAGACGTGTATTGGATTAAAATCACATACCCCACCTTTAAGGACTAACGATATCTACACTGCAACACAAGAACAATGCTGTTTCTTTGTTTCCATGCCTTCATTGTGATATTTTATTTCTCTGTGAAGCACTTTGTTTTGATAAGTGCTCTATAAAGTTTATTATTATTCTACATGAAACATAGGAAAGATTCTAATATTTTAGAGCAGTGTGAATGAGCCCATAAAGACAATCTTTATCTTGCTAATGGTCAGAAACACGATTCATCCATATGTATATTAGCTTGCTAGTTATTGTAACTAAAGCTGCTTTTCCACCAAAAGTACCATGAACTTTTATCCTCAGTAACTACTTTTCAAGGAACTAAAAAGTTCCTTCAGCCCATTGCTGTGTGCCTTTCCACTGCAGTGTAAAGACCCAGGAAGATTAGGAAAATTACACCCATTAGGTTACACCCACCACACAGCTGCATAACTATTGTTTTAACTTATTGTCTTAACACATCACCTGCAATTCAGCATAAGGACCGTTGCTTATTTTAACCTATGCACTGTCACCTGTTTTAAATACTGAGCTTACTGGTGTATAATGGTGAAATTGAGAGCCACTACTTCTGGAATGACCGAGAGTGCTTTCTGCCGCAGTGTGATGACTGTTACGTTAACTGCTGGACCTCAATAGTTGATCTCCTTGTGGACGTTTAATTTATTGATATTTAGTCATCTATTACTGCTGTGCAATATCCTCTGTCTCATAATCTTAATAAGCTACACTTAACAATTCATGCACTATTACTTTATACCGTATCATCATCAACCGGTAAACCCACTTTGTACTTCACACTTATTTTATTTTTATACTCACTTGGTACTTAATTTATCTGACCTTTATTATAGTGTATTATATTTTTGGCTTAGTACTTCTATTCCTGTGTGCACTGATGTGATAGAGAGCTGCTGTAACAAAAGAGTTTCCTCGAGGGGATCAATAAAGTACTTCTGATTCAGGTAAGTAACTGAGCCTTTAGCACTCAAAATCCTTAAAGTCAAATAAAAACCAAAGGAAACAAGTATGATAATACTGACAGCAGTCTGACAGAACATGTTTGGACAATTCAGCATGTTTTAAAAGACGAGCATGTAGTATTTGTTAAAGATGGCACAGATACAGGTGCTTGGTGTATCCTGCCCACTCCTCCCTGTGTCTTAATGTTCTTCAAACATGAGTGAACAGCACACATTGGTATCTACAGACCTGTCAGCTTGGTGTAGGCCTCCATGTCATCTATGGCTGTGGAGAGAGTGAACATCTTCCCTTCTGAGCCTTTTATCTGGATGTGCTTGTCTGCTTTTAAAAAGGCCTCTGTGATCCTGGATGATCATACCCAACATATTATCACTTTTAAGAACATTTAGCTGCATACCATACAAGAGAGGGAATCATGAAGCAAATGAAATAAGCTACATCAGACAGGAGACCAAGCATGGGAAGGGTTTGCACTCACATGGTCTCTATGATCGTGTTCACTTTGTGCTGGTAGGCTCTTCTGTGGAGACACATCCTTGTGTGGAACATCTCATACATATTGTCCTCCTCCTGTTGAGAGTATTGTCTATAGTTTAGTCACAACTAATCATCTAAACGGATTGCTGTTTTAAAAGCTGATCAAAAACCAGAAGTAACAAGGTCAGCACCTTGTCTCTAGTGCAGATTTGCTTCCGCCCGTCCACCTCACACACCCTAGCAAACATCATAAAGCGGCGATGGTCAAAGTTGTTCTGGATGCCCAGGTGGTGGCAGTCCCTGAGAAGAGACAGAGAAAGGCCCCAGTCAGACAGAACGCTTTTTGCAAGTTGCAAAACGCAAGGTGGACCACACTGCCTTTTTGTTGAAACCTACAATTTTAAAAAAACAAAAAAACAAACAAACAAAAACAAAAAAAAAGCAGAGCAGCTTGTTGCGCCCCAATATTGCTAGGCAACCACAAAAACACTTACTGCCTATAGAAAACTCGAAAAAACGCCTTATTATGTAAGCTAATCAAAGTCCCCTGGGGAATGCTGCATATTGTTACAATATTCTCGTAGTTATTTTAATTGTTCAGCGGAAATAGTACACAGTAGTTCATCATTCTCCATCAGAAAATGATTTGCTCTACAGTAGCTGTTCAACAAGGCCCACCTGGCAAAGTAGTCAAACTTGTCCACATCAACACCATTTCTTTTGTTGGCCACAATTTCATAGAGGAAGGACTTGTCTTCTGGACGGCCTTTATATGGCCATCTGCGGAGATGACAGCACAATAGACATTAGACATTGGCTGCTGTAACAATGATGATACTGACTGATCTTGTACAATTCACACAAGACTGACCGATTGAGCTTCATTAGTTTTCTGAGGTCCTGCAATCATCTCCTTGATGAAGTCCATGTCCTCGTCCTTGGCCCTGGCCTCGTCCTCGGCCCTGGTCCCGTCCTCTGCCTCAGCCTCGGCCCTGGTCCCGTCCTCGACCCTGGTCCCGTCCCGTCCCGTCCTCGGCCCTGGTCCCGTCCTCGGCCTCAGCCCTGGTCCCGTCCCCTCGCCCCTGGTCGCGTCCTCGTCCCTGGTCCTGTCCTCGGCCAGCACCAGGCCATACTGCTGCATATCCCACTTCAGGTTATTACTCTTCACCAGGTAGTCAAACATGGCTATGGAGGCATTCTCATGCTGCAAGATACATAGACTCATTAATATATAAAAATGAGAACTTAAAGTGAAAAACAATGACTCACTGCTCAAGTTGAGAGAGCTTATCTTTGCTAAAACATGACAGGATACACAGAATGTGAATGCTTGTCTTATCTCTCACATTTGCCAGATGACAGGTCTGTGGCCATAACTTACATAATGAATGACAATAGTGTGCATTGTAGTGTGCTTCTCTCTGCTCCCCCTAAACCAGATTTCTAACCTCTTCACCTCTCCCACTCTTCCCATACATTGAGAGTGACCCACAAGATTTTGGTGTGTGAGAAAGAGAGTGACAACATCAGATACCACACACAAACTTCCTTTTGGATGATCCCTTTTCCATTAAGAGTTCAGGCAATAAAACCAAGCAAATGAGACTCGAAGACTGTTTCCCTCCAAAATCTGCAAACTGCCTAATGAATAGCAGAATTTCATGTATTGCAATATGTTGGGCATGTTCATTTTACTAAGGTTTGGTATTTAAATGATATCGCTTATGACAGCAGTAATAATTAAAGGTCCAGTGTGTAACATTTAGGAGAATCTATTGGCAGAAACGGAATATATTTATAAGTATGTTTTCATTAATGTATAATCACCTGGAAATAAGAATCGTGTTTTCATTACCTTAGAATGAGCCGTTTTTATCTACATAGGTAGCGGATCCCCTTCCACAGCGGCAGCCATGTTGCACCGCCATGTTTCTACAGTAGCCCAGAACGGACAAGTCAAACACTGGCTCTAGATAGGACCGTTTGCATTTTTTGAGAGTTTCGTGGCCACCGTAGTTTCTCCTACACGCTTGGAAGGGGAGGGTGAGGCGAGCAGTATTCAAATGGTTGCAAACTGCAATTTCACAGCTAGATGCTACTAAATCCTACACATCTTTATATAGATTCTGTGTTGTCAACCCATGTTCGCTGTGAATACAATGTTCACTACAGCAGTTTTATCAGCGATACTCTGAATGCTACAATCTTAGCTCTCAATTGTCATGCTGTGAAGCACAAGAGTTGAGGCCAAAGAAGTGATCCTGTCATGTAGTGAAGCAGGATAGTTCTGACAAAGTAATAATATTTATATGGCAGGAATGAATTTGAATCTCGTGACGTTGATGTATGCTTTTTTACATTAAAATGTGACTGGGACGAGGAACCTTCCGATTGAGACTGCTCTACCTTCGAGCCATGCTGCCCAACATACATAAACACTGACTTGTTGTTAGTGTCTTTGCTAATTAGTTACCATTTGTATTCAACTGATTCACTTCCTTAATCCAGCTCCTCGCTGTGTTATATGTGCTTCATTTTTGTGTTTGGTTATTATGTCATACATCACAGACATAAATAATCGTTTCTTACCTTCCACGTCTTTGTTGGCTGTGCTTTGGGGATGAATATTTTATCAAACAGATGGGAAAAGGGCCCATGTCCTAGATATGGAGGAATAAACACAAGTTAACCTAATGATGATTGCGTGTGAACTGTAAAGTGAGCCATTTGTGATTATATCTTATCATGCCTGTTTTATTTGAAACAGGATAGTATTAGAGACAGGCTTTTACTCCTGATTCCCCCGTTTAATAAAATGTGATCAAATCTCCTTATTAATGACCGTTTCGTAATCTGCTGTTATTGTTTGCTGTTAGCAAATTCAATACTTCCCCCATGTTTATCTGTTGTTTTGATAAACGCAGGATGAGGTACATTTTTGCAGCGTTATTTTCATCAATGCGGCAACATACCGGTAGTCATAACAGCTCTACTGTCTTGATGATGTGATACTGATGTGATAGAGAGCTGCTGTAACAAAAGAGTTTCCTCGAGGGGATCAATAAAGTACTTCTGATTCAGGTAAGTAACTGAGCCTTTAGCACTCAAAATCCTTAAAGTCAAATAAAAACCAAAGGAAACAAGTATGATAATACTGACAGCAGTCTGACAGAACATGTTTGGACAATTCAGCATGTTTTAAAAGACGAGCATGTAGTATTTGTTAAAGATGGCACAGATACAGGTGCTTGGTGTATCCTGCCCACTCCTCCCTGTGTCTTAATGTTCTTCAAACATGAGTGAACAGCACACATTGGTATCTACAGACCTGTCAGCTTGGTGTAGGCCTCCATGTCATCTATGGCTGTGGAGAGAGTGAACATCTTCCCTTCTGAGCCTTTTATCTGGATGTGCTTGTCTGCTTTTAAAAAGGCCTCTGTGATCCTGGATGATCATACCCAACATATTATCACTTTTAAGAACATTTAGCTGCATACCATACAAGAGAGGGAATCATGAAGCAAATGAAATAAGCTACATCAGACAGGAGACCAAGCATGGGAAGGGTTTGCACTCACATGGTCTCTATGATCGTGTTCACTTTGTGCTGGTAGGCTCTTCTGTGGAGACACATCCTTGTGTGGAACATCTCATACATATTGTCCTCCTCCTGTTGAGAGTATTGTCTATAGTTTAGTCACAACTAATCATCTAAACGGATTGCTGTTTTAAAAGCTGATCAAAAACCAGAAGTAACAAGGTCAGCACCTTGTCTCTAGTGCAGATTTGCTTCCGCCCGTCCACCTCACACACCCTAGCAAACATCATAAAGCGGCGATGGTCAAAGTTGTTCTGGATGCCCAGGTGGTGGCAGTCCCTGAGAAGAGACAGAGAAAGGCCCCAGTCAGACAGAACGCTTTTTGCAAGTTGCAAAACGCAAGGTGGACCACACTGCCTTTTTGTTGAAACCTACAATTTTAAAAAAAAAAAAAAACAAACAAACAAAAACAAAAAAAGCAGAGCAGCTTGTTGCGCCCCAATATTGCTAGGCAACTACCAAAACACTTACTGCCTATAGAAAACTCGAAAAGACGCCTTATTATGTAAGCTAATCAAAGTCCCCTGGGGAATGCTGCATATTGTTACAATATTCTCGTAGTTATTTTAATTGTTCAGCGGAAATAGTACACAGTAGTTCATCATTCTCCATCAGAAAATGATTTGCTCTACAGTAGCTGTTCAACAAGGCCCACCTGGCAAAGTAGTCAAACTTGTCCACATCAACACCATTTCTTTTGTTGGCCACAATTTCATAGAGGAAGGACTTGTCTTCTGGACGGCCTTTATATGGCCACTGCGGAGATGACAGCACAATAGACATTAGACATTGGCTGCTGTAACAATGATGATACTGACTGATCTTGTACAATTCACACAAGACTGACCGATTGAGCTTCATTAGTTTTCTGAGGTCCTGCAATCATCTCCTTGATGAAGTCCATGTCCTCGTCCTTGGCCCTGGCCTCGTCCTCGGCCCTGGTCCCGTCCTCTGCCTCAGCCTCGGCCCTGGTCCCGTCCTCGACCCTGGTCCCGTCCCGTCCCGTCCTCGGCCCTGGTCCCGTCCTCGGCCTCAGCCCTGGTCCCGTCCTCGTCCCTGGTCGCGTCCTCGTCCCTGGTCCTGTCCTCGGCCAGCACCAGGCCATACTGCTGCATATCCCACTTCAGGTTATTACTCTTCACCAGGTAGTCAAACATGGCTATGGAGGCATTCTCATGCTGCAAGATACATAGACTCATTAATATATAAAAATGAGAACTTAAAGTGAAAAACAATGACTCACTGCTCAAGTTGAGAGAGCTTATCTTTGCTAAAACATGACAGGATACACAGAATGTGAATGCTTGTCTTATCTCTCACATTTGCCAGATGACAGGTCTGTGGCCATAACTTACATAATGAATGACAATAGTGTGCATTGTAGTGTGCTTCTCTCTGCTCCCCCTAAACCAGATTTCTAACCTCTTCACCTCTCCCACTCTTCCCATACATTGAGAGTGACCCACAAGATTTTGGTGTGTGAGAAAGAGAGTGACAACATCAGATACCACACACAAACTTCCTTTTGGATGATCCCTTTTCCATTAAGAGTTCAGGCAATAAAACCAAGCAAATGAGACTCGAAGACTGTTTCCCTCCAAAATCTGCAAACTGCCTAATGAATAGCAGAATTTCATGTATTGCAATATGTTGGGCATGTTCATTTTACTAAGGTTTGGTATTTAAATGATATCGCTTATGACAGCAGTAATAATTAAAGGTCCAGTGTGTAACATTTAGGAGAATCTATTGGCAGAAACGGAATATATTTATAAGTATGTTTTCATTAATGTATAATCACCTGGAAATAAGAATCGTGTTTTCATTACCTTAGAATGAGCCGTTTTTATCTACATAGGTAGCGGATCCCCTTCCACAGCGGCAGCCATGTTGCACCGCCATGTTTCTACAGTAGCCCAGAACGGACAAGTCAAACACTGGCTCTAGATAGGACCGTTTGCATTTTTGAGAGTTTCGTGGCCACCGTAGTTTCTCCTACACGCTTGGAAGGGGAGGGTGAGGCGAGCAGTATTCAAATGGTTGCAAACTGCAATTTCACAGCTAGATGCTACTAAATCCTACACATCTTTATATAGATTCTGTGTTGTCAACCCATGTTCGCTGTGTAATACAATGTTCACTACAGCAGTTTTATCAGCGATACTCTGAATGCTACAATCTTAGCTCTCAATTGTCATGCTGTGAAGCACAAGAGTTGAGGCCAAAGAAGTGATCCTGTCATGTAGTGAAGCAGGATAGTTCTGACAAAGTAATAATATTTATATGGCAGGAATGAATTTGAATCTCGACGTTGATGTATGCTTTTTTACATTAAAATGTGACTGGGACGAGGAACCTTCCGATTGAGACTGCTCTACCTTCGGAGCCATGCTGCCCAACATACATAAACACTGACTTGTTGTTAGTGTCTTTGCTAATTAGTTACCATTTGTATTCAACTGATTCACTTCCTTAATCCAGCTCCTCGCTGTGTTATATGTGCTTCATTTTTGTGTTTGGTTATTATGTCATACATCACAGACATAAATAATCGTTTCTTACCTTCCACGTCTTTGTTGGCTGTGCTTTGGGGATGAATATTTTATCAAACAGATGGGAAAAGGGCCCATGTCCTAGATATGGAGGAATAAACACAAGTTAACCTAATGATGATTGCGTGTGAACTGTAAAGTGAGCCATTTGTGATTATATCTTATCATGCCTGTTTTATTTGAAACAGGATAGTATTAGAGACAGGCTTTTACTCCTGATTCCCCCGTTTAATAAAATGTGATCAAATCTCCTTATTAATGACCGTTTCGTAATCTGCTGTTATTGTTTGCTGTTAGCAAATTCAATACTTCCCCCATGTTTATCTGTTGTTTTGATAAACGCAGGATGAAGTACATTTTTGCAGCGTTATTTTCATCAATGCGGCAACATACCGGTAGTCATAACAGCTCTACTGTCTTGATGATGTGATACTGATGTGATAGAGAGCTGCTGTAACAAAAGAGTTTCCTCGAGGGGATCAATAAAGTACTTCTGATTCAGGTAAGTAACTGAGCCTTTAGCACTCAAAATCCTTAAAGTCAAATAAAAACCAAAGGAAACAAGTATGATAATACTGACAGCAGTCTGACAGAACATGTTTGGACAATTCAGCATGTTTTAAAAGACGAGCATGTAGTATTTGTTAAAGATGGCACAGATACAGGTGCTTGGTGTATCCTGCCCACTCCTCCCTGTGTCTTAATGTTCTTCAAACATGAGTGAACAGCACACATTGGTATCTACAGACCTGTCAGCTTGGTGTAGGCCTCCATGTCATCTATGGCTGTGGAGAGAGTGAACATCTTCCCTTCTGAGCCTTTTATCTGGATGTGCTTGTCTGCTTTTAAAAAGGCCTCTGTGATCCTGGATGATCATACCCAACATATTATCACTTTTAAGAACATTTAGCTGCATACCATACAAGAGAGGGAATCATGAAGCAAATGAAATAAGCTACATCAGACAGGAGACCAAGCATGGGAAGGGTTTGCACTCACATGGTCTCTATGATCGTGTTCACTTTGTGCTGGTAGGCTCTTCTGTGGAGACACATCCTTGTGTGGAACATCTCATACATATTGTCCTCCTCCTGTTGAGAGTATTGTCTATAGTTTAGTCACAACTAATCATCTAAACGGATTGCTGTTTTAAAAGCTGATCAAAACCAGAAGTAACAAGGTCAGCACCTTGTCTCTAGTGCAGATTTGCTTCCGCCCGTCCACCTCACACACCCTAGCAAACATCATAAAGCGGCGATGGTCAAAGTTGTTCTGGATGCCCAGGTGGTGGCAGTCCCTGAGAAGAGACAGAGAAAGGCCCCAGTCAGACAGAACGCTTTTTGCAAGTTGCAAAACGCAAGGTGGACCACACTGCCTTTTTTGTTGAAACCTACAATTTTAAAAAAACAAACAAACAAACAAACAAACAAACAAAAACAAAAAAAAAGCAGAGCAGCTTGTTGCGCCCCCCCAATATTGCTAGGCAACCACCGAAAACGCTTACTGCCTATAGAAAACTCGAAAAAGACGCCTTATTATGTAAGCTAATCAAAGTCCCCTGGGGAATGCTGCATATTGTTACAATATTCTCGTAGTTATTTTAATTGTTCAGCGGAAATAGTACACAGTAGTTCATCATTCTCCATCAGAAAATGATTTGCACTACAGTAGCTGTTCAACAAGGCCCACCTGGCAAAGTAGTCAAACTTGTCCACATCAACACCATTTCTTTTGTTGGCCACAATTTCATAGAGGAAGGACTTGTCTTCTGGACGGCCTTTATATGGCCACTGCGGAGATGACAGCACAATAGACATTAGACATTGGCTGCTGTAACAATGATGATACTGACTGATCTTGTACAATTCACACAAGACTGACCGATTGAGCTTCATTAGTTTTCTGAGGTCCTGCAATCATCTCCTTGATGAAGTCCATGTCCTCGTCCTTGGCCCTGGCCTCGTCCTCGGCCCTGGTCCCGTCCCCGCCTCAGCCTCGGCCTCAGCCTCGGCCCTGGTCGTCCGTCCTCGGCCCTCGGCCTCAGCCCTGGTCCCGTCCTCGGCCCTGGTGTCCCTGGTCCTGTCCTCGGCCAGCACCAGGCCATACTGCTGCTTCTCCCTCTTCAGGTTATTACTCTTCACCAGGTAGTCAAACATGGCTATGGAGGCATTCTCATGCTGCAAGATACATAGACTCATTAATATATAAAAATGAGAACTTAAAGTGAAAAACAATGACTCACTGCTCAAGTAGAGAGAGCTTATCTTTGCTAAAACATGACAGGATACAAAGAATGTGAATGCTTGTCTTATCTCTCACATTTGCCAGATGACAGGTCTGTGGCCATAACTTACATAATGAATGACAATAGTGTGCATTATAGTGTGCTTCTCTCTGCTCCCCTAAACCAGATTTCTGACCTCTTCACCTCTCCCACTCTTCCCATACATTGAGAGTGACCCACAAGATTTTGGTGTGTGAGAAAGAGAGTGACAACATCAGATACCACACACAAACTTCCTTTTGGATGATCCTTTTCCATTAAGAGTTCAGGCAATAAAACCAAGCAAATGAGACTCGAAGACTGTTTCCCTCCAAAATCTGCAAACTGCCTAATGAATAGCAGAATTTCATGTATTGCAATATGTTGGGCATGTTCATTTTACTAAGGTTTGGTATTTAAATGATATCGCTTATGACAGCAGTAATAATTAAAGGTCCAGTGTGTAACATTTAGGAGAATCTATTGGCAGAAACGGAATATATTTATAAGTATGTTTTCATTAATGTATAATCACCTGGAAATAAGAATCGTGTTTTCATTACCTTAGAATGAGCCGTTTTTATCTACATAGGTAGCGGATCCCCTTCCACAGCGGCAGCCATGTTGCACCGCCATGTTTCTACAGTAGCCCAGAACGGACAAGTCAAACACTGGCTCTAGATAGGACCGTTTGCATTTTTGAGAGTTTCGTGGCCACCGTAGTTTCTCCTACACGCTTGGAAGGGGAGGGTGAGGCGAGCAGTATTCAAATGGTTGCAAACTGCAATTTCACAGCTAGATGCTACTAAATCCTACACATCTTTATATAGATTCTGTGTTGTCAACCCATGTTCGCTGTGAATACAATGTTCACTACAGCAGTTTTATCAGCGATACTCTGAATGCTACAATCTTAGCTCTCAATTGTCATGCTGTGAAGCACAAGAGTTGAGGCCAAAGAAGTGATCCTGTCATGTAGTGAAGCAGGATAGTTCTGACAAAGTAATAATATTTATATGGCAGGAATGAATTTGAATCTCGTACGTTGATGTATGCTTTTTTTACATTAAAATGTGACTGGGACGAGGAACCTTCCGATTGAGACTGCTCTACCTTCGGAGCCATGCTGCCCAACATACATAAACACTGACTTGTTGTTAGTGTCTTTGCTAATTAGTTACCATTTGTATTCAACTGATTCACTTCCTTAATCCAGCTCCTCGCTGTGTTATATGTGCTTCATTTTTGTGTTTGGTTATTATGTCATACATCACAGACATAAATAATCGTTTCTTACCTTCCACGTCTTTGTTGGCTGTGCTTTGGGGATGAATATTTTATCAAACAGATGGGAAAAGGGCCCATGTCCTAGATATGGAGGAATAAACACAAGTTAACCTAATGATGATTGCGTGTGAACTGTAAAGTGAGCCATTTGTGATTATATCTTATCATGCCTGTTTTATTTGAAACAGGATAGTATTAGAGACAGGCTTTTACTCCTGATTCCCCCGTTTAATAAAATGTGATCAAATCTCCTTATTAATGACCGTTTCAGTAATCTGCTGTTATTGTTTGCTGTTAGCAAATTCAATACTTCCCCATGTTTATCTGTTGTTTTGATAAACGCAGGATGAAGTACATTTTTGCAGCGTTATTTTCATCAATGCGGCAACATACCGGTAGTCATAACAGCTCTACTGTCTTGATGATGTGATACTGATGTGATAGAGAGCTGCTGTAACAAAAGAGTTTCCTCGAGGGGATCAATAAAGTACTTCTGATTCAGGTAAGTAACTGAGCCTTTAGCACTCAAAATCCTTAAAGTCAAATAAAAACCAAAGGAAACAAGTATGATAATACTGACAGCAGTCTGACAGAACATGTTTGGACAATTCAGCATGTTTTAAAAGACGAGCATGTAGTATTTGTTAAAGATGGCACAGATACAGGTGCTTGGTGTATCCTGCCCACTCCTCCCTGTGTCTTAATGTTCTTCAAACATGAGTGAACAGCACACATTGGTATCTACAGACCTGTCAGCTTGGTGTAGGCCTCCATGTCATCTATGGCTGTGGAGAGAGTGAACATCTTCCCTTCTGAGCCTTTTATCTGGATGTGCTTGTCTGCTTTTAAAAAGGCCTCTGTGATCCTGGATGATCATACCCAACATATTATCACTTTTAAGAACATTTAGCTGCATACCATACAAGAGAGGGAATCATGAAGCAAATGAAATAAGCTACATCAGACAGGAGACCAAGCATGGGAAGGGTTTGCACTCACATGGTCTCTATGATCGTGTTCACTTTGTGCTGGTAGGCTCTTCTGTGGAGACACATCCTTGTGTGGAACATCTCATACATATTGTCCTCCTCCTGTTGAGAGTATTGTCTATAGTTTAGTCACAACTAATCATCTAAACGGATTGCTGTTTTAAAAGCTGATCAAAAACCAGAAGTAACAAGGTCAGCACCTTGTCTCTAGTGCAGATTTGCTTCCGCCCGTCCACCTCACACACCCTAGCAAACATCATAAAGCGGCGATGGTCAAAGTTGTTCTGGATGCCCAGGTGGTGGCAGTCCCTGAGAAGAGACAGAGAAAGGCCCCAGTCAGACAGAACGCTTTTTGCAAGTTGCAAAACGCAAGGTGGACCACACTGCCTTTTTTGTTGAAACCTACAATTTTAAAAAAACAAACAAACAAACAAACAAACAAACAAAAACAAAAAAAAAGCAGAGCAGCTTGTTGCGCCCCCCCAATATTGCTAGGCAACCACCGAAAACGCTTACTGCCTATAGAAAACTCGAAAAAGACGCCTTATTATGTAAGCTAATCAAAGTCCCCTGGGGAATGCTGCATATTGTTACAATATTCTCGTAGTTATTTTAATTGTTCAGCGGAAATAGTACACAGTAGTTCATCATTCTCCATCAGAAAATGATTTGCACTACAGTAGCTGTTCAACAAGGCCCACCTGGCAAAGTAGTCAAACTTGTCCACATCAACACCATTTCTTTTGTTGGCCACAATTTCATAGAGGAAGGACTTGTCTTCTGGACGGCCTTTATATGGCCACTGCGGAGATGACAGCACAATAGACATTAGACATTGGCTGCTGTAACAATGATGATACTGACTGATCTTGTACAATTCACACAAGACTGACCGATTGAGCTTCATTAGTTTTCTGAGGTCCTGCAATCATCTCCTTGATGAAGTCCATGTCCTCGTCCTTGGCCCTGGCCTCGTCCTCGGCCCTGGTCCCGTCCTCGGCCTCAGCCTCGGCCCTGGTCCCGTCCTCGGCCCCGGCCCTGGTCCCGTCCTCGGCCCTGGTGCTGTCCTCGGCCAGCACCTGGCCTTACTGCTGCTTCTCCCTCTTCAGGTTATTACGCTTCACCAGGTAGTCAAACATGGCTATGGAGGCATTCTCATGCTGCAAGATACATAGACTCATTAATATATAAAAATGAGAACTTAAAGTGAAAAACAATGACTCACTGCTCAAGTAGAGAGAGCTTATCTTTGCTAAAACATGACAGGATACAAAGAATGTGAATGCTTGTCTTATCTCTCACATTTGCCAGATGACAGGTCTGTGGCCATAACTTACATAATGAATGACAATAGTGTGCGTTATAGTGTGCTTCTCTCTGCTCCCCCTAAACCAGATTTCTGACCTCTTCACCTCTCCCACTCTTCCCATACATTGAGAGTGACCCACAAGATTTTGGTGTGTGAGAAAGAGAGTGACAACATCAGATACCACACACAAACTTCCTTTTGGATGATCCCTTTTCCATTAAGAGTTCAGGCAATAAAACCAAGCAAATGAGACTCGAAGACTGCTTCCCTCCAAAATCTGCAAACTGCCTAATGAATAGCAGAATTTCATGTATTGCAATATGTTGGGCATGTTCATTTTACTAAGGTTTGGTATTTAAATGATATCGCTTATGACAGCAGTAATAATTAAAGGTCCAGTGTGTAACATTTAGGAGAATCTATTGGCAGAAACGGAATATATTTATAAGTATGTTTTCATTAATGTATAATCACCTGGAAATAAGAATCGTGTTTTCATTACCTTAGAATGAGCCGTTTTTATCTACATAGGTAGCGGATCCCCTTCCACAGCGGCAGCCATGTTGCACCGCCATGTTTCTACAGTAGCCCAGAACGGACAAGTCAAACACTGGCTCTAGATAGGACCGTTTGCATTTTTGAGAGTTTCGTGGCCACCGTAGTTTCTCCTACACGCTTGGAAGGGGAGGGTGAGGCGAGCAGTATTCAAATGGTTGCAAACTGCAATTTCACAGCTAGATGCTACTAAATCCTACACATCTTTATATAGATTCTGTGTTGTCAACCCATGTTCGCTGTGAATACAATGTTCACTACAGCAGTTTTATCAGCGATACTCTGAATGCTACAATCTTAGCTCTCAATTGTCATGCTGTGAAGCACAAGAGTTGAGGCCAAAGAAGTGATCCTGTCATGTAGTGAAGCAGGATAGTTCTGACAAAGTAATAATATTTATATGGCAGGAATGAATTTGAATCTCGTGACGTTGATGTATGCTTTTTTACATTAAAATGTGACTGGGACGAGGAACCTTCCGATTGAGACTGCTCTACCTTCGGAGCCATGCTGCCCAACATACATAAACACTGACTTGTTGTTAGTGTCTTTGCTAATTAGTTACCATTTGTATTCAACTGATTCACTTCCTTAATCCAGCTCCTCGCTGTGTTATATGTGCTTCATTTTTGTGTTTGGTTATTATGTCATACATCACAGACATAAATAATCGTTTCTTACCTTCCACGTCTTTGTTGGCTGTGCTTTGGGGATGAATATTTTATCAAACAGATGGGAAAAGGGCCCATGTCCTAGATATGGAGGAATAAACACAAGTTAACCTAATGATGATTGCGTGTGAACTGTAAAGTGAGCCATTTGTGATTATATCTTATCATGCCTGTTTTATTTGAAACAGGATAGTATTAGAGACAGGCTTTTACTCCTGATTCCCCCGTTTAATAAAATGTGATCAAATCTCCTTATTAATGACCGTTTCGTAATCTGCTGTTATTGTTTGCTGTTAGCAAATTCAATACTTCCCCCATGTTTATCTGTTGTTTTGATAAACGCAGGATGAGGTACATTTTTGCAGCGTTATTTTCATCAATGCGGCAACATACCGGTAGTCATAACAGCTCTACTGTCTTGATGATGTGATACTGATGTGATAGAGAGCTGCTGTAACAAAAGAGTTTCCTCGAGGGGATCAATAAAGTACTTCTGATTCAGGTAAGTAACTGAGCCTTTAGCACTCAAAATCCTTAAAGTCAAATAAAAACCAAAGGAAACAAGTATGATAATACTGACAGCAGTCTGACAGAACATGTTTGGACAATTCAGCATGTTTTAAAAGACGAGCATGTAGTATTTGTTAAAGATGGCACAGATACAGGTGCTTGGTGTATCCTGCCCACTCCTCCCTGTGTCTTAATGTTCTTCAAACATGAGTGAACAGCACACATTGGTATCTACAGACCTGTCAGCTTGGTGTAGGCCTCCATGTCATCTATGGCTGTGGAGAGAGTGAACATCTTCCCTTCTGAGCCTTTTATCTGGATGTGCTTGTCTGCTTTTAAAAAGGCCTCTGTGATCCTGGATGATCATACCCAACATATTATCACTTTTAAGAACATTTAGCTGCATACCATACAAGAGAGGGAATCATGAAGCAAATGAAATAAGCTACATCAGACAGGAGACCAAGCATGGGAAGGGTTTGCACTCACATGGTCTCTATGATCGTGTTCACTTTGTGCTGGTAGGCTCTTCTGTGGAGACACATCCTTGTGTGGAACATCTCATACATATTGTCCTCCTCCTGTTGAGAGTATTGTCTATAGTTTAGTCACAACTAATCATCTAAACGGATTGCTGTTTTAAAAGCTGATCAAAAACCAGAAGTAACAAGGTCAGCACCTTGTCTCTAGTGCAGATTTGCTTCCGCCCGTCCACCTCACACACCCTAGCAAACATCATAAAGCGGCGATGGTCAAAGTTGTTCTGGATGCCCAGGTGGTGGCAGTCCCTGAGAAGAGACAGAGAAAGGCCCCAGTCAGACAGAACGCTTTTTGCAAGTTGCAAAACGCAAGGTGGACCACACTGCCTTTTTTGTTGAAACCTACAATTTTAAAAAAACAAAAAAAACAAACAAACAAAAACAAAAAAAAAGCAGAGCAGCTTGTTGCGCCCCAATATTGCTAGGCAACCACCGAAAACACTTACTGCCTATAGAAAACTCGAAAAAGACGCCTTATTATGTAAGCTAATCAAAGTCCCCTGGGGAATGCTGCATATTGTTACAATATTCTCGTAGTTATTTTAATTGTTCAGCGGAAATAGTACACAGTAGTTCATCATTCTCCATCAGAAAATGATTTGCTCTACAGTAGCTGTTCAACAAGGCCCACCTGGCAAAGTAGTCAAACTTGTCCACATCAACACCATTTCTTTTGTTGGCCACAATTTCATAGAGGAAGGACTTGTCTTCTGGACGGCCTTTATATGGCCACTGCGGAGATGACAGCACAATAGACATTAGACATTGGCTGCTGTAACAATGATGATACTGACTGATCTTGTACAATTCACACAAGACTGACCGATTGAGCTTCATTAGTTTTCTGAGGTCCTGCAATCATCTCCTTGATGAAGTCCATGTCCTCGTCCTTGGCCCTGGCCTCGTCCTCGGCCCTGGTCCCGTCCTCTGCCTCAGCCTCGGCCCTGGTCCCGTCCTCGACCCTGGTCCCGTCCCGTCCCGTCCTCGGCCCTGGTCCCGTCCTCGGCCAACACCTGGCCTTACTGCTGCTTCTCCCTCTTCAGGTTATTACGCTTCACCAGGTAGTCAAACATGGCTATGGAGGCATTCTCATGCTGCAAGATACATAGACTCATTAATATATAAAAATGAGAACTTAAAGTGAAAAACAATGACTCACTGCTCAAGTAGAGAGAGCTTATCTTTGCTAAAACATGACAGGATACAAAGAATGTGAATGCTTGTCTTATCTCTCACATTTGCCAGATGACAGGTCTGTGGCCATAACTTACATAATGAATGACAATAGTGTGCGTTATAGTGTGCTTCTCTCTGCTCCCCCTAAACCAGATTTCTGACCTCTTCACCTCTCCCACTCTTCCCATACATTGAGAGTGACCCACAAGATTTTGGTGTGTGAGAAAGAGAGTGACAACATCAGATACCACACACAAACTTCCTTTTGGATGATCCCTTTTCCATTAAGAGTTCAGGCAATAAAACCAAGCAAATGAGACTCGAAGACTGCTTCCCTCCAAAATCTGCAAACTGCCTAATGAATAGCAGAATTTCATGTATTGCAATATGTTGGGCATGTTCATTTTACTAAGGTTTGGTATTTAAATGATATCGCTTATGACAGCAGTAATAATTAAAGGTCCAGTGTGTAACATTTAGGAGAATCTATTGGCAGAAACGGAATATATATATATATATGTAAGGCAGTGTATTGTGTTGTCCACAAGATGTCGCTATACCACTGTTGTGTTAAGGCAGATTCAAGTGCCTTTAGCATGGTTTGAACCTCTTGATGTACCGTAGTGTTGATACTTTTCCTCAGTTCGTGTTATCGACGCTATATGTAAGCCATGTTAACGATAGTGGAAGTTGCAATGAAAAATATCTTTGTTGTTATCACACTAAAGTTCATTTTATTCAGATATTTTGTGTTTTAAACTGTTAAAGACCTAAATGCAGAGTAATACAGAGAGTTAAAATGTTTTATTCTTTCGTTTAAATGTGATTAATGTGTGGTGGCTAATGCAAAGCTATCTATTATAATATAAGCAGTGAGTGCTTGCTATTGAGTTACATGTGCATTGAAATGTACTTTGATAGTTTAAAATTTAACCTGAGTTCGTGTTATCAACGCTATAGATGTCGTGCTGTGGAATAACAAGAGGAGTTAACATCATTACCTTTGAATGAGCCATTTTTCTATACATAGGCAGCGGATCCCCTTCCACGACAGCAGCCATGTTGCACCGCCATGTTTCTACAGTAGCCCAGAACGGACAAACCAAACACTGGCTCTAGATAGGACCGTTTGCATTTTTTGCGAGTTTTGCGGCCACCGTAGTTTCTCCTACACGCTTGGAAGGGGAGGGTGAGGCGAGCAGTATTCAAATGGTTGCAAACTGCAATTTCACAGCTAGATGCTACTAAATTCTACACATCTTTATATAGATTCTGTGGTGTCAACCCATGTTCGCTGTGAATACAATGTTCACTACAGCAGTTTTATCAGTGATACTCTCAATCTTAGCTCTCAATCGTCATGCTGTGAAGCACAAGAGTTGAGGCCGAAGATGTGATCCTGTCATGTAGTGAAGCAGGATAGTTCTCTGACAAAGTAATAATATTTATATGGCAGGAATGAATTTGAATCTCGTATGTTGATGTATGCTTTTTTTATATGAAAATGTGACTAGGACGAGGAAGCTTCCGATTACCAGATGACTGCTCTACCTCCGGAGCCTTGCCGCCCAACATACATAAACACTGACTTGTTGTTAGTGTCTTTACTGATTAGTTACCATTTGTATTCAACTGATTCGCTTCCTTAATCCAGCTCCTCGCTGTGTTTTTATATGTGCGTCATTTTTGTGGTTATTATGTCATACATCACGGTAAGAAACGATTATTTCTTACCTTCCACGTCTTTGTTGGCTGTGCCTTGGGGATGAATAATTTATCAAACAGATGGGAAAAGGGCCCATGTCCTAGATATGGAAAATAAATATAAGTTAACCTAATGATTGCGTGTGAACTGTAAAGTGAGCCATTTGTGATTATATCTTATCATGCCTGTTTTATTTGAAACAGGTTAGTATTAGAGAGGCTTTTACTCCAGATTCCCCCCGTTTAATAAGTAGATTTGATCACATTTTTATAAAAAGGACCGTTTTGTAATCTGCTCCCATTTGCTGTTATTGTTTGCTGTTAGCAAATTCAATATTTCCTCCACGTTTATCTGTTGTTTTGATAAACTCAGGATGAGGTACATTTTTGCAGCGTTATTTTCATCAATACAGCTCTACTGTCTTAAAAAAAACAAAATAAAACAAGAAACTAGCCAAGTTTCCATCCAAATGCGGTGCAAATTTCAAAACAATTTCCAGAAAATGTTTCTCTCTACACCTGTTAATGATAACTCAAAGTGACTATAATTAAAAAGGGTCCAAAATGTCGGATCTTTACTGCTCACTATAGAGGAAACCATTCAGTGTCTGTTTTATTGGTAGTGAATTAGGGAGTCACTTTTTGTGTGTACAAATGAGTGCAACACTATGAATGCATTCCAGGAGAGGCTGTGTGAAAATGTATGCTGTTATCATATTAAACACTTTTGCCTTCTGACGTGGTCAGACAACACGTCATACGAACCAGTTCTTTACTAACATACCCCAAGCTATCCACTTTACCATCCATTCTTTCGATCCTTCCTTCAATGAAATTCAACACTTCCTGCAAATATTTCACATTAAAGGCCTCCCAGTAGCTCAAAGGGCATCATCTTTCACCTTTCCTGTTAGGGACTTATTCTGAAACATCTGCAGGAACTGCTGAGTTTTAATTGGCAGTAACTTAACAAATAAATGAGAACGTTTTTGTTAAAAAGAGAAATATACATTGTAAATTATCATGTGAACCACTGCGCAGTTTTTATTTTCTGCCTTCAGTAGGGACCAGCCTTTAATTTGTAATGCCTGCAGTACCTGTGGCCATTAGATCAACATTGACTTTTATTTGACAATTTGTGGATAGTTTCACCTTCATTTTCACTCTTAATCACACCCAGCAATTAGCATTTAAAACATGTTGCATGTAAAAGAGTAAAAAGAGAAACATACATTGTAAATTATCATGTGAACCACTGCGCAGTTTTATTTTCTGCCTTCAGTAGGGACCAGCCTTTACTTTGTAATGCCTGCAGCACCTGTGGCCATTAGATCAACATTGACTTTTATTTGACAATTTGTGGATAGTTTCACCTTCATTTTCACTCTTAATCACACCCAGCAATTAGCGTTTAAAACATGTTGCATGTAAAAGTAAAAAGGTGTGTATCACTCACCCAGGTCATGGCAAAGACCAGCTATCTGCACACAAAGGATGTCTCTGGTAGTGATTTGGAGTTCAGGCTGCCTTGTACTCAGAGCCTTTACAAGCTCTCCTGCAAAGTGTGCCACCCTTTACCACAACATACAACACACACACACACACACACACACACACACACACACACACACACACACACACACACACACACACACACACACACACACAGAGAGAGAAACCTCATTACACATTACTGCACACTTAATTTTGATTGTGATTACCTTAAGACACATAACTGCGTCTATCTGAAAACATGCGGACATACCCAATCGAGTGTTCAAAGCGGTTGTGGGATGCTCCAGGGTAAACAAAGTAGGCTCCCCCAAGCTGCTTGATGTTTCGAAGTCTCTGGAACTGAGGTGTGTCAATGATTTTGATGAGAAATGGATGTAACTCCACATGCCCATGGATGGGATCATTAAACACCTGGCAGAACGCATAGAACAGAAACCCAGTCCAATTATTATCCAAAAGAGTACCAGTAAAACCAGCTCCAGTTCTTAGGGCTCTGCGAGCTAGCTAAAGGATACGGATATGAAAATGTTTTTGCATGAGCCCAAACATGAAGCCAAAGCTACACAGGAGTGGCTTAAAAAACACCCCAATGGGATCATTAAGCATGTGGTAGAGCAAAATAGAACAAAATTTGGACACTAGTCTATTCATGAGCCAAAAGAGTACCAGTAAAAACCACTCCCAGTTCTCCTGAGGAATCTGTGAACAATTTTTTCTTCATTCTTTCTCATCTTCATTTTTTCAAGCCTCCAAATTCTGATCATCTTTTGCTGTAGACTGACAATGGACTCAACGATAGATAGTAAACGTACACAATCTTGATGTTGTGGTTTTGTAGGTTCATTGACCAACCCTGGCATCTTACACATTCCTTTGCTGTTTATTCTACAAGCTCTATATTTTCTCACTTTAATCTCTCTAGCCCTAAAAATGTAGTGTGAAGTACAGTTAGGCACATGATATATTTACCTTGACTTGTTGTGGAATCTCCCAGAGCTTTCTGATATTGTGCAGGATTTTCAGACAGTCACCAGGTAGCCTATAGGAAATGAAAAACAAAGAAAATACAGAAGATGATGAAGAGTTGATGAGAGAAAAGTGAGGTGTGAAATCTCAAAGAAATCCAGGTGGTTGTTGTTGTTGTACGAAATTAGTGCTACTACTTAAGAGGAATTTGCTTTGTACACACTTCCTTCTATCCAGGTTTGTTTTAATTTTTAGACACTGCAACCTGGTTTAACAAAGGGAGATACTCACTCTATGCCCATCTTCTCCAGATCAGAAATCGTGAGGTTTCGCAGCTCGGCACCAGTGATTTTTTGTTCTGGGTAAAAGAGGAAGCAGTTAATTGCAGACCTGTAATACATAGAATTTATTCTGACAAGTAGCCGTGTTATTAGCTTCCATGCCTCAAAACACAGAAGCACAAGAAAAGTCCTGAGTTACAGGAGCTCTCAAATGGCTAACTTATTTAGACCAGCCATGAGATGAAAACTAACCATCAATTTAATCTACCAAACCAGAAAACCAACCTTCAAATTTATCTTTCCATTCTCCAAGTCCTTCTTGTTGAAGGTACTGACATGTTTGATCCACTGTCCATTGCTCAAAGTTGAACGGCAACTCTCTTGACATTGTCTTCTTTAGTGTTTTGAAGCTGTCAGAGATTGTATCTGCATCTAACCGATGTTTTCGATGTTGATCTGACAAGCAGTAGAATATCAGGACAGTCACATGAATAATGTTGTATCACGTTATTTATACAGCTGATCAGGGCAGACCTGCACAAAAGATACAGAGGGTTGGAAAAATACTTGGCTTTTATGTCTCCACCACACCTATGAGATTGGTCACTGGTGTCATCGTCAAAGTCAAATTTGCATTGCTGCCTAATTTGTATAGAAGGAAATGCAATACCCTATGAAAAGTAAAGAATGTTTTGGGGGGGGGGTACAAAGCAAACTCTCCCCATTACTTTTTGCTTGATTCAAAGAACTACTGGCCTTTACAGTGTATCAAAATGACATTACAGTAATCGCAGTAAACAATATGACCCATAAAATTAGTGTTTATGTAGGTGATGTGATATTATCCTGTACAATTACCAGATATACTACTTTACCAATATTCAGAAAGTATCAAATTCCGTAATTTAATCATGTAGACCCATGCTGGTCAAATATGAACAAATATGACCAGCATGATATAGTTTACCAATTAACTCTTGTGGACTCAGTGGAGAGGGAGACAGAAGAAGTGAAGGAAGATGGAGAAAGGGCAGGCACAGTTGACTTGGAGGAGGTGAGTGAGAATAGTGTGATTTTTGGGAACTATGATAGAATACAATGGAGTAAAGTCTATCATTACTCTTTTTGGCCACCGTCTATAGATCAATAGACATACAGTCACTGACAAACAAGGAGGGTGAAGACAGGGTAGGCACAGGTGACTTGGAGGAGGTGTTTGAGAACAGACACCTTCTTGGAAACCATGACAGAATACAATGAAGTATTAGAGTTTGTTCACATGGCGTGTGATATTACTTAAATCATCTATTTTTAGTTCAAAAGGCTTTAAAATGGTTAGATTAGCTGTTAAGTTTACAAAAAAATTCTGGGGGGAATTCCACCCACTTCCCCTTGGAGGGTTGGGTCGCAGAAGGCGTACATTGAAAATGCCCCCCGATTATATAGGTGTATATGGCCCTGACTCCTGCAGAACCCTGTTGAATCACTTAATCAAGTCATCATCTCCTTTCCGATATATGACTACTCAATACAGTGGAATAAATGAACAATGCATGGGGATAATAGGTATGCTGTATCTCTGAAAGCACTTGAGTTTGATACTGGGGACTGGGGTTCTCATTCTGTATCCCAAATGTGGTTAACATTAGTCTACTGAAAAACTTGCTTATAGAAAGATTTGTGGTATCAGTTAAATAAAGAAAAGTAAATGCAGTGACTTTTTTATTTTGAACTAAAACCATATCTTTTCCTGACCTTCACCAAGTACTTTGAGTTACCTAAACATGTTGTAGTTGCAAAAGAAACCAAATTAAATGTTTTGCAGATATGTTCAATATCAACAATTTGCGCTGGCAGTGGATATTTTGCAGATACGGTCCATATAAACAATTATTTTGTTAATAAATAATATAATTCAGGTCACATTAGATAGTCACATTTACCCACTTTGTACTTCACACTTATTTTATTTTATACTTATACCCACTTGGTACTTAATTTATTTTCTGACCTGTATAATAGTATATTATATTTTTTTTGCTTAGTACTTCTATTCCTGTGTGCACTGACGTGATAGTGAGCTGCTGTAGCAAAAGTGTTTCCCCTCTGCGATCAATAAAGTATTTCTGATTCTGATTCTGATATATAGATAGATAGATGTACTTTATTGATCCCAAATTGGGAAATTATTTTGTTACAGCAGCAAGTTATCCAGACATTGCATGTGAACAGTAAATAAATATGAATATCAACACAAGAGAGAAATATACAGTATATCAATAGAAAACAAACACAACAAATAACAAAATGAAATAAATATAATAATAAAGCTCAATAGACTAAATTAAAAACCTTTGCATACTCTATAAATATAATAAGATATAGATCTATGGAATACACAATATAAAAAATCTATTAGAATACACAAAATATAAACTTAGGATAACATAAGTTACAAGCTAGTCAAAGCAGATCATATGAATGTGTTTTTTAGAAAACAGGGTTGTAATTGGTTGTTGAAGACATCACTCGGTGATAGGAAATAGTAGCATTTGATTGTTTGTATTCTGTACGGGTACCCATTTGACGGTGATTTATCGGAAACCATTGTACCATTGTGGAGCAAACTAAAAAGAATCCAAAACTTTACTTTATTTGGTACTTATTTCATTGTGGGTACTTAATAATTATAATATTTTCTGTCACCTTTTTGCTGTAAGGAAAACCGATAGGAATGTGATAAGGTGTATGGCTGCAACTAAAGATTAATTTAGATCGTTTGGTCCAAAAAATGTCAGAAAATGCTGAAAAATGCCCATCACAGCTTCCCAAAGCCTAAGGTGACTTCTTCAAATGTCTTGTTTCGTGCGACCAATCCAAATCGGTTTGTCAAGTTTGAGAAAATAACCACGATGATGTCAGTATCTCGAGAGACTGCATTATGCCACTGACATGGATTACAGTATAGATGATTTGCCTTTTGCCTCCCAGCAGCTCAAAAAGCATAATCTTTGTTTCCTGTTTGGCATTTAATCTGAAAGATCTACAGGAACTGTTGAAAAGAAGGAGCCAAAATTCCCGTGCCTATTTCTCATTAACTTTTACAGAGGCATCAAGATTTCCTCCAGACTGTCAGAGTTGGTAACACTCAACTTCACACCACTGCTAAAAAAAATAGAAGACGACTTGCTTCGATGGCTCAACCTTCCAATCTCCATAATTGGCAGGATAGCGGCAATAAAAATGACAATTTTACCAAAAATCAATTATTTATTCTCAATGATTCCAATCCACCCCACACTCACCTGGTTTAAATCGCTAGACTCCATTATCACTCACTTCTACTGGAAAAATAAAACACCAAGGATAAAACTCGCTACACTACAAAAAAACAAGGCTCAAGGAGGACTAGAAGCACCAAATTTTCATTACTACTCAATGGCTAACCGACTCTAATACATATACAAATGGATCCACCCCACCAAATCCGATATTATATGGCTAGATATAGAACAGTCACTATGCAAAGAATTAAATATAGCTGACATACCATTCCTTTCTAAATCAATCAAACACCACACATGTTTCAACGCTGTAACAATAACTTCCACTCTGACAGGTGGAAATTTCACCAAATCACAAATTCTATACTAGCTTCATCTAACCTCACCCCACTGTGGAACAATCCTGACTTCATAAGCAATAAAAAAATACTGAACTTCCGCACATGGGCTGAAAAAGGTATCACTCACATTAAACATATTTTCAAATCCAACACATTAACAACATTTCCGCAGTTGGCCCAGGAGTTCGGCATCAGGAGCAATGAATTTTTAAAATACCTACAAATTCTGTTCTGGTTAAAATAAAAATCAGAGCCACAAACTTAGAACTTCCACTTGCAATATCAGACTTGGTTAACATTCCATCCCGAAAGAAACTTCTCTCTAAAATATACAAAATCATTTAAAATCAACTTCAGACCATATACTTGCCAACAATAAAATGGGAAAATGATCTCTCAATAGCTCCTGATGCCAACTTCTGGACCCAAATTTGCAAAAACATCTATCTTATGTCCAAAAATGCTAATCTTCAATTAATACAATACAAAACACTTCACAGAACACATTACACGGGCAATAGATTAGCTAAAATGGGTTTTACATCAGAAATTTGCACACATTGCAGTCAGAAATCCACAGATACATACATCCATGCAACCTGTCACTGCACTCCCATCAAACAGTTTTGGGAAGAGGTCACACAGACACTATCCACTTTAGTGGGCTGCCACATCCCACTATCGCCCTCTCTCTGCTTGCTAGGGGACCTCACAATAATTACTGATAAATCTATAAACTTTAAAATTCTCCTAATAGCTCTAACCATTGCCAAGAAAACTATCCTCATGAACTGGAAAACTCGCAACAACATACACATTAACCACTGGAAAAATCTCCTTACTGACTTCAGTACATTTGAATATACATCTCCCTCCTATAATTATTCATCTGAAACCGACCTCTGTCATCCAACACTTTCTGACCTCTTACAACTCTGAATCCCTTCTCTATCCTCAACTCCAACTCCTTCCACCTTATAATCAAATAATCAAACCACAGATATTACTACATTGCTGTTATTGTTGTCATCATTGTCATTATTTTCATACTTTCATTAATGTTAATGTTATGATTGCTATTATTATTTGTTATTATCATTGTCATTATTGTTTTATTTATTGTTGCTCTTATCACTCTTATCATTGCCATTGTCATCATCATTGTCATCATCAACAGCATCATCATCATCATCATTATTATTATTATTATTGCTATTTTGGAATAACTAACCTGGTTGTCAATACCACTATATTTAAACCATTGGATTATTTCCAATCCCCTAATCTTCTCATGTGTTTTTAATGCACCACAACGTAGAAGAGAAAAATATATATATATACATACATTGAAAAACCTCACAAACACTCAGGCACGGGAGACAGGCGAGAAGTGGTTCACTGGGACAGCAGCTCTGTCCCAGGTTGGCACACTTGCACAATGTCCCCTTTCTTTTAATGCACCTTAGACACTACACATAACATACAAAAAAAAAAAAAGAATAGGAGAACATAGGTACCAAAAAGATGCATTCATTGAGAGTGGTGTGACAATGGTAATCATTACATCGGACAAAAAAAAAACTTAACTAATGCAACAATAGTGATGGTGGGTGAGTGATGGTAATGGTGATGACAATAGTAATAAATGGGCATATACACACACACACACACACTTATACATTTTTATTTCACTTCTGGAATTATGGAACTACTAGATTGTTGGTCACTGCACTATTATAGTCTGTACATCTGTCTGTCTGTCAATAAAAATAAATAAATAAATAAATAAAACTTTTACAGAGGAGCAAAAGAAAGCATCCTGACTGGAAACATCACAAACTGGCATGGGATGTGCACGGCCCAGTTAATGCCTGCAGCACCCGTTGCCATTAGATCAACACCAGCTTTTATTTGAAAGTCTGTGGATAATTTAACTTTCATTGTCACTCTTAATCACAGCCAGCAATTACCATTTAAAACATATTATATGCAAAAGTGAAACTTGTTGTCATCCAGCAATAAGGATGTCTCTGGCAGTGATGACGAGTTCTGGCTGCCTTGTACTCAGAGCTTGTACAAACTGTTAAGTGCCCCACCCTTTACCAACACACACAACCACACGCACACAAATGTATTACACATTACTGCTTGAGTATCAAGATGGGAAATATGAACTTGTTTTATACCTATAATAAAAGGTATGTAAAGTGTTTACTTTGGTTTTATTACTTTTATTAGGTGCTTTACGGCAAACCAGTCTTTGCTTAATTTGGATGGTGATTACCTTAAGACACAGCTGTATCTATCTGAAAACATGTCGCACCACTGACGTGGTGGTCCTCCTCCACCACCGGGAGCGGGTTAATCCAGTTGGACAGCTGGGGTTTGGGCATGTGCGGAGCTGGGAACTTTGGGTGGACGACTCGGAGCTGGGACATGTGTGGAGTTGGGAGCCTCGGGCGGACGACCCAGAGCCGGGACAGGTGTGGAGTTGGGAGCCTCGGGCGGACGACCCGGAGCCTGGGCAGGTGTGGAGCAGGGAGCCTCGGACGGCCGACCAGGTACCTGGTCCTGGGTGTTACGGAGGATCTCGGATGGACGACCTAGTAGCAGAAACAGGGTGGAGCTGAGGAACCCAGGTGGACGACCCGGGGACTGGACTGGCGCGGAGCTGAAGACCCCAGGTGAATGACCCGGGGACTGGCCTGGCGAGGAGCTGGGGAACACGGGCGGAACAGCCCGTGGACTGGACAGGTGCGGAGCAGGGGACCCCGGGCGGATGGCCCGGGTCTTGACAGGTTCGGAGCTGATCTCATGTGGTCTGTGATAAGGTTCAACCCCATCGGGGGGCCTGGTGGAATCCCGGTGGTACAGATGGAGTGTCACAGGAGACCGGCAGCTAAGACGAAGGCTGGGACCCTGGGGGAATGAAGGGGGAAGGCCCTGGAAGCCTTTGGCGATGGCGGGGACCCTCTGGAGGCCTGCGACGAAGGCGGGAGCCATCTGGAGGCCTGTGAACCAGATCAAGGGCCGGCGATGGGACTGCAGGACAGGGAGCTGGTGACGCAACAGCAGGAACCGGCGACGGGACTGCAGGATAGGGAGCCGGGGTCGGGGCCGCAGGACCAGGAGCCGGCGACGGGATGACCGGCAGTGGAGCGGGCCAGACCAGTGATGTCTGGGAGTCCGGAACCCGCCATTCCGGAGGAGGGGACGGCTGCGATCCAGCCGGGGAAGGAGGCGACTGCAATCCAGCAGGGAGGCTGGGAGCAAGGAGCGGCTGTGGTCTGGCAGAGAGTTTGGGATCGGGGAGCTGTGGCAATCTGGTAGGGAGTGATGGCTACTGCGATCCAGCAGGGAGTGATGGTGCTGGAGCTTGGGACAGCCGCGGCGTTGGAACTGGGGACATCTGCGGCGCTGAAACTGGAGAGGGCAGTGCAGCAGGCGAGCAGCGGGGAAGCGGAGAAGGAGAGTAGCTGGGAGACCGGCGAGCAGCTGGGCGGTGGCGCTGGCGAGCAGCTGGGCGGCGGAGCTTCGGTGCAGGCAAGTAGTGGGTTGATAGCCTGAATATTGGTCGGTAGAGGTGCAGGCTGAGGACTGGCTGCTGAATTAACGACTGGGGGGCCAAACTCCTTCCAGAGGAGTGTTGTGAACTTGCCAAACGAGTGGATGATAGCCTCATCTCGTAACCATAAGGATCCTGCCCAGTTAAGTTAAACTAAGAAGGCTACTTTGGATATCTTGGTGGGAAACTGGTGTGGATACATCCAGAAGACCAGGCAACTCCGCACCAAAAATTCCTCGCAGTCTTCTGCCGCGCCAGAGAAGGTCCCTGGTTGGGTCATCACGCTAGTAGCCAGAGGTGGTGAAGGATTGCGAGGAAATATCTTTTGACGTTATCTTCCAGATCCGGGAAGGGGTCATCGGGGCTCAGGGCTGTCATCCTTTCGGCAGGTCCGACCTTCTGTTACTGAACAGACAGGCAGGGGACACCGAGATGGACACAGAATGTTCTTTTATTTAGATGACAGCCCGAGAGTATTAGTTTATAGTTAGGGAAGTCCGTAGGAGGGAAGATTCACTGGAGACAGGAGATTGAGGGAGACTGAAGATCGCTGGAGATGGGAGATCATCGCTGGAGACGAGAGAAGATCGCTGGAGACGAGAGAAGATCGCTGGAGACGGGAGAAGATCGCTGGAGACGGGAGAAGATCGCTGGAGACGGGAGATCGAGGTGTTATGCCAAGTGGCATGGAGAGTCCTGGTCGCAAACGAGGTCGGACCCAGACTGAAGTGCAGGGCTTTTATACAGGCTGTGATTGTGAGCTAATGGGGAGCATGAGTGTGATTTGGAGCAGGTGTGGGTGATTAGTGGATTGTGGAGCCTGGCGTATCCGTGACATAAGGTGACTTCTTCAAATGTCTTGTTTCGTGCGACCAACCCAAATATGTTCTGTGGCTCTACAGGCGGTTTGTCAAGTCTGAGAAAATAACCATGATGATATCAGAAGATCATTGGTACCAACCTACCAAGCGTCAGTGATATCAGTGAGGTGAGGTGTCTGCTACCAGAGAACAGCTTCTTCCTTCAGGTTGTGAGACTGCTTAATTTATCCTCAGCACTTCACCATGTAAAATAGTTTTATTTCCATGACTTATTATTTATTCACTCATCTACTGTATATAATTGTTGTATATAATGTTTGTTTTGTGAGAAGCAAAAAGGGGACTACAACTCAAATCACGTTATACATTCCTGTGTTGTATAATGATAAATAAATCTACCTTGTACCTTTTAATTGGCAGGAGCTCAACACTGAAATGAGAACAGTAGTTTTGTTAAGAAGAGAAATGTATATATTATGCATTATGCTTTTTCATATGAACCACTGCACACATTGTTTTAATTTTCTGCCATCATTAGGGACCAGCCTTTAATTGTTAATGCCTGCAGCACCCGTTGCCATTAGATCAATACCAGGTTTTATTTGACAGTCTGTGGATAATTTTACTTTCATTGTCACTCTTAATCACCAGCAATTACCATTTAAAACATATTATATGTAAAAGTGAAACTTGTGTATCACTCACCCAATTGTCGTCCAGCAATATGCACACAAAGGATGTCTCTGGCAGTGATAGTTCTAGCTGCCTTGTACTCGGAGCTTGTACAAACTGTCCTGCTAAGTGCCCCACCCTTTACCAACACACACAACCACACACACAAATTTATTACACATTACTGCATGAGTATCCTGCTGCGAGACGGGAAATATGAACTTGTATTATACTAGAGATAATATTATGTGCTTTACTGCAAACCAGTCTTTGCTTAATTTAGATGGTGATTACCTTAAGACACATAGCTGTATCTATCTGAAAACATGTCGCAAGAAAACCACTGTTATGCCCATGCAAGGCCCCCCATCTTCCAGCAATGAACAAATTGCCACAGCCAATAGGCAGGAAAGCTTTAAGTAAGTGTATCCTTAACGGCCTGGCAGTTGATGCTCAAGTAGACAAGTCAGCATAATAGATAGGCTAGTAGGCTACTTACCTGATCCTGACATCTGCTAGATTTCTGAGCTCATGGAGGACAAACAACAAAAGTTAATGTTCCCTTCCTTGTAAGTCCATCACCCCTGGAAATGCCGCTGATAGGTTTTAATGTGGTGGAAGTGGTGAGTCAGGGAAAACCCGAGAGACTAGCCCCCACCGTAACTTGACTGCTACGTAGAGCCATGTCCATCCCTGATGACAGCACAGACTATTGTACACTTTGTACAGACCAAAAAAACAGTTGTACTATAGGGACGATTGAGAATAGGACACAAAAATAAAGTAATTCCTGCAGGTACTATAACCTAGGTGAAGTGTATGGTGCCACCTCAGCTCGTCCTGTTATAGTTTGAGGTTTAGTCACTTCCTGTTTTATTTTGTAGGATTCTCCTCCCCTTGTGTATCTTGTGGTTTTGCTTCCTGTCTTTGTTTGCTTTCCCTCCAGTTTTGATTGTTGGCCCCTCCTTGATTGTTTGCACCTGTGTCTCGTTGTCTCACCTCCCTTAGTGTATTTAGTCCAGGTCAAGGGGCCCCATGTCATTCCATGGCATGATTTGCGTAACATCCTCGAAGTTTGAATTTAAAGTCAACAAAGGGAAATCTGTCTGGAAGTGAAAAAAGATGAGGAAAAAAGAAGTGGCGCAGATAATGACTATTAAAACAGTAAATAACAGAATGCTGTTATTTAGTCTAGCCTTAACTAATGGGGGAGACACTTGAATAACTAGCTGAAATGTGACAGGGAGAGTTGTTAGAGTGATAAACTGACAAACACCCTTGGGCGTTTGCTAAATATCCTAAACAGTCCACTAGCTGTTAAATAAATAGATGAAGTGTTGGCACAGGAGGACAGTATCCCACTCTCCGGGCAGCCCACTGTCATGTTCATATGAGCAACTTGTGAACTTTTGATGTGAGGACATACTGTAATGGAAGCATTTGCACAAGGCCATAAATAGCATTTGCAAAATCAGTGCTTTGTGTGTTGATGAGCACTGGCCTTATGTGGGCTATTTACAATGTGACAATGTTATTTTGTTATTTATTTAGGTTTTTATTGTTCATTTTTTTAATGTTCTATATATTTACTATATATTTTGAAAATGTTGCTAATATGAACATTTAAAAAGTTTAGATTTCATACATTTTTCATTAGTGTCAGAAATAACAATGTTGATGAACGCTGGTTGGAGGGGCCCCCTGGGAATTTTTGCCTAGGGCCCCAACAGAGTCTAGAATTGCCAATGCTTAGAAGCGGTGCAGTCCCTCAAGGTCAAAACCCCCTGGGCAGTTGGTGATGTGCGGTGGATTTTGGGTTTCCTCAGTTATTACCGCAGCTACATCCAGGATTTTTCACGCATTGCAAAACCAGTGTGAGCTCCTCCAAGTTAAACCTGGTGTGTCACTTGTGCAGCCCCACCAAGTAAAGACCAGGGGCCCCTTAGCTGTCCTCCAAGAACCCTGTGTGGTGGACCAAAGTACCAGGGAGTACTGGAGCAACTCACTGGCAGGCTCACTAATCCTCCGGTTCTGGCTTACCCAGACGTCAGCCTACCTTAAAGAGGAGTTGGCCAAAGCTCAAAGGAAAGATCAAGCAGTAGGAGAGATCATGAAACTAAAGGAGACCAATGCAGTACTATCCAGCAATGCACGGCAGACAGTGAACAGAGCAGCAAGGAATTGTACTTAAACGATGGACTTCTGTACAGACAAGTAGTCCTCCCCTTCACATATAATGGGGCACATAGCTGCAGAGCAACTACTGTCTTTAGCTAGGATAGAGGTTTTACTGGCTGTATATGAAAAAGGAAGATTAGGAGTATGTTACAATGAAATGTCCATGTATAAAACAAAAGACACCTGTTGGACATGTTCACGCCCCAATGGGCACAATCACTTCAAACTCACCGTTTGGACCTTGTGTGCATAGGTTACCTAAATCTTGAACCCAGCCGGGGTGAATATGGATATATCCGGACATATATAGCTGGACAGCAGCATGCCGCATCTTTGAGTATTTCATTGTACACTTTGGATATCCTGGCAAGTTACATCATGGCCAGGGTCGGGAGTTCGAAAATGAGCTCTTCAGGACTCTACAGGAGAAATCTGGAGTTAGACTACTCGAGAACGACGCCATATCATCCTCTAGGAAATCCTACTGAGAAGTTTAAAAGAACCCTTTTTGCAGGTGCTTAGGATGCTCACTGGAAAGAAAAACAGTGATGAAAAGACCCTGAGCCTTTAGTCCCTAGGTAAGAAGAGAGCTTTTCATTCACCTCTGTAGCAGACACATCCAGTGAGGTTAGAAGGTCAGCTAGAGTATACACTACACCATTGTTGTATTGAATATTTGTATTATGTGTGGAGGTTTCTAAGAAGATAAAGGATTTAAACGTCAGGAGCCATTTCTATTTTTGTCAGGGAGCATGTGGCGCACAACAATGTGTGGTCACGTTATGTGATTTAACCACATATTTTCTTTATAGTTTTCATGTGTATATTGTTGTATAACAGCCGTGTTTATTTCTTTTAGTGTAAATTCATGTTGGGAGTTGAATCCCGATTTTTGAGACGGCTTGGTGTGGCCTGCAGCTGGCTCTCCTCTTCAGGCTGGCAGAAGCAAGGGAAGGAAGCACACTACCTGTTGCACTACCTGTTGCAGCTGTCTCATTATTTCCCTGTTCTTTACAGGTTAGTAGCTGTTAAATAATTTTGGTACAGTGTACACGCAAATGCCTTCCTGTGTTCTTTTCTTCAGGATGTGTACTTAGCTTATTGTATCCAGGTATGAATGTCGTTGTACAATGTAGAGTTTTATGTGCATAGTTGTATTTTACCTCACTTTTTATATATTTTTTAAATATTTTGTTTATATAGTTGTTTTCTATGTAGTTTATCTCACCTTTTTACATTGTCATATATTTTGTTAATGTTGTTATTGTTTTATTTTGTGTACAGCCCCTTGAGACATACTTTGTAATATCAGGCTATAATAAACTTTTACGTGGTTTGACTTACCTTCAGTTTTGAGTGTTGTAGAGTAGTGTGGTCATACTGCCACAACTAAAGCCCTACAAGGTAGCTTCGCCCACAGAATGTGCTGTTGGTGTGTATTTTAGTTCTGTATTATTTTGAAGTTACCCTGTGATTTTTACAGCACAGTTTAACTCTGTTTGCACCTCTGACATTCAAAGACAGATCATTATGCCATGTTGTACTTTAAGACTTGTACTTTATCTGTTTGTTGATTAATAAAGAACAAATCTTATAGTACGACTATCCCTGTGTTTTTAGTCTAGTTTATACTATCAGTTCACAAAGAAAAATTACCAATATGTGGTGCACACTGTGTGCTAATATGCATGCTACAGCACATCGAAAGCCCTAAAAGGCCCACTAAAGGGCTGAATAAAGAGTTTTCCCCACAAGTGATTAAATTCTATCCCCTGAAA
The DNA here is from genome assembly GCF_020085105.1 of Siniperca chuatsi. Classification (NCBI taxonomy): domain Eukaryota; kingdom Metazoa; phylum Chordata; class Actinopteri; order Centrarchiformes; family Sinipercidae; genus Siniperca; species Siniperca chuatsi. Next base: position 18,839,730 of record NC_058051.1, on the reverse strand, counting down.
TTCAGAAAACAGTTTTATTTTGATTCACACATTTTCAGATGTGCAGAAAAATATTTGGACAAAACTACATCACAAGTTCTTTTCACACTTGCTGGATTGACCCTGGTCACGATGAACTATTCCTGGTCCATCAGAGCTTTATTTGAGATTGAATGGGCGATCTGAGAGAGAACTACATATTAGTTAAAAGAATGCCATCATCAGTTAGCACACGATGTAATAGTACTTTAACAGAAAACTAATGTGAAATGCTGTATCTATTTGGCCAGTCTTCCTGCAGCAAGTATCAGGTGTTTCAAAAGTTCACGATCAATAACAGCCACAGCAAGACATTTTACCTAATGCAGATTTTTGACATAATATTTCAACAGTCATTTAAAGTATTTATTAATACTACAGATTATAAGTCTGAAACATTAATGTCAGTAAACTGTTAAGAAACACTTATGTCCATTAAAGTTCTGATAGTATTCTCACATTGTTAACACACTGTCTGCATTGATTTATGTATAATACTGTTTACACACTTCAATGTAAACTTTTGCACCATTGTACTTTTGGCCAACTACACCAAATGGCCACAAGATGACACCGTTGTTCAATTATTTAGGATTCAGTTTGCTTCACAGTAATGATAGTGATCCAATAAAATGTGTTCTGCTGCACCATATGCTCAAAACATTTGTGCTAAACCTGGATGGAAATTTGAAAATCAGAGATGAACACCAATAGAGGGAAACTGACTGTACTGATGAAGGAAAGGGTGTTCTGCATAATCTACTTCTTAGATGTGTTTATTTCATTCAAAGCAACCATTGTATTCTCATAACCAAAATGTGTGTTCAATTTAATAAAAGAAAGCCCTATTGTATTATGAATCAAAAGGCAACACAGAGTCCTGAGAAGCACGGCCGCTCTTGCTGTACAGATCTTGGGAAATTTGGTGATAAGATCTTTCTGTCTAATTAAAAAGACAGAGAAGGTGCTTTTCCCAGGAGCTGTAGCTATTTGCCCAGATCCTCAGGTCCTCTCTCCTACAGTACAATCATGTCAAAGATTTTCTCTACCTATGATGATGAAGTTGTCCAACATTTTAGGATGTGTATCCAGAAGTATTTGTATCTCAAAAAAGGAATATTAGTAATATTATCCAGTAATATTATCATTGGTAGTTGGATGTTTTTTTGGTGTTGTCAGCAGGAGTTTGAGTTGTTGCAATACAGTTGACTAAAGTCTTAAGATAAAAGATGAGTCTATCTCTAGAAATTTTCTCTCCTCCAGTCCTATCCAAAATGAGGACATAATAGCTGTGCCTCTATCAACTGTGAGGAACCAGCTCCAACTTTGTCTTGTGAGAAAATTTGTTTTTGGTTTTGAGGTCATCGATGGAGGTTTTAAGATGCTTTCTGTGTAGACAGATATCACTTTGTTACACTGTAGTTGTTGTAAGGTCAGATAACCTCTGAAGCCTCGGCAACTGACATCGGAATTGTTAAGTGACTAGGCTGAGTGGTTGGTTTTCTTAGCGTCATCAAGACAATTTGACCTTATTTGTGGGCCAAGGTCCTTAATTGAAAAGTAATTTTATAGGGCTTCTTAAAACACAGCAACAACGAGCTCAGAAAATAGAAGACAGTAAGTAAAGGTAAACTGTGATATTTATCTTGATGTGTTTTAATTACTGCTGTGGTTAATGTTTTAAGAATTAAAATGAACTGTCAAGATGGAATTGATTATACTGAGCAGAAATAAAGATAAAACCTTTAGTGTAAATTTAATTTCATGTAAACAGGATTACTGATTAAAAATAATGCATGGAATTACCCTGAATTTAGAGCACTGGTGAATAATCATACTGTAAGAAGTATAAAGTAAGTTGAAGTACTGGGGCCAAATGTATAAACCATACCAACACACGAAAAGGTACTTACGCCATTTTCCACGCAGGTTTCCAAATGTATAAAAATCCACTGCTGGTGAGAATGTGCTGTGCGTACTGGTACACATCTTTCACAGCATGTGTATCATATACCCAGTCTTTTGAGTCCAATTAGTGTGATGCTGGCCCTTTTATATGCTAACCAGGCAATTGGGGGGGGGGGGTTGAAGCCATTTCTAGTGAATTGTGGGAATGGTCAGAAGGCTCCTGCAGGTGTGCACAATTTCAGGATGATTGAGATGTGTGAGGAAAAACCATGTGGCATCTGACGAAAAGACTGCTTATGCATGTTTCCTGTTTTGTGTGTACACAGATTTACACACCTAAATATATGCAGAGTTTTATACATTTTGCCCCTGGTGTTTTTTTGTGATTTATTTTTAATTTTATTGATTTTGCTGTATAAACAAACATACAAATTAGTAAGAAAATCATACAAAACAACTGTAGAAATAAAGACAAGGAAATGAAAAAATATACATACCTACCCACATATACATATGCTCATATAGATTTACACTTACTGTACATATAATACTCAAGTACCCACAAAGCTGCATACAAAGATATCCCACTTTCCATAAACCATAACCTTTCAATATTATATAGTAAATCTCATTTAATTTACCTTCAGTGTAGGCTATAGAGTCCTTCTTGTCCTACGTTCCAGTCCATCAATTCATTACATTACTATACTACAAACCCACCCCCCTCACATACTGATCAACGTCTTTCTCTCATTCAGAATGAGATTTTCTCAAATGAGGCATACTGTAAGTGTCATTTTGACTGTACTTTTACTTTGCTGCATTTTAGAGGTGATATAGTTTTTACTTCAATATCGGACTGCTCTTCTCACTTTAGAGCAAAAGGTTTTACACACAAAACGTGAGCTCATAAAGTTTGATGATTTACTAGTTTAAACTAGCCAGTGGTATACAGATTTATTAGACAACATTCAAATAGTTCTTAGGGGTTAAAGCATGAAGGGGTGAAGCTATGGAGGAACTTTTGGGCGGACTGTACTGACTGGGATGTTTTCAGGACTGCTACCAACAGTCAGGATGAGTTCACAGAGGTTGTGACATCCTTCATCAACTTCTGTGAGGACTGCTGTATACCATCATGCACCAGGGTGAGTTATAACAATGACAGACCCCGGTTCACAGCTAAACTCAGACAGCTAAGGTTGGAAAAGGAAGAAGCGTTCAGGACTGGAGACAGGAACAGGTTTAGGGATCAAAGTACTGGTTTAGCAAGCCGGTGAGGGAAGCTAAATGACTGTACTCTGAGAAACTCCAACACTAGTTCTCAGCCAATGACTCTGCTTCTGTCTGGAAGGGGCTCAGACAGATCACCAACTACAAACCAAAAGCCCCTCACTCCATTAACAACTTACGCCTGGCCAACCAACTGAATGAGTTCTACTGTTGCTTTGGGAGACAATGGGACAGTCCTGACACAAGCCTCCATGACTCCATCTACCAGCTCCAGCCCACCAGCTCCACCTCCCCCACCTCAGCAGGGGCCTGGGCTTCTTCACAACTGCCCACCCCAGAGGCTCCCCCCTCCCCTTCTGCAACAACAACTCTGTCCATCCTGGAGAGGGATATCAACAGGGGAAAGCAGCTGGGCCACCCTGAAGCACTGCGCTGATCAGCTGTCTACAATGTTCACAGACATCTTCAACACCTCACTAGAGACATGCCATGTGCCAGCCTGCTTCAAAGGCTCCACCATCATCCCCTTCCCCAAAAAACCAAGGACCACAGGACTACACGACTACAGACCCGTTGCCCTGACCTCTGTGGTAATGAAGTCTTTTGAGCGCCTTGTGTTGTCCCACCTCAAGGCCATCACAGACCCACTTCTGGGCCTCCTGCAGTTTGCCTACAGAGTCAACAGGTCTGTAAACATGGTCCTCCACTTCATCCTCTAGCACCTGGAGTCTTTAGGAACCTGCGCCAGGATCCTGTTTTTGGATTTCAGCTCCGCCTTCAACATCATCCTGGCTCTGCTGCAGGACAAGCTTTCCCAGCTGAGTGTGCCTAACCAGCTCCCTCACCAAGAAAGCCCAGCAGAGGATGTACTTCCTGCGGCAGCTGAAGAAATTCAACCTGCCAAAGACAATGACGGTGCACTTCTACACCACCATCATTGAGTCTATCCTCACCCCCTCCATCACCATCTGGTATGCTGCTGCAACTGCCAAGGACAAGGGCAGACTACTGTAATTTATATGTACATATTCTTTATTATTTTCTGTTATTTTATTTTCTAATATCTTAATGTCAGTTTTACATTTATGATTCTTGACCTGCAGTACTTGCTTTATCTTTCTATATATTTGGTTGTGATCTAATAATGTTTATTGTTTTGCACCAAAATACCAAAGCAAATTTCTTGTATGTGTAAACCTACTTGGCAATAAAGCTAATTCTGATTCTTCCCTGTAAAATAAGTCACAATCAGTACTTTTATTTGAGTACATTTTCTGGCAAATACTTCTATATATTTACATTAGAGGACTTTTAATGGAGTACTGTGGTTGTTGGATTTGACTACTTCTTCCAACTCTGAGGGCTGTGTACTCTAAAAAAACAAATTCAAGGACTCATAGCCACAGCATGTGGGTAATGAAGGATTTCTCCATCGTAATGCTACTGTTCCCTTACTGCCTGAGCCCCAGTAATCAGCCTAAAAACCAGCAAAGTCTGGCTGCTTTTGTTCACTCAATGGTACTTTTATCAACACGTGAGGGAGGAGAAAGAAAAGCCTCTTGGCCTGCAAGGCTGTGAATCCCTTCCCCCCAGTTTGCATTAGTAATTATTATAGATATTTGGAATTCTTTAAAGTCTTTAGCCATTGAGTGCATGCTGTTTAGGGAAATTGTCAATGTGATTGACAGGAGGCCCACATACAACTTAAATGCTTTAAGCTGCCTCCTCTGACTATTAAAGCCAAGTATTCGTTTAGTTTGGAGCCCCTCAGTGAAGCAGACCATTACTAGACTCATACAGCTTAATGCTCAAGACTGCTCAGATTTCAAATTTCAAATGAACCATCGCCTTATAACATGACATGAAAAGGTGTAAGAGGGAGAAGTACGAAAAGTTGCATCTTCTTGTCCACATACACTCCATGGGATTCATGTGGTGAGCAATGGTGTATTCACTGAAGCAGCGTCTTTCCACCAGTGTTGGAAGAAGTATTCAGATCTATTACTTGAGGTAAAAGATACATTTGAGGGGTCGTAAAAGGATATGATTGAGGAGATGATTTCTTTTTTATTTCCTTTTTTGTGAAATATTAGATAATTTTACCTAGTTGAGCCTTTGACAGTTATATACATGAAATGATCTGACAATTTTAGAGGGGAAATGTGTCTTTGGTGAGACGTCTAACAACTCAAAGACATCTGAAATGTGACAAGGTGCCCAAAGTAGACACTATTTTGTAAAGGGGCACAAGCTAAACAGATTAGAATCCACTGCTTTAATCTTTAACAATGCATTATATTTTAGAAACCCATCATATGGTTTTTAGGTAAAATCTTAAACTGAAAAATAACTAGTAACTATAGCTGTAAAATAAATGTTGTGGATTAAAAAGTACAATATTTCCCTCTGAATTGTGGTGGAGTATAAAGTAACATGACCTAGAAAAACTCAAAATTGTACTTAAGTTAATTGCATTTAGTTATTTTCTACTGTTGAAACAGTTCCATCATCACAACATCCTGCAAAAACAGGATATTGTTTTTTTGCTGCTAAATAATTTGTCAGCCAACAGTACTTTAATGTCTTTGCATTCAAATTTACACCAAAATTATCAGTAAGTAATAATACAAATTGATTGAAAACGAACCATTAACATCTTTCCAGAGAGAAGGACAGTCCCACACTACATGCCTAAGTGCCAAGAGCTCTTGGGAACACAAATCACAATTTTATATAGCATGTCAAGCATTTATTGGTGATTTGAAAGTTTGGATGAGTTAAAGATATTTCCCCAAATTGTCTTCCTGTCAATGGTTTCCTCTCCCACTACCAGGTAATTTCCCCAACTTTTTCTAGTATTAAATTGAGTATAATTTGTTGTTTGAAGCCAAGAATACATCTTGGCATCTTTAATCCTCGTTTAATGACAACATTGCTGAAGTTTGAAGTTTGGCTCTTCATTTGGTTCTCTAATATGACTTTTATTTTGTGTAAAAACTGATAACAGTGACTTTGATCTAGTAGCCCCATTTTGTCTTTCGCAGACCTCAATTCCTGAAATAGAGCACTTTAACATCTTTCTCACCCAAACAATCCAATATAAAGCAATGATTCTGTGTTTATATCATCTGTTAAGTAATGTTGAGGTATCACAGAAAATGCTTTAGACAGAGACAACATAACCTACCACCCCATGGCCTGGATCACATTACTCATCAGCTGTCCGTCATTTGCCTGCAGTGTAAATATTAGCTAAACACGATTAAATGGCAGCTGATATGTAACAGAAGGGTCCCTGTATGACTGACAGGAGATAACGACAGTTTTGACCTGTCACCATCAGACCTCTGCTCTGGACTTCATCCACCACTGTCCAAATGAACAAAGTGCTTTTCTGCCATCAATGAACCATTAACACTAAAGTCATTAGACTATATATTGCAACAGGAAGAACCTTTAAATGTGGTAAAACCATGAAAGTGGGTGGTATAAAGTAAGCCCTATGTTTATGTCAGCCATACCAGACTTCTCCACATCTAAACAAGACCTGCTGGTGAGCTTTGCTTTGTTTCATCCTAAAGCTCTAAAAACTGTCCAAAAAAGTCCAAAAGGGCAGCTTTAGGAAATAAGGAACACTTAGATTTTTGACAATATCTAATAACTTTCATGAGCCTAACAAGTTGCACAACTTTGTCAATCAATAGAAGAAAATCCTTAAATATGTTTTAAAGCATGACAACCTAGAGATATGAGGTTTTTAGCTGACAGCGATGATGGGCTCTCTCCATTAGACAGAGGAGAGGTCTGCAAAATGCGCACTCTGTGTTTAGAGAAGTATTTAGTGAAAGCCAATAAAGGAAACAAAGCGAAAGCATGCATGCGTCATACTCAATGCCTCATTGCTTACTTTTTTCCAACATCTAGTTTTGCAGGTATTAATCCCTCTCTTTATACAAAATGATCACATAAAATGTAAACTTAACCTGAAGTGAAGTGACATTGCTTTCAAAAACACATTTATCCTCAAATTACCACAGACCTTAAACAGTATTTAAATGTTTTCACTAAACCTTATCTGGCTACTTCTGCTGAGTGTTTTCGTCTTTCAAATGCATTTTTATTTAAGTACACGAACCATAATGGAAACAGTCTGTGGGGTAAACAGAGCTCTGTGTTTATGGAGACACAGAACTCTGGAAGTTAATGAAATGGATAGCTTTCGGTCTTTCGTAAACAACGTTTCTTGAATTCTCTGTGTCGTGTCGTGCTCAGGGCCAAAAGGAGAAAAGGTCCTTAACTAACAAGAAGAAGTAATATTTGGAATAAAAAGGTGATTTGTCTTAAAATGTCCTTTTTCACAGTACACCATCTGTGTTTCATGTTATTTTACTCTTTTTAAAGCTGCAGTACGTGCTCATTTAATCTCTCATCTCCTGTTGCTTTTCTTGTTCTCTCACCAGAAAAAAAACGAGAAAGTATTCAGGTTCACATAATTTATTTAATTTTTCAAAAAAAAAGTATGAAATGCTTGAACAAAATGAACATAATTCTTTTCCCACAGTATGAAAATTACAGATTTAAAATTGCATACATCTACTGCATACATCACTTAATCAAATTTCCACAGCAGCCTTAGTGGTGTCACAGTAAAAAGCAAGGTGATCCATCTGCTATACACACTGTGTCTGTTAGTGCAAAGGAGCAAATTGTGCACAGTACATTACTGTGTAATATAATAATATACTCAATAACGTGGTGAAATAGGTAACACTTTACTTCAGCAGTATATAAACATTTAATGAATGTTTTTTAACGCACATTTATTGTAGTTGAAAGCAGATTTATTAATGTATTTGTCAACAACTATAACTCCTCCTGTGGACACCCATAAGTGGAGGCTGGTATATAAACATATAATGAATTGTATTGTAAAACACAGTTTAATAATATAAAATATGTCTCTATAGGACAAGTTATAATTGTTGACAAATACTGTACATCAATAAACTATTAAAAATGTCTTTATATCTGCTTACAACTACATTTTAATGAGTCAAAACTGTTAATTAAATGTTTATATAGAGGTTATAAAATACGGTAAAGAAAAGTATTTCAATATCACAACAGTTAAGTTTAGCAGAATTTATCCTCACAATAGAGCTGTCTATAGTCAGGTTTCCATCCAAATGTGGTGCAAATTTTAACTGAATCCCATCCACTACCGTTATGCGAATAGAAGTTGAGCGCATTAAGATAAACAGTAGGTGGAGCTAATCAGGTGTTGGGTGCCATTAAAACCATTGCAGAAGAAGAGGGCGCACAAGATGATGTAATTAAAAGAGCGCCAGTCAAACCTCAAATGGTGGAAAACAATGTAGAAAACAATGATGGAAATGTGGGATTTATGTTTTAATGTGGCAGATGTTATGTTTTCATCTCACTCCCACTCATGAAAGTCATGATTTATTCACTAAGTCTGTTTGCACTTTGTTGCATTTTGCTTTTATCGATATACCAACTTTTCCACCTCAGCTAAAAGTGAAAATTTCAGGGGGTTTTTCAAACTTTTGGTGTTTCCACTCAGGTTTTTTATGTGCAAAACTGTCATAAAAGCAGGTGGATGGAAATGCACTTCATATGTCTTGCTGGTTTATTGTCATTATTGACATACTGATACATGGATTCATATAGGGCACTCGGTTATATGTCTCATCAGTTCCAAAAACCTGCAGTGCTAACTTTAACAGATTCAAGGCTTATCTGAACAGAAATCTGCTGTAAAATCTAAAATGAGGATCTACTGTGCAGGTGAGGTCAGAGTGAGTTCATTAAACAGAGTCCAATCTGCCACATTCAAGTCCCATCTCTGCAATTGTGCAGATACTGGATCCCCTTTAGATGTCACTTAGTGTGAAGTCACTCTCTGTACTGCCTCACTTTTAGAATGCAATTTAAATGTCAATGAATACAGCTGAATTAATCATTCACTACAAATATGCCAAGAAATGGTGCTTTACATTGACAGTACACGGTAGAGTCCACGTACTCGAGATGCAACCTTTCCAGAGTTCATTTAAGTCTTTTCAAGATGGCAGGCACTGATTATCACAGAAAAGTGAACTGGTGTTCAACACAATTTTCTCCACACTGATGTTTCCATCATTCCTAAGGCTTATGTTAGCATTTCCTTCTGTCTCCAGCAACCCTGTATGCCTCAGCTCTCAGCTGCTCCAGGTCCTCCTCAGAGCTGCAGGCACTGTGCTGCCTCCCCCGGGAGAAAATCCTGCGACGTGATTGGGTGCTGAGGTCTAGTAGGTCAAAGGAATCGGAGGAGAAGAGGCTATCCTCACTCACTACACTGGAGGGGCGGCTGCCATGACCCTCACCACCCCCTGTGGCCTGGAGGAGCTGCTGCAGAGCCTCAGGGAATATCGTGGGGGCTGAAGAGGGAGACAAGTGGTGGTCATCAGGAAGATCCAGACTGCAAGAGAACTTGCCGTTGCGTTTCAAAATACCCTTCCTTCTTCTTACTGCCTCTGTGCGCATGGTGGGGCTGTCTTCTGCCACTGGGAGATAAGAGTGCTGTTTGTGGGAGCACAAATCACCTGCATGACTCTCTTTAACTCCCGCTCCAGAGATCCTTCTTTCTGAGGATGAGCCATAACCTGACTCCCCTCCATACAAGTTCTTTAGTATCCCCTTCTTGGGCATTTTGGATGAGGGCTGACTGAATGTAGAGGGAGGTGGCAGGCTGGTGGACAAGACATCAACATTTGTGTGGGCAAGTGTATGTGTTCGATAAGGCTGGGGAGCAGCGTTACACGGTTGGGAGGAAGAGTTTTCTTTAGGAGGGCTGTGAAAGACTGAGTCAAAACTCCTCTGGTGTTTCAGAATACCTTTGGGTTTTTTTCTTTCAATAGTGGAAGTGGAGGAAATCGCAGCAGAGGAGGCAGCTGTTGCACAAACACCACCACAAGCTCCCACTGTAGACTGGGGAATTGCATTCTCCTTGCGTGACTTCCTGAGGCTTGACATTCCTCCACGTACCCTTCCTCCTCCTCCTCCTACTCCTCCTCCATGGTCATTCTTCAGAGGTAAGCTGAAGTAAAAGGGGTGGGGAGAGAGCTGAGGTGGACAGGAGGAATCTGAGGATAGGCACCCTGGGTCAACAGTCATGTTGCTGGTAGCTGTGACCCGATTCTGCCAGTCAATGTAGCGAGCCAGCAGGGGGGAGGGGCACTCTTGGTGTGGAGATGAAGGGCAGTCACACACACTCTCTTCAAAACCCCAGTTCACCCACCAGTGGTTGGCCACGTCCTCTATCGTAGCCCTCTCGTCCACACGCACTGTCAACAGCCAGTTGATAAGAGCGCAGGCATCTGAAGGAAACACAGTCAACAGTTATTTATAGCAGCCAAACTGACTAAAACAATGTAAGTAACAGAATACTCATCAGAATAACACACAAATCACATTGGACTGAATAGAAATGTAAATATAATGTTGATGGAGACATGGACATCGTAAAGGTTTACCTGAGGGGGGGTTGGGTCTGCGGTAGCGACCTTGGCTGATCTGCTCTATGAGTGTGGCGTGACTGGCCCCATCAAATGGCATGCTGCTGTACACCAGGGCATACAGCAACACCCCCAGTGCCCAGCAGTCCACCTAGCATTCAAAAACACACATGAAGAACATGCCATGCATGAATGAAATTGAATACAATGAAGTGGTGCATGATTTGATATAATTTAAGTATGACAAAAATTACAATAGGAGAGTCTGAAAATATGTTTAGATTTTCTATATCAATCACCTTTATAAAATCTAATATTGGAGCTATTGAAAATTAAGTTTTACCTGACCCATTTACTGCGGTTCTTCTGCAGCATATGCAAGACAAAATCAGTGATTTAAAGCTGCACTAATAAAAATGTGTTTATTTAAAAATGGATCAAATAACTATATGTAACGTGAAAGTACGTTCATAGTACCCACAGAGAATTGTCACCCAACTCTGTAGCTCCCCTCAACTCTACAAAGCACTTTACCGTCTTTCAGCTCATTGTTTTGATGTGACAGTCCGCAACTGTGATTTACTATGACACATGTAACGTAATGAAACACCCCTAATGTTTGGAAACAGTTTCTGATGAGGAAACCAACGATGGCGGCGTGTTGACCCACCTCTGGCCCCTGGTATGGCAGTCCTTTCACTATCTCTGGGGAGGCATATAGCGGACTTCCACAGTAGGTCTGCAGCAGAGTGCCCCTCTGGAAATGATTGGAAAGGCCGAAATCAGCCAGCTGCAGAGTCAGAGAAAGAGAGAACATAAAATGATAAATTTTGATTCTAATAATTTTGTGTTCCTGGCTGCTACTGCTTCTGAGCTAGTATAAGACTAGACAACTTTTAATCAAGTATTAAAACTAACTAACTAATTATGAATCCCCTATTAATCTAGTGGAAACTAGACAAATAAGTGGCCATAAATGATGCTAAAAATGGAACCAATAAAGCAGGCAATACATATGAAACGAATCCTTAAATCATATGTCAGAAATACCCAACAAAAAACATGTATCATATGTCATTCAAAAGTTTCACAGCTGTGGGCACAAAAGACCAGTCCAGCATGTGTATCTGTGTTTGTGTCAGTGAGTCTCAGACATAGATGACATAACTACCTAACTGCTGTCACATTTGACACTGCAGATCTCAGTCCAGACTTCTGTCTGCTTGTCTCCAACACAGAAAGCTTTAACGTTATGACACAATGGACTAATTTGTTAACACTGGACCCTTTATAAATTTCACTCACTCATTCACTTCAACACACACTCTCATCCTCACGCAATCGAGATTCCTTTTCAGTGAGTATGTACTGCCAGCACTCACCCATGTGGCAAACACACAATAACTCAAAGTAATTCCTTTTAAAGGAGCCAAAAATAGGTATGTTGAGCTTTTGCCAATGTAAGTGTGAGTGAGGAAAAAGAGGAGGGCCAAAAACATCAGGCTGCTTCCACTCACGTAACGGAACAATCACTCACTCGAGGCTGCAAGAGCCATACGCAGACATACCGAGGCTCCTCTCTATCTGAAGAGATTGTTAACATGAGCCACCAGCCCACTATCAGCCCCTCTGGTGTTAAAAATACTCAACGTGACAGCTTTATTTCTGTGGAATAGAGGTTCAGGGAAACAGAGACCTCACAGACGGAAGATGACACTGTGTGTACAAGGCAGCTCAGAGTTGATATTATACATACAGTGTCAATAATAATGTGTAGAATGAGCATGTGAGTTTATACAGCTTCACTTTCTACAAGCTACTGTGTGTTTGTGTGTCTACGTCCTGCAGTGTAAATTCTCTTTCGCCACCAGAGATACATCTGTGTGAGGCTCCTATACTCATTTCAGTGCTTTGGAAGAGACATTCTGTGTTGAATGCTTGTATAAGACGCACTCTTACTTCTAAACATACAAACGACTCCTGTGCTTGGGAATTACATGGACTGTTGTGAGAATCCACCTTCTCTCATACACATGCTGGACTTAAACAGATTGTTGGTAAATGTTCCACAGTGACTTGCAGACAGTTCTTGTGATAATATATGACTAGCAAAATGATCTGGTTTGTTTGAGCTACAATTAAGTATTATTTGTGTTTGGCTTTATAAAAGTAAACATTCAAACTGCCCTCTTGTCCAATGAATAAATCAGCTGATCAAATCTGGTAAAAGGTATAATTTCAGTATCTGTATTTCTTTTAATATCAATTAGGGATTCACTGATGCGCTGACATTTTATTGACTTTGCAACTGTGTGATTGGCTGATTTGTTTGCTTATTGAAATGGCACTTTGACTTCAGCTTAAACATAAAACAAGAAAGAAAAATGGAGTGTCCCTGTGGTTTAGGGATTAAGACATGAACCATAAACTGCAAAATCCCTGGTTCAAGTCTTGCTGAAAACCTTATTCCCTGTCATCTCTTTACTGGTGCTATGTAATAAAGGCATAAAATGCCCAAATAAGAACTATTTCTACATAACAGTGATTTGAAAAAATAAAAGATCTTCTGGCTGCATATGTGCACTATTTAAAAAAACATACTTATTATGTGCCTCATGAATGATTTAAGTGCTTACTCACCTCTAGCTGCTGTGGTTTTTGCCCAGTATGTTTTTTTTTCTAATCACATAGGCTATTAAGTGTATATCTGGTTCCACAAAAAAAACATTATGTGAGGTGTCAGTGTCTACTTTCAAAGACACTGACACTTTCAAAACACTCAGAAAACAGAAAAGTCACCCACTGAGCAGATTCTGCCACTTCTGAAATGAAAATAGTCAAAGCCATTAAAAGGACAATTTAGTATTAGTATATTGTTAAATTATAATCTGTGACTTCAAACTTGACCAAGACCCAACATTTTACTTTACATGATGTCTGGCTTTGCCTGCAGACATAACACGCACATGTCTTGCACAGAGGCCGGCGTGGTGAACCTGAGGTTTGCAATGAATGAAGAGCTGGTGAGAGGTCTGCACATAGCGTTTTCTTTTGACAGACAGACAGAGCGTACTTATATTAAAACCCTCCGATTGGCGCGATTACCACTGGATTCCCTGCATTCCCCTTTGGCTGTGCACAGCTCCCATATAAGGAGAGGAATACCCAAATAAGGCAAAAAATGACCCCTGGGTTCTTTCATAAGACCTGGCAGCATGTTTGTGCTGGTTAGGTGTGCCTGGCTTAACAACACATTAAAATGACTGTGGAGAAAGTGCTCCAATGTATGTTCTGAATGTGCACTTTGTTTGCATTGTATTTTGGAGCTGCATTATGTGAAGCTTCATTCCAGCATGCTAAATACAGCAGCAGTGGAAAAAGATTGCTTCCTGAAATGTATCAGCCAGTGTGTCATAAAGATGTATGCCTCTTTGTTTCAAAATAAAAGTGCAATCAGGGGTTTTCGGATGATCCATTATAATAACCCATGATGTATTTAGCGCTCAGGCCAACAATGCTTTTGTCAGATGACTTATCTACTTTTTATCCAGCGATAAATCTTGTTTTTGGAAGAAAACTCTCTTCATTTATTTTCCAAAACATGCATGATCACACTACTTTGTCGGAAAGTGATATGAAAGCTCAGTTTGTGCATGTTTTATCCATCTTACCTTTACATTCAAATCTTGATCTAAAAGGATGTTCTCCAGCTTGAGGTCTCGATGCACAACACCATTCTGCAAGAGAGCAGAGACACATGAGGCTCCTCCCTCCTGTTTACAGTTAGATATTTTCTCTCTGCATGCAAACATAAGACTTTGAGTTTACAATATAAACCCAGTCTGTGGTGCACAAGGTGTTTGCCTCACATTTATAATTTTATAACCATTAGCCGTAAGCCAACTCGGGTCTCGTGTTGCAGGGCCATGTGTCTAACATATCTGAGAGTCTCGAGAATGTTTAATCATCACCAGGCATGAGGAAGTGCTTTGTTTGGGTTAATTCATCTCATGAGATGCGATTTGATCCCCTGAGGGCATTAAGCACCTGGAAGCCAACGAGAGGCCACAGAGTGTAGACAGCTGTGGATTCTGGTGAGGAAGAACCAGAGTGCACTGGAGGTTCGATGGGAGGAAAAGTCTGTTGCAGGATCACTTGTGTTTCCCTGACATTGAATAGGTAGTAAATCATAAGAAGATACAATGCTGCTATAGCTAACTGTGGCCACCCAGGAAGCTGTATGATGCTTCCTGGGTGGAAACTTTAAACGCTGCTGTCAGTTTCTCTTAAAGCCACAGGCTAATGAGCCAGAATAGCATCAGTTCTTTCGTTAATTACATCCTCTTCAGCGCACTTAAGTGGAGGAAATGACCCATGACCTTAGATAATATTTTGTGCACAGCCTGTGTGTGTATGTATGTGTATGCAAGGCAGAGACGAGGAGAAAGAAAAGCAGAAGAAAGAAATCTATGTGGTTAACCAGATTATTATTCTTGCTATTTTTAAATGACTACGACTAACAGATTTGGGGAATAGCAAAAACAAAAACAAAAAAAGCAGCCAATGACTCAGAATTATTTTCATTCTTCTCTTGAAGCCTCAATAATCCCTCCATGTGCCTTGCATACCTCAGAGGCACATTCAATAATTCATTCATGCTGGAACATTCATGTCTATTTTGGGACAATATTTGAGGGCATGAGGAGCACAAAATCCACCTCCCTGCCCACTACAAAACTACAGGAGCCGAATGATAATATCTTAGTTTAATGCGAGGGATTCATGAAGAAGCCAAACTGCCAAAATAAGAATGATATGAAAACAAAAACATTCCTGTCATATCCAACTCAGCTGACTGTAAGGCACATATCCTCACCTCGACTGTACTGCACTTCTGCATGAATAGGATTTATGCATTTCCTTGATAATTCCTGTTTTTTGGCACAGCTGTTGAGTTTATGTACACAACAATAAAAGCAAAGAAAGAAAGAAGAATGTGTTCCCTTGCCAGGAGCTCCCAGTAATGTGGAGGGAGGAAGGAAGCTCATTTAGGCAACGGGTTTGTTAAATGTGTCAGTGTGTGACTTTAAAAAACAATCAAGGGATAATGCTCTCTTAACCCAGAGAGCTGAAAACTCAAGTCAAGTTTTCCTGCAGTATTAGGATTAGGATTTAGTGGATTTAGCGGTACTGTATTTGCTTGCACGCAGTTGAATACCGCAGCATGCAGTTCAGCATGCGCCTACATATGGTTCCCTAATTTATATTGAATTCCAGTGGTGCATTTACAGAAGGTATGTGTGTGTGTGTGTGTGTGTGTGTGTGTGTGTGTGTGTGTAAACCTTGTGGCAGTAGTGGACAGCAGACGTGATTTGTCTGAAGAGGCCTCTGGCTTCTGTTTCTGGCAGTCTCCTCCTCTCCTGGATGTAATCATACAGCTCTCCGCTGCTGGCGTACTCCATCACTATCACAATCTTATCCCGGCTCTCAAACACTGCTCAGGACACAGGACACATTTACAGGTCGGCATTATGCAGATGTGTTTATATGAGTATTAGGGGATGCCTCAAATCTTCACAACAATAAGAGATGCTGTTCTGCATGCGTAGAAATGGAGACATAAATAATTAAAAGGCTGGAAATTTGATATGTGTGGATCAATGTACAGTATATATATCAGCTAAATGGAGTTTGTAAATTGACATTCTTTGTGTCTTTGAGTCTACGTTTTTTTTTTCCAAATCGCTACATACTTTTCCCCAGAATCTATTTAAACCAAAAAGGAACCAAAAACAATGCACACTTGTGTGGTAAGATTCTTACCTAAGGTTTACCATCAGAAACATCGTAATTAAGTAAAGTGAGTGCAAGTGATCAACAAGTGTGCAGGATTGCTGGCTCCCTGTTGACATTTTTACCTCAGAATAAATTTGAAATATGCTCATATGGATCCCATACAATGTCTCATTCACATGACAAAAAGCGTCAACAGGATAAAATCCATCAATGGATACTAAATATTAAAACATCTAAAGGATAAGGCTGTCGATAATCTATATTTTTGTTATTGTAAATTAATCCCATGAAAAGACTAACCAACAATGTGTTAGACCTCCTCTCAATACTGTTTCTAAAGGCAAAAATCTTGGTTTCATGATTCACAGATATATAGTTTAATTTAAAAAAAGCTAATTAATTTCAGCTGGCCACTGTAGCACTTGTTGGGGACACTTTTCAGCTGTGGATTTGGTGCGCTAGTGAGTATTTACAACAGCAGGACGGTTTATGTGGGGTCGACTCAAAATAAGCTACAGCGCCCTTGTTCATGGTGTGGAAGAAATCTGTCACATGGTGCAACTATGTGTCTAATTGATGTGTTTTTGGACATCACTGGCAGTCTATCCATTTGTCTATTTCAAGGTCAATTCATTGTTGGTTTTGGTCTTCAAATGAGATTTGTTGATAATAAGAATAACATTATTATGGAATATTGGCAGTGATATTCTTTGTGGGCACTGTTGGAGCAGCACTCCTGACTAATATGGTAAAGGAGTATGACACCCACTTTGATTTCACAGCATCACTTATCTGTACTGTAAGTGACTGATTATGAATCTGAATGACTTTTGTCTCGTGTAACATTCAAAGTCTAAATATATGTCTGTTGATGAGACTACGTAATAATTCACAATAATATTTGGGACTTGTGTGCATGTGCGATGTGTGTTTGCAGACTTACCCTCATGGAAGCGTATGATGTTGGGGTGCTTGAGCGAGGAGGTGATCTCGATCTCTCTCTGGATGTGAATTCTGTCCAGGTTGTCGGTGATGCGCTCCTTGCGGATCGACTTGATCGCCACCTGAGAAAGAAGACACACTATTGAGTATGTACGTGTTATATGAACCTTTGTGTTCGAATCACACATATTTTGATCACTCTGGGGATTAAGTGTGGATGGTTTACAACTTTAAAAAGGATAATACTCTAGAAATCATCTTCCACAGCATAAAAAACAGCATTAGGCTGGTGTTGTTGCCCATTTTCACAGAAAATCTGGTGACAGCAAACACAGATTCCTCTTTAATTAACTAATTTCTTCTTTACAACAACTTGAATCATTCAAAAGAGTGAACAAACACTGATAAATACACAGTTCATGTATCACTTGCATAGACATGCATGGAAACAAAGACATACTGTACAAAGTGTTGATACAGTTACACTCTCTCTCTTACACACAGATGCACAAATAAAATATCGGGGTATTAGAGGTGATTATGTGGGTTTTAAGGGCTGGATGGTGAATGCAGGTCTCCTATGATCTGAGCACGCTCAGAGGCAGAAGGTTGGCAGCTGCACTGTTCACACTCTGCTTCATTAATCCCAGGCACTCACCATATCCCGATGTAACCCCCAACCACATACACACCAAAACAGACACCCCAACACAAGCCCTCTAAACCTCTTTGGATAGAGTAACTGTCACCAAAATGGCACGATACAAGGATGAGACAGAGGCGGACAAACTAATAAACAGACATCCAATTTAGAAAGGAATCCTATTTAGAAATACTATAAGATAAAAACAGGACAGCAAAAGAGTGAGAGATGTGGTGAGGCTACAGGACTACTTTGTGAGGTTGACATCCTAACATAGCACTGATCATACCCCTGTATAATTCTGTCAACCTCTACAATGTCCCTTTGGGTGAACAGGCCTCTCCCCTGGGTCACAACTCCAGCATTCTCAGCTGCCGGAAAAAACGTCTACGAGACATTGGAAGACACAATTCACACGGTCCATCAACCGCAATGGTTACGCAACACAACACAGATACACTCCAGGGAACTCCCTGGACTGACCTGACCTTCTATGTGACCCTATCCAGCGAAGGAGAATATTCTGGTTTTTAGGTTTGTATCTTTTCTATAAACAAGTGCTGAAATATAAAGATTTTTCTCACATCATCAGACTCTCCAAACTGATGTGGCATCTCTGTCCATCCAGAGGTACTGGGTCAGAGATTAGGCCACACATATTCAGTAGTTGTTAGCTGAATGGCGCATGTCCAAGCTTGGGGGGCTATTAACATGTGTACACTTGGATGCTCGTGAATGTTTTCTGACCCAAATACCTGCTGGCTGGAAAAGCATTGTGAGGAAGCGAAGGGGAGACTATGAAATAAGCTGCAGGGATGAGGAAGGAGGATGTAGGTGGCAGCTAACAGGAGAGATGAAAGGAATGGATAAAGTATGTCAAAGTATTTCGCTGTCCGTCTAAGGTCTGACTTACCCCCTTGACTTGGCATTAAGGCCTGATCAGCAGAGCACAGAGAAGAGAGACACACACTGGGCATTGTTCAGCTTTCAGGGCACAAAGAGCATTTTTAAAGGGGCATGTGTGTGTGGAAGAAGTGTGGCTATGTGTGTGCATGATCTCACCCTTGTGCATGCAAATGGGCTGCATATGCGTCATGTCTCAAGTATGACCTCTGAAGTATCCTCCTAACTAACAAAGTCTCATTGTTCATCCAAATAATGTGCTGCGTGTGAGATATCGGCCAAAAATGCCAAACTGTAACAGGATGCATGTAGGAAACACAAGTAACTATGTGTGCAGATGTAATCAGATATTCTTTTGCATTATTAGAGAGTGTGTGCAGTAGAGGGACACACCATACATGTTTTAATGGTACAGCCAATACAGAAGGATGCACAATGTTCTGCACTGCCATATAAGACTTGTGGAACATTTATTTTCCTCCTTTATATGTATTGCACTGGCTCTAGTGCACTGTTTGTCTTGACTACAATGTTCCCCCTTTGCACAAACCTTTAGACTGCTGACTTATTGCAGGTGTTTTGTGTGTGTGTGTGTGTGTGTGTGTGTGTGTGTGTGTGTGTGTGTGTGAAGTCATGATGGGGGTTGGGGGTGGCTACTCACTGACTTTCTGTTGTACTATTGTCACAGACAAATTCACCATGCACACACACAAACAAACACACAAGTACACATGCTAAGACCCTGAGCATCATGAAATATCCCTGCTGCATCTGTGAAAGATTTACACAGCAGGATTATACAGGCTCCTTGCCAAATTGACCCTTGAACTCATCATCCAGCTACACACACGCAGACACTGTCCCCTTGCCATAACCAGGAACTACAGTACTCTGCTGTGTATTAAGATAGGACATGGACAAATACACAAACTCAGTGCAATAATATAAGTAGGGCCAAACTACATACTGTTTCAGTACTAACATTCAAATGTATTCATGCACAACAGAAAACAAAAACTAGCGTGGTTCGCTTTTTCATGACTACTCTTGAAGACAAACTGCCTTGTTAAAGCACTGGTTTGACATTTTGGGAAATACGCTTAGTTCCATTTCTTGCTGAGCTGAGAGTTAGATGAGAAGATTGATAACACTCTCATGTCTGTCTGTTCAATACGAAACTGGAGCCAGTAGTTGGTTAGCTTAGCTTAAGACTGGAAACAGGGGGAAACAGCTAGCCTGGCTCTGTCCAAAGGTAAAAAAAATCTGACTACCATCACCTTTAAAGCTCACTACTTTACACATTATATCTTGGTGTAGGCTACTAAAACCGTAAGTGTAAAAATGTCAAATTGTTTTGTTTTTTTTGGGGGTTTTTTGGGGGGGGGTCAGGCTCCAGTCAGGCTACCTACAATAGCCTACAGATTAGTGACCCTGCATACCCAAGACCCAGTCATCATCCTTTCCTTCCATTACATGTAGGCTACATTAGTCACATTCACCTCCTGTATACCTCAGCCATTTTACAGGGACAATCTCAAGTCAGCTCTTTACTGTAATCTCAAACCATTGCTATGGTCTCCTCTTCCTCCCCCTCTTCCTCCTTCTTGCTCTAAAACTGTCTCCTCCTCTGCCTACTTCCCGCACTCAAACAACAGCCCCCTGGTCTTGTTTCCAAAAATAATGTCCGTTTTGTTTCAAAGAATCCTTGGTATGTGCTGGCTATAGCTCAAAGAATTCAGCATTTTCCCCTTGTCCTAACCCACTCACCCTGCGCACACACACACACACACACACACACTGCATAGCTATTTGTCTCTCTCTCTGCTCACCTCTCTCTGTATATTCTTCCATCAATCTCAATCTCTGCCCTTTCTCTCTCACAGATGTTGGTCTCAGAGCTACAGTGAAAGCAGCCAGAGGAATGATGCCAGTCTACCATCAGTCTGTCTCTTCCACAATCTGATTGCAAAAAAGATTATCCCTATTACAGTGTGTTTGTTTTCTAAAAAAACAGAAGGGGAATTCAAGGCTGATGGGGTATCTGTCTCTTTGTGCTCTGATCACAGCAGAGTGAGGGATTAAAGCCTGACTGTAGACATAAACCCACGATTATTCAAAGTAATCTGGCTCTAGGTTCTGTTTTTCAACCTGGATATTCAGCATTTAATGTTAAACAGAAACATTATATTATTATGTCTGTGTATGTTCGTGTGTGTGTGTGTGTGTGTGTGTGTGTGTGTGTGTGTGTGTATGTGTGTGATTGTGCTCTGGTAAGGGGGGTCTGACTCATATTGGAGGAGACCTATTGCAGTAATTTTATCCCCTTGTTCAAGTGCTGAGTGAGTCAGACCAAAGGCATCTCAGCCTGGCAGCAAAGGAAGCAAGAACTGGGTTCAGCATCACCCCATGAGCTCACCCACAACACACACACACACACACACACACACACACACACACACACACACACACACACACACGCCATCCAGGAGCTTAACTCTATCTCCAAATTAATATTTAACAATCAATGGGCAACATTCTTGGAACAGCAACAAATCTCACACACACACACACACACACACACACACAAACACACATAGACTGCTCAATACCTCCCAGGAAGACAAAAGCATGAGCAACATATCACATTATCTCTATAAAGCTTTTGTATGTCAGCAGAGGAGGTTAAGAGGTTCATCATAATGCACATTTACCCATCATCGGTAACTATATTTCATTCTGCATGTTAAATATCCTTCAGGCACATAGCTGTGGAATACTTAAAGTAATATTTTGCATCATGTTGATCAACACTCACCATCTTCAGGCTTGCTCTCTCTACCGCCTTCTTCACTTTGCCGTAAGTGCCTTTCCCCAGAGTCTCCATCACCTCATAGCGGTGTTTCAAGTTGTGTTTGTGCTGGTGCTTCTTGACTTCCATCGGCTCTGTGGTAGTCGATGCCCGGCCCACCGCATCCATGTCTGGGTCTCTCTGCCGCTTGTCCGCGCTGCAGGGACGGCGGCTGTGCAGCCTCGGGGACTCCTCACCGGCATGGTGGCCGCTGAATGCCGCGTCCTGTAAACAACCGAGCTCGGAGTGGTCGCTGTTGTTCATTGCGCCTCTGCTGTCTGCCTCACGTCTGCCCATCCTCTCTGCGCACTGTGCGCACCTGTCAGGAGCAGCTCTCACTGGGAATGGATCCCCAAATGACTTTGAGCTCTGAACAAAAGCAGCTAAAGCGCTTGTTAGTTGCCAAGAAGTAGCCCATATAGGGCAGTTATCAAAGACACAAACTACTCTAATGGCATAAAATGAGCAACCGATCCATTTGCAGCAGCTGTGTTCTCCCTCTTCTCAAACACACAGCAACAAGAGCGATGGGAACCACATGGCCCGGAGCGATGGGTGGAGTTTCCTCATTTCAATACCAGCTCTCATAGCAACATCCCGGCGCGTCACAATCATTTGGGATCACTTTGGGTTTTCCGAGGGCTCATATTTGACTGGCTCAGCAGCAGGAGGGAGGGTATGAAGGCATGTATGGAATGTCATGCGGGTCAGACACTCACCCTAAATCCACCACTTCAGTCAGACATGTTTGTTGATGCATTGCCATGCGGTGAGCTCAGAAAAAATAAAGAAAATACTTTGGAGAAAAAGACAGGACGCAGTCTTTGAAGTAAGAAAGAAGGAGTAATGTGGATTAGACTGCAGGATCAAAATAATTTGTTTTATTTCAAATTCACTTATAAATAATAAAGAAACATAAAAGGTTGCTGATCTGTGGAAATGCAACTTAACTGGCATCAATTTATTACCCCACATATAACCTTATAAAGACCACGCAAAAAGTGATTATAGGATTACAGGACCACTTTCTAATAAGACTTACTTAGGTTTATCATTTGTTATGGCTAAAATGTGAGCGTGACAGTTAATGAGTCATTTTGTGCTTTACCAATCAGTAATAAGCTTTTATAAGGATTAAAAGCCATTACTGTCCAATTTTGGCTACTGAATTTTTCACTTTGCAATAAGAAATCAAGCCTGTAGTAACAAATGTTAGTAAGTCATTATTATGGTTATTGACCCAGATACTCTCCATCCTTCCTTCAGATGGTAGTATGGTCAAAAAGTCCATAACAACAATCCTAACTAAGTTATATACCTAATTTATAAGGACAAAGCAAACTGATTTAGTTAGTACTGATCTGTAAAGCATCAACATGATTTACTAGCCATTAATAAAGACATTAGTAACTATTAATTAACTCTTTTGTATTATATTGACTTGTAAAGCGCTACTATGACTACAAGACTTGAAACTCACCAGAGTTGACATCATCTGTCATTTGTTCAAATCCTTAAAGAAATAGTTTGACATTTTGGGAAATATGCTTATTCACTTTCTTGCTGAGAGTTAGATGAGAAGATCGATACCACTCCCATATTTGCCTGTTCTATGTGAAGCTGGAGCCAGGAGTTGGTTAGCTTAGCTTAGCACAAAGACTGGAAACAGGGAGAAACAGCTAGCCTGGCTCTGTCCAAAGGTTAAAAAGAAATCTGGGGTTGTGACGGACTATTTCTTTGCCAGGTGCAGTGTCCTCCTGGAATCTCCACTGGCAACCATATACTGATGATAAGACTCCATTAAACAAACAAGATATATCGTGTTAGTCAGTGAGCTTTAGAGGTGCTGGTAGGTTTTTCACCTTTGGAGAGAGACAGCTCAGGTGAAAGATGGGAAGCATTCACATAGAAAGTTTTTTTGGTATGATGATTTGTTGATGGTTACATTTCAGAAAGATTAATTTAAAAGAACACATAGAGTATTGCCTTTTTTGGGGGGAAGTTATAGATTAACATCCTTTCATCATCAAAGCAACATCAACCAACTAGGCATCCCGATTTCACATGTATTTTGACCTTGCTGTTGATTCGTGTGAAGTCTAGGAGTTAAGCCAGGTTTGGACAAAGCAGTATGAGGTTAAGAGGACAGAAGTTCATTTCCCACAAACCCTTGCTCTTTGCATTGTTGCTCAGAGTCAGGAGGAGATTAATTAGGGTGTGAAGAGGTCTCGAGGATTGAGGTTAGCCACCAGACAGACATCATAGCTGTCATGCATGGCTGCTCGTCTTTCCACCACCGTCCACACATTGTCTGCAGGGTCCAATTCCAAAATCTCCTTGGTGATGATCTCATGACGGCCTGCAGTCATGAGAGAAAGTATGTAAGTTAAGGCTGACCAAAATCTAATTTCCAGAGATACTGCCTCATCAGTTAGCTTGCATTCCCTAACTCTGATGCAGACCCAAAGTGTGCCTTTTTTGTGCAACAGGAGGCATTTCAGCAAGCAAAGCCATTTCACCATGAAGTTAAACTTATTAGGGAGAACCACGCAAAACAATCAGTTAAAAAATTACTGACAGGCATTCGCTAACTAACCAGCCCCCTTGTAGTATCCACAGAGGTAGATCTTGCCCTCCACTACTCCTATACTAGAGGCGTTGGTTCGGAGGGAGAGTAAAGATGTGGGCAAGGTGGGCCCTGCCCTCCAGGTGTCTGTGTCTGGGTTATAGATCTCCACAGAGCTCAGACAGCGACGTGATTGTCCACGGTCCTCTCCATCACATCCTATACCACCTGAAGAACACACACACACATCATCTGGCTCCATTTATTTCTCATACAGAATAAATACATAGGAATACAGTTGCAAGTCTGTCTTGTTGTCTGACCTAGTATGTAGATTTCTCCACCGAGGACAGCTGTGCCACAGCGGTACCTGGAGGACTTCATCCTGGCGCGCTCTGTCCATTCGTCCTTGCCAGGGTCAAACTGAAACACACGGTTACTCAGCTTGTCAGGCTCATCATCTGGCTGGTACTGAGGGAGTAGAGGAGAGAGTTGCACAGAAGGAGGAAGAAAAAGACTGGGAGACTGAGAAATGAGAAGCAGCAGAGGGGAAACATTGAGAAGACATTACATTACACTAAATCTTTCACCATCTGACTTTAAATCATTGAGTTGGTTTAAAGTCACTATGTGTAGGATTTTTATGTGATTATAACAAATTTCAAATTATTCTGCATAAGGTTTTGTTGTAGATAACTGAGATGTTGCAGTCTTTCAGCCCATTCATCTCAGGGTCCCTGGGTCTGACCTGGGCGATAGTGTTACAGTGTCTTATTTGCCTGACTGTGTCAGGCCAGTGTTAAATGAAATGGGTAAATCTACACAAAAACAACGCGGGGCAGACACAGTCACTGAGGAAATGCCAGGTACAACTCAAGCACTCCAAAAGTGCACAAAAACTGTATGTATGAATATTTATTCCTGTAGCCTTAATTATGGAAGTGAAAATGAAAACATGTGGCTGTTTTTAACAATTTTTTATGTTTTTAAAGCAATTTTGTTTGTAGTAATAAAACAAAAAAATATCTTACTGGCATAAACAGTAAACAGAAAAAATTATTCGACAGAATGGGTACAGTATACATGTTTTGTTGTGAATGTGTGGAGATTGGCCTACGCTGACAATATATTCCTGGCCTGCTAGAGGGCGCCAAAGTCTGGAATTTTCAAATTCCTACACATGGTAGATTTACAGCCCCTGAAAAGTATTTGTCTGTAACATTGAAAACTTACTAATACTACTTATTGAGTTTAACACCTAAAAACTCATCTGGACTGTATGGGTGTGGAATGATCAAATATGATTGACAGGGCTGGCAACATAAGCAACAACCTCGTAACTATCATCACATTTTCATTCAAATATTGCTAAATCCTGAGTGGTGTGCGGAAATATGTGAAGTTAAACTATTCCTACTTTGTCAGAAAATTGTGTTTATTTTGGAATCGTTTATAGTAAGAGGGCGTGTGAGAAATTAGGTTTTCACGGCCTTTAAATGAGCCTTTATTGACACCTGTGTGGAAAGTCTGTTTTCAGTTGTCAACACCTGCACCTAATAATGAACCATTGCCCTCTTGCTCAAGGACGTCAGTACACCCATCGCCTGCACAGTTAATATTGACATGCAAGGTATTTGTTGCCAGGTCTGAGTACCTGTGGTGTCCAGCCCCCCAGCACATAGAGATACTCCTTCAGGCTGACAGCACAGTGGCAGGCTAAGGGGAGAGGCAGAGGGGCGAAGCTGAGCCAGCTGCCTCCTCTCTTCAGCGACCATCTCTCCACACTGTCTGTGATGATGTAGTGATTACGTACTTTCATCTGACCGCCTATCATGTACAGGGCATCACCTAGCATCCCTAAAGCATACATGTCCCTGTATGCTGCTGAGCACAGCTCCACCCAGCTGTTCTGCTCCGAATTATCGTACCTGGAACAACAAGCACATCTGGTGTTGAATGCAGCGTCATTCAAAAATATAGATTTCTTATATATGAGCACACATAAACACCTGTAGAAATCCACCCTCTTCATCCTGTGTTGGTCTTCTGCCTCTATGGCCACTAAGATGTTGTTGTCTCGTGTCACTGCCCCAGCTGTGATCTGCCCCATACCTCCACAGCCCCTCAATGGAGAAGGGATGTAGTAAGTCCTTCTACCATGGGGGGCAAAGCAAAAACTGAGGTCAGCAAGTCCTCCACGGTGGGCAGGCACTCCCTCCTCATTCACCCCACCCAAGCAGAGTAGCAGGTCGGTGGTCTTCATGCCGTAACGAAGGGCCGGCCGAGGTGGAGCTGACGTCTCGCACAGACCCGAGGTCTGGAGAGCAGCATCAATCATCCCAAAGCACTCAGCATCCCGCAGCAATACCTGGAAGATTAATCATTAGCCGTTGTAGTCTGTCAATCTAATAATCTTTTGATAAATGTGGATAAGGAGTCTAGACTTATTACATGGCCCTTCCCTCCCTTTCCTCTCTCACCGGGTTTCTCCTCCTGGCTTTACGTAGGAATCCAGGGTCCACAAGCTCAAGCCGGACACGTCTGAGTAACGCCACAGCCTGGGCTTCACTCTGCGAGTCCCCCCTTCGCCTCTCCACCCAACGCAGCACCAGCTCCAGCACAACCTGCTCCTGTGATATGTTGAGGTCATCTGAACCTAGCAGGTCCCCAAGACTTTGGGCATCCAGCTCCAACACTTCTTCTTCCTCACAAACCTCAAGACAGGAAGATAATGGGGGGGGGGCAATGGCAACGACTGAGTTAAAGAAAAACAATATATAGAGGATGATAGGAAAGAGTGTTGAAGTGAAAAATCTAAACCATATCAACACTGTAAATCCAAAGCATCCCAACACCTGTGCCTCACTGCAAAAGCAATGCAAGTGACTTCTACCCCCTAGTTGCAGCATTAAGTAGCTAACAAAACAGAGGGATGGGCAAGGCTGGAAAAATGTTATGAAGCTGCTGTTGTTTTCTGTTTTTTTGCTATAGTCTTTTCATCTTATGTTTCATATTGTTGTATGTTGTGTCTCTCTCTCGTTTTGCATTAATAAAAACATGTTATGCAGCTTAATTATGAGAATCATCATCATCATCAATCATCATAATAAATAAAGAGAATAATCAAAGAATTGAATGAGCCCTTAAAATAAGTTGGTCCTAAGGGGCCTATACATAGACATTTATAAACATATATAAATACATTATAAGGCAGTTATTTTTATAAATGAGACCATATAACATATTTTATCTTGGAGCCAGGAATAACTATTTATGGCTCTGAGAGAATATTTGACACTACTAATACTAAATGCCCCACCTGTGCAAAGTGTTGGTAGAGGTATCTCAAGGCGCAGTCAGCCAGCCCGGTGGCCCCCAGGTCTCTGGCCCAGTGGTACAGACCGACACAGTTGGAGGGGTCCATACCGGCCTCCATGTGTCTCTGACACAACCTGAAGCAGTAACAACAAGATATTGCCAGTACTTCAAACATAATTCACTTCCCTCTAACCTATACCGGCACATCTTTCTACTGCATTTCGCAGATGCAGTTAAAAGTAGGATAACAGGTAGGATGATGCCTCTAATGCCTCTAATGTCCTAACATTATACCATAAATGAACTCTGTACAAGTCCTATTGATGTTAGTTTATTTGAACAATGATCAATTCCCAGTGTCTTAACCCCACCTGAAGGCTCCATCTACATGGAGCAGGAAGGCAGCAGCAGCCACTCCCTGGATGTTGTTGTTGGAAAGCGGAAGTTCAGCTCGGTACATGTAGTCCAGTAGCAGCTCCAGGCTCTGTGCAGGAGTGTCTCTGAGAGGCACCTCTCCTCCCCGGGTCTCCTTCAGACCACATGTAAACATGGCCTGGACAAATTGGACTCAAAATAATTGAACATGAAACAGTTACAGTCTCATAGCATCATCAACAGATTTGCTTTTAACAGTTCTGCAAAACACAGGTTGCATCATCTTGTATTTTCCTATATCGGTAACTTTCAGTAACTGTGCACGGCTACTTTACCTGGAAGTAAGGGCTGAATGCAGACAGTACCACCTTGTGGCAAGAAAAGGGAATCCCCTCTGCCAGCAGCACCACATCAGTGAGCTCCTCAGCGGCTCTCATCCTCTCCAGCTGCCTGAGCAGAAGTGAGCCATGCTCTGCCTGAGCAGAGTCCAGCACTGGTGCATCCATAGACCACTGCTTTGGATGTCTTTACCACTTTAGGCAGCACAGAGAGAAAGACCGTGTGGCAGAGTAGTGCCAAATACACATAAGAGAATATGACAGAAAATGAGGGGCTAGTTTGGTTCACACACACACTTGTGCCAATCTCAATCTGAATACAACAACACCAGTAGCAATATATCAATTCCAGATTTTTAATCACACATAAATCCAGATGATGAAAATCCATTTCATTCTGAGGTTTATCATGTGATCAAAAAACTAATACAGCTAAACACTGTGTTTCCATTGATTATTTTGTTGTACTCTTTGTGTGATTTGCAATTTGAGCTCAAACTATTTGAATAATGAATAATATCTCTAGTATTTTGTATTATTTAATTATAGGCTAATGTATGACATTGGCAACATTACTTTTAAGGACAAACAGTAGGAGCCTCTCATATAGTGTTAGGAACATTTGGAGAGGTACTGAATGGCCTTGCTGTATTTGGGGCCTTTCTTCTCCATGTTGACCAGTTTTTTAAACTGGTTCTGCCTCTAAGCAGCTGGCCCAGCAACTCACACACTTATTGAGACAATATTGACACTGTCAGTGGGTGTGCTAAACATACACAGGTCACCTCACTCCAGGCAGACATGCACAGCCAGTGCAGAGTATGAGCAGTAGCATGTTAGCATTACTTTAGCTAAGCACATGCAAAACAAAACAGCTATCATACCAGTTGTGTCCTAAAGCTATCCAGAATTCAGAAGTTTCTGAACTGAGATGACATCAGCTTTGATTTCTTAAACTATTCTTCACAGGTTGTTGTATTTTTGTTTGCTAGCAGGTCTGTCTTGTGTTCTGCGCCATTTGCTGCCTGTGAGTGGGGGCAATAGCATGCTCACTGGTAAAAAGGTTTAAAATAGACCAGCAAGTGCTAGTGTTGCTGTTGGTCTGTTCAGGTTTCTAGAAGTGGCTAGACAAACAGTCTACCAGTCTTCTGTAATTTTTTTTAAGTGAAAAGAGGTTAAAGTATCCATTATTTTACAAACACTGCAAAAATTAGAGAGAGATCCAAAAATTCAAATTATGTCGCAGAAATTTCTATTTTCTACCCTGTTAATCATCTCACCGACCCCTTGGTTGGGAGACACTGGACTAAACTACCTAAATATATATAAAGTAGTTAAAACTATCTCCACCTCCACCAGCTGCAAAAGTAAAATGCTCCTTACAAATGAATGCATCAGCATTAGCAATCTAGCAATGTCATGATAATATATCAGTCACAGAGGCCATCTGCAGAACAAGTACTTTTACTTCTTTAAGATAGATACTTTAAGTACATTTTACTGATAATATTTTTTGCTTTAGTAGATTTTTGATTAAAATACTTTTACTAATAGAGTATTTTTACATTGTTGCACTGGTACTTCTCCTTAAGAAAAAATATCTTAATACTTCTTCTATTTCTAATATAAACATTATACTGTATACATGTATACACACACCTATGCATCCACGTATATAACTACATATCTGTATTACACACATGTGTATATGCACAAAAACAACTAAAAACAACATTTTGACATGCTGGCTTACAAAAACATCCAAGACATTGTTCACATAATGGGAAATAGCATTCATCAGAATCAGACATAGAACTAACTTTATTGGCCAAGTTTGTATGAACAGTACAGTAATTTGCAGTCGCTCTCATACACACACTTCCAAGAACAACGCACATGAAAAAACACGTGGACATACAGCCATAAAAGATAGCAATGCAAAACAAAAATGAACAGTATAAACATATAGCTATTGCATTATGTACAGAAAGGAGGGCTTGTCCAGGAGTACCCAAAGTATAGTTAGCACACAGGAACTATTATGGCAACATAGAGAGCATAGGACCATATCCAGGTCAATCCACCTACAATATAGGGCTTTACATAGAAGATGAAGAAATTATATGATGGGTCTTAACCTTGGATAAACCCACCCAGTACCACTGACTGATAAGACTGCAGTCAAGAATGCAAACCTTTCCCCATGTGTTCAACAAAACACTACCTGGAATCAGTTATACTTTCTCGGGGAATTATTCCACTTTAAAACACACCCGAAGTTACAGTGTGCTTGAAAGCAGATTTTATAGTTGTTTGCTACTGACTGTGACTCAGCAGCTTCATGCACCTTTGTTAAAAACACTAAGAAATAATCGCAGAAAGCATGCGGTTAGTGGTACATTTTATGGGTGTCTTTGGACAAATACAAAGCACATAATCATTTTGTAGAATCTGTCAAAGGTCCAGTTGTGACAGGAGGTGTGTCTTCTTCCTGGACAGGTTATTGGTGTGACATAAATCTCAGTACAGGGTTATCTCCAGCCACTGGTGGACTCTTAAAAAGTTTATCCTGCTTAAACCTGCTTGTCTCAAACATTCACCACCTCTCTGTCCACTTTTGAGTATGTGCTGCTCCTTTTCATGCAGACTGGATAACAAGTAAACCTCAATCAATAATGAAGCCATGTTGACAAAGACCCTATTAAACGTTAACCAGCTCAACACAAACATAAAATAGATGATTTGAAAGAGCCCTGTCAGTATTGTGACTGATGAATTTGTGTTATACGGTTATCTAGTTCAAAGGTAAATTGGCTTTTATTGAACAAGTTTTGTAGCTAAAGTGATATATCGGGCCCTTTTTAAAGCTAGAATGTATATAGAGAGACATATATACGTACTGTATATGATACTCTTAAAATGAGAATGTGTTAATCATTTCATCTCTTTTTCTGTTTCTGATTTTCAGCGTCTAGTAAGAAGATTTTTTCTGTTTAGTACTGACACTTAACATGTGAGAGAAAGTGACCTGATATGTTATATATATATATATATGTATATATATATATATATATATATATATATATATATATATATATATATATATATATATATATATATATATATATATAGAGAGAGAGAGAGAGAGAGAGAGAGAGAGAGTGCCCTGCAATCAGAATAACTGTTGTACATAATACTTACTGTATGTTGACTCATGATGGCAGGAGAAGGTTGCTTGATGTCGGGTGGTCTCTTTATTCGCAGAAAACAAGAAGACAAAATGTTAAGGCATTACAGATGCCACTTAAACAGTAAAGTCAGGTATGAGAGAGAGTGAACCATTTGATCTAGTAAAGGAAAAAGGTTTTAATTAAATTAAATAAAAAAACTTACTGATACAGTTATTTTGGGTTTATGTGAACAATCTTTGAAAAAAAAGGGGGGCTTTTTTGGACTGCCAAATTCCATAAAGTATATTGGGCAATGCCAGTAGCGCAATGTATCACGACTTTACTGCTGACAATAAAAATGTTGTTATTTTATCTCCTGAATGAGGAAAGTTAGGCAGCCATAAAGATAAGATGTTTCAGTCAGTCTGGCGCATACACACAAACCAAACCAGCATACTGTCTGTTCCACAAGCGAGTGATGTGTGTGCTTTATAAAAAAAAACTACAATACAAACTTTAATCTATAACATAGAACTAAATAATTGTCAGAGTGTGTGATTTTCCATATGTATTAAACAATGTTTGTCAGTTACAGTGTTTCAGAATGTTTCTCAGTGTCACATTTTACTAGTTTTGACAGTTTGTTACAGTTACAGAGTTTACCAAAGTTCTACCTTTCATCTGTATTTTTCACTAAGTTAAACACTATAGGGTGACATTTACAAAGACACGCATTACCTCAGGTGTGTGTATGCAGAACAGGGACATATGGGGTGTTGGTTGTTCTCTTATAAGGACAGGAAAGGATCAGTCACTCCCACAGTCCAAAAACAAGCACTGTCAATCAGTATAGCACCATGAGGAGGCTTCACTCTCACTACACAGTGTTTGTCTTTTGTCGTACGACTACAACTGTCATTTCCATTTAAGAAGACTGTCAGGCATAAAAGGAGGAGCTCAAATCGACACTGGCTTTGCGGAGGTCTGCTGAATTTGGTCAAAGAGACATGGACATGGAGGAGAGGAACTGTTTGGCTGGGCAGTATTTTGTGCAGAGGAAGGTTCTGGATGAGTTATGTCTTGATGAAGTGGCACAAAAAGGAACGTGGTCCACTAAACCAACCCTGGGTGAACGGGTGAAAAAGTCCCTGAGGTAAAAACTGCGAGGAGAAGGCATGGGGGGGAGGGAGGTGTGACAAATTAAAAAAATGGAAAATGCTGAGATAAACATTGAGACAAACTGACAGAAAGAATACTGAGGGAAAGATGCACTTGTGTTTGTGAATGCATGTTTGCATTACTGTGCCTCTAACTGCTCACTCAACCTGTTAAAAGTGACTCATGAATGAGTTTGTGTGTGTGCATGCAAAGTTCTGCTTGTGGATGTTCAGTTGGTTGACTCTTTTGCTATCTCAAAGCAGAACGGTGATTTCAAAAGGCTCACCAATAGCTTCATCTGAGTTGTTTAATGACAAGAGATGAGCAAAGTTCACAGTTTTATTAAGTTGGAAGCTTTCATAATAACCTGTGACACATCATAGAAGACTCAAATATTAAGCAATCACATTAACGCAGGATACATTTTATTTTATTTTACCAAGTATTTCCAATTCAATTAATAAATAGTAATCTAGTAACATTTCAGCAGAGGAGGACAAGACTCAGTTTGTGCTCTCAATGGAACAAGTTGATAAACCTCTTCGAGGAAAAAAGATATCTAATATTTGTTTATGCAGGCATTCTTACATTTTAATATTCAGTTCACACTGTATCTGTTACAAGAAGTGAACAGTAGCACATTGACATGCTGCCGTTTTCCAGTGTGTCACTATTTTACAAGGTCAGCTGATAAAAACTGTAGCAGGTGTTACAATTCACAAGTCTCTTTTGAAATTGTGTGCTCAGTAATATGAATGGTTATGTATTTCTGGGATGACTATTGTAGGTGTTCGGTGCCCAGGCTGAAGCAGACAGTGCTGAGCTGGGTCCCTGTTTTTGGCTGGCTGCCTCACTACTCCTTCAGAGAAAATACCATAGGGGACCTGATCTCTGGCTGCAGTGTGGGCATCATGCATCTACCACAGGGTTTGTATATACGAATGTGTACAGTGGAGGGAGCTGAGAGTTCATCCACATCACACCTCACAAATCTAGTAAACTTGTCACTTTAAAGAAATTGTTAGACATTTTGGGAAATGCACTTATTCTCTTTTTTTGCCAAAGAGTGAGAAGAGAATATTGATATGAAGATCAGTCCAGGAGAGGGTTAGCTTAGTTTAGCATAAAGACTTGCAAACAGGGGGAAACAGCTCACCTAGCTCTGTCCAAATGTAACAAAATCCGCAACAAAAGTGTAAAAATGACAAATTGTGGTTTTACTGGAGTCTCCACTGGTTGCCTGGGAACCTTAGTGATGACATGACTCCAGGAAGTCACTGCACCTGGCCATGAAATACATAAAACCAAGTTCTTGTTTTCATGCTTCAGTTTTTGTACAGATTAAACAAACAGCATATAACATGTTAATTAATGAGCTTTAGAGGTTATATTGAGTGGATTGTTTTACCTTTTGACAGAGTCAGTTTAGCTGTTTCCACCTGCTTCCAGTCTATATGCTAAGCTAAGCTAATCTTCTCCAAGTTTCATATTTAACAAACAGAAAGTAAATAAGTGTATTCCCCAAAATGCCAGACTATTCCTTAAATGTTTTAAATAAGCAAAATGTGTCCATCCTAACTATCATTGAATTTGTTTTGGATAAGGAACTGAATTTGAATTTGTTTCTTCTTTTCTTTTACCAGGCATGGCATATGCTCTTTTGGCTTCCTTACGGCCAGTGTTTGGCCTTTACACTTCCCTCTACCCAGTGCTGGTGTACTTCATCTTTGGCACTTCCAGACACATCTCCATAGGTGAGTGAGAAAGTGTGCGTGAAGGTGGCAGTGATTAAAAAGTAAAGAACTGAAAGAATATAAATAAACTCATCCCTGCTTGTGTCTTTGTGCATGATTGTGTATCTACATGCTCGTGTTTTGTATGTTCAGGAACGTTTGCTGTGATCAGCATCATGATTGGGAGTGTGACGGAGAGGCTGGCACCAGACAGTAACTTTCTTGTAAATGTCACTAATGGAACAGGAAGTGTGAACATTGATGCTCAAGACGCATACAGAGTACAGATAGCATGTTCCCTCACAGTCTTGGCAGGAATCTTTCAGGTGTGTTATTGTGTCCAATTTGACCAAATTGCAAACTTTTAGTTACTGTACTACTGAACAACTTACTGAACAACCCCTTTAAGTCATATTTCACTACTTTTGGCTAACTTTCTCTCTCTTTTTCCATTCTAAGATACTGTTGGGTGTGGTGAGGTTTGGTTTCGTGGTCACCTACTTGTCTGAGCCACTGGTTCGTGGCTACACCACAGGATCAGCATGTCATGTATGTGTCTCCCAGCTCAAGTACCTGTTTGGAGTCACGCCAGCTCGCTTCACTGGTCCTCTCTCCCTTATTTATGTGAGTATGTTATGCATTACACAATTCACATATGGATACTGACAAGAGATTGATTGATAGACTTACAGCAAAGAACACATTATTATAGCTCTGCAGTCAATAATACAAGTTTGGTCAAGCTCATAATGTTTTTTGTTGGGACTGTCAGATGTTGATTCAACCTGATGTTCCCTTTCTGACTAACTAAGTAACTAACTAAATAAGAATTTTACAGCTTGATTACAGTTTTGAGATACTTGTACTTGAATATTTGTAAACAATACTTCGTCATTTTAGGTAATATGCTCATTCGCTTTCTATGTGAATGAGAAGATCACTACCACTCCTGTGTCCGTTAAATGTGAAGCTAGAGTCAGCAAAGACTGGAAATAGATGGAAACAGCTCTCCTAGCTCTGGCCAAACAAAATTTGCCTACCAGCACCTCTAAAGCTCACTAATTAACACGATATATAAAGCTAACCAGCTGAGCAAATAAGCAGATTTCCCAAAATGTTGAACTATTCCTTTAGGATACTTCTCAGAACTAATATTTGTTTAATTACATTTAAAGGCCCAGTACACCCTGCACAGGTGCTTTCAGTTACTCCAGCTGATTGGATCTCTGCTCAGGTTGAAGTTGAGTGGGGCCATGCAGGGAGTTACACACAGATAGATAGATAGATAGATAGATAGATAGATAGATAGATAGATAGATAGATAGATAGATAGATAGATAGATAGATAGATAGATAGATAGATAGATAGATAGATAGATAGATAGATAGATAGATTGATGATAATCGCTGCTGGAGCATCAGTCTCAAAGTATACAAAATTACATAATGTGGCAAGGAGAAAAGTTTCAGAAAGTATGATTTCCAAGGGCAGACACAGAAACACAGTGCACCAGTAGGCACAAGAATGGTTAAGCTCTACTCATTGTATGGTTTAAATTTTGCAAAAGACAACATAAATCTTTCCTTTGTTTTGTTGGTGTAGTCAGGTGATCTAATTGGTGGGGATTTCTGACAAGTATCTTCAGCAACCCATAACACTACAAATTAGAGTCTAAAAAAAATGAATATCAGTGAGTTGAGTAAAAAAAACACATGTGATAATCTCAAATAAACAAAAAACATTATTAGCATCAAATTTGGTCCAATGTAGGGGTGTACAGTTTTGTCCACTCCCTCTATTTTGGGGCAACAAGGTAGCGAAACCAGTAAGAAGACCATAGTTAAATCTGTGCACACTTTGTTGTTTTCTACATTATATGCGGATTCATCTGATTTCCAACTTTCTCCCCCTCTTCCATCCTTCTCTCCTCCACTCTTTTCCTCACAGACTCTGGTGGATATTTGCTGGCTACTGCCTGAGACTAAAGTGCCAGAGCTGGTGGTCAGCCTGGTGGCACTCTCTGTTCTCATTGCGGTCAAAGAAATCAATGCCTGCTACAGGCAGAAGCTGCCTCTGCCCATCCCGATAGAACTCATAGTGGCAAGTCCTTTGCTTTGCTGTTTCCTCTCTTTTCTTTTTCACTTATACAGCAGTTGTGTTTGTTTAATAGTCCAGCAGGGGGCATCTTGACCACAGTAATCATACTGGAATGAGGGACTAATGACCTTGTTTTACACTTGCCAAAACCAGGGGTTGTGTGTGCTCAAAGTAATGATTTACCCCACATACTGAACCAACATTCCTTGTGCCTCAACAGATCATAGCAGCAACAATCATCACCCACTTCTGCGGACTTATGAGTAAATACAGCATTGATGTGGTTGGAGAGATTCCCAGCGGGTAAGTTCATCTTTGTCTATTTGAAATGTGTGTATGTGGACAAAAGAGAAATAGAAAGAGAGGGGGGGAGGTGAGATTCAGGACAGCCGTTAGTTCAAGGCTGTTTTAAAAGATCACAGACACAAAAGTGCCACATTTCCTGGTTGCCAGATATGTGGAGCCGTTGATAAGAGATAGTAACACACCCTTCACCCTTGTGTGTTTGCGTGAGTGAGTTTCTAAAAAGCTTGTTCCTGGAAAAGTTCCTGTGGTGGAAAAGTCCATAAGTAAGCAGTTTCCCCAGAAGGCATGGAACTGGGATGTGTAAACACAGGATAATAGCAGATTATTGCACTATATACAAAAGCTACTCTGAGCTTTTCTTGTGTTTGCCTTGAATTTTGAGTAGCAAACAGCTTTTCATATTCATGGAGGGTTGAAGGTTGGGCGTGTTTCTAAATTATTGAAAAAGTGAGAGAGATGTGTTTCCAAGTATGTTGAAGAAGAACAGGATTACAGCCTTTGTACAAGACTGGAAGTCAGCAAAGGGTCACACGTGTTGCTGGAGTTTAAGACATTCACCTCTACATTTAGGTCAAGCAAGCAGCTGGCAAGAAGCTTTTAAGTTAAATGTATTTTAATGTCAAGAGTTTTAACAACTTCTGGGGAAATGTAAGCTGTCCTACTGCCCTGAGCTGTTTGTTGAGATGCCTGTGTGTCAGGACTGTACTGATAAGATAACAGTGATAAAAAACCTGAAACATTCATCTTTTCCTCCTGCTGCAGGCTCAAGGCCCCTTGTGCTCCAGATGCCACATTGTTCTCAAAGGTAATAGGTGACGCTTTTGCAGTGGCCATTGTGGGCTACGCCATCAACATTTCCCTGGGCAAAACATTTGCCCTCAAACATGGCTACAAGGTGGATAGCAACCAGGTGAGGAATAGACACGCACACACACACACTGTGGTGCTCACAAACAACTGTGAGAGTTATACTTTGAGTCCCTGTTCCTGTCTGACTCACTGCTAACAGGGAAGAGTCAAACTTTGGCCTAATATTAGACTTGCTCACAGTTGGTCATGACTGTTACATCAGTGGAAAAGTTATTAAGGTTGTCCAGGATCAAGCAGTGCCCCGACAGCAGCGCCATGAATAACTTCACAGACCCATGTTTTTTTCTGTGCATATTTGTTTCAGGTGCTCAGTTCAAGAAATTATTTTCCAAATGTTATATTGCATATTTGTGTGATTTATGAAAAGAGGTTTCTCTTGTTTCTGCATAGTCCTTTTAAACTAATTTTATGCAACATCAACGACTGGATTATATCCTAATGACGGACTGAAATTGGATCGCCTAAACCTCTTAAGGAGTCGGTCAAAGATGTATTTAAGCCAGTAATTATTCAAGTCCACTTCCAAATGTTATAATGCTTCAGACCTCTCCCAGTGCATACCATCATGTTACAAAGCCATCCAGAATTCATCCCACAGTGGGTTTATCTGCACAAGATAGCATTTTGCTTTTGATTACTTGTTATGCATCTGGCAAAAGTTAATGAGATGTGGTTGTTCAAATTAAATGTTGCATTAAACAAATATGTATAAATGGGATCACAGATACTACAGAAGAGTATGTATCACTCTCTCTGTCATGGAAATGTTCTCTCTTGCTTATTCATTCTCTTCTGATTATTCATTCTTTATGCCAAACCATGACTGAACTGCACTGTCTTCCCTTTGCTAGTACATCAGGTCATGTCATCACTTGGAAAAAATGATTAATGTTCCCTCTGGAAATAAATACACACAAAGGAAGAACCTCTAACAATTCTGTTTTTCACATGCATGTGTAGACCTACAGAAGTGTTTTTTTATCTCTTATTCTTATCTATAGCACACAGACTTATTCACACATGCACACAAACACACGCACACACTTGTAGAGGCATGTGACTGGGATCATTCTGCTCTGGAGAGAGATAGGCTGGGAGCACACACAGCCTCTAAGAGCTGGCCTGCTAAATAATTAATGCCCAACAAGCTTTATGCAATCAAGTTTGTCTTAGATATGCTTGGCGTCGCTCTCAGCGTGGCAGTGATGTGTTGACATGGCCATAAAGTTAATGACCAGTTCATTATGTTATTGACCCCAAGGTTACACACTCCAGACATACGCAGACTTAACAGCATCAAATGTCAGTATCAATATCAAAGGTGATCTGTTTCTCAGCCTAAATGTGCATGGTGTTACTTTAATTTGAAATGTTGTGTCTGCCTTGCTGTTTCTCTTTTCACAGGAGCTGGTTGCTGTGGGTCTTAGTAACACTGTTGGCAGCTTTTTTCAGTGTTACGCTGTGACATCCTCTTTGTCTCGCAGCCTCGTCCAGGAGAGCACAGGGGGCAAGACACAAGTAAACACACACACAGACATATATGCACAAACACCTCTGATTACATATAATAATATTATGTTCAACTTGACACCATTTATTGTACAATGTGTGTGTGTGTGTGTTTTGTCAGGTTGCGGGAGTGATTTCATCCATCATTGTGCTGATCACGATTTTGAAAATAGGTTCTCTCTTTGAAAATCTTCCCAAGGTAACACTCTCCCTTCAGTACCATTTCTCTCTAATGATCAGTATCTCTCTTGAGTGAATTTGTAATGAAATTTGA
Organism: Siniperca chuatsi; assembly: GCF_020085105.1. Lineage (NCBI taxonomy): Eukaryota > Metazoa > Chordata > Actinopteri > Centrarchiformes > Sinipercidae > Siniperca > Siniperca chuatsi. The sequence continues at coordinate 18,800,207 of NC_058051.1, read as the reverse complement.
ATTTTGTAACCGATAAGGCTGTGGGTATATGCAAATACATCTGTGTGTGTGTGTGTGTGTGTGTGTGTTCCTCAGGCTGTCTTGTCCACAATAGTGTTTGTGAATTTGAAAGGAATGTTCAAGCAGTTTATGGACGTGCCTAATCTGTGGAAGACCAACAAGGTTGATTTGGTACGACTAAATCCTCTTTAAGAGTCATTCTGCTAAGTTAAATACTGTGAGAATCTTAGAGCACTTTGAACCCACTGACTTTAAGTGTTCATACTGCCCTCTAGCTGGTGTGGCTGGTAACCTTCATAAGCACCATCCTGCTAAACCTGGACCTGGGTCTGGCTGTCTCCATTGGATTTTCCATGCTCACTTTCATCTTCAGAACACAACTGTAACTTCACACCACTAATTATTAGACTTATTTATGTATATGCAAACATGATGAGAGATTTTGATGATATTTTTATACCTTTCAGACCCCGCTACTCTATCTTGGGCCACGTGTCAGGCACTGACCTGTATCTGGACACAGACACCTACAAGCAAGTAAGAGTCTTCTAATGATAAATAACAGATGCTCAGTTCCATATTCATCCACAGACAATTAAAGGGTCGGTTCACCCATATTATAAAAAAAACACATTTTCTCACTTACCACATGGTATTTAGCCATGTAGCTAGCTTTGGATTTATTAGTTGAGATTCTATATCTGCGGCTGAGAATTCCACCGCAACCCTGTAAAATGGTGGTGAATGTCTTTCCAGGAAAAATGGCCCAGTTCAATAATCTACAGAGCCCACTGTCAACAGTTTTCATCTGACTATTCTTCAGGAGAAAGTAACTCCATATTGCTGTTAGCCATGCCAGCAGCGTGGCAGTCAGTCCACCATTTTGGTCCAAACTGAAATATCTCAACAACAATTGGATGGATTGCCCTGAAATTTGCATGTCCATCTCATGATAAATTTAAATAAATTTGGTGATCCCTTAATTTTCCATTTCACAGCACCATCAGGTCGATATTATATTTGTCCAATACTTTAGTTTACAAATACCTGCAAAACTAATGACATACTCATCAACCTTAGCTGTACTTTGTGTTTAGCGCTAATCAGCAGATGTTAAAAAACATGCTAACACACTAAAATAAGATGGTGAGCATGGTAAACATTATACCTGCTTAACATCAGCTGATGTTAGCATTTAGCTCAAAGCACCACTCTGCCAAGATACAGCCTCCCCGAGCTGCTAGCATGGCTGTACACTCTTAGTCTTGTTTAAATGTAAATTTAAAATGCAGTAATTCAAATCCATAGTACTGTGTTGGCGACAGAAATCTCAGAGCCAGTTATCTCAAAACTTGGGCAAATAAAGGCAAAACTATCTGAATTACTAGACACAACTAAGGGTAAATGAGAAAATACGCTTTTTTCCCCTGAAATTTGGGTGAACTGACCCTTTACACTCTGTGGCTAGAGTCAGTTCAACTTTCAGTCATTAAGTGGTCCATTTAGTCAGACAATACCTGGGGGAGGTAGAAAGTGCAAATGAGAGCAGAAAAGGGTGTGAGTTTCTGAACTCTTCTACTTCATGATGTGTCCCTGCAGGCTAAAGAGATTCCGGGAATTAAAATCTTCCGTTCATCCACAACTATCTATTACACAAATGCTGAGATGTACTCGGACGCCCTGCAAGAGAAGGTGTGTGTGTATGTGTGTCCATGAATGTGGACGTGTGTTTGATAACAACATGCAATCCCTGTCCACTGTCTACAGCACCCTTAATTGCTTTCTTTATCTCTCTCACTCGTCTCACTTTCTGTTCTCTCTCTTTAATCTGATGCTCGGCTTTTTTTTGTGCAGAGTGGAATTGAAATCGAAAAGCTGCTGACGGCAAAGAAGAAACAAGTCACAAAGCTGAAGCGTAAACAAGAGCAAGAGAAAAAGAAAGCTAAAAAGGAGGCAAAGAAACAAGTGTGATATCCTAAATGACACATTTAGAGATATCTCAAGTTACACAAATTACGTATTTGAACTGACAAGTCACTAATAGTTATTTCCACTTTTTCAACCTTTTGGCAGAAAAAAGCAGTCAACCACCTGTCCAATGGCACATACTCTTTGAAGGAGTCAGAGATAAATGAGGGGAACGTCTCTGCAGGACTGAAGGGACAGAGTCAGAGGAATGGTGTAAGCCTGACAGAAACCTCTACAGGTAGTAAAGGTCAAGTAAACTGGGCTTACCAACATGACACAACCATGTTAGACTCAGACTCAGACACGGGTTGTCATGGTGATGACAGCATCAGCCAGCTATCGCACCACGGTGATGAGGAAAAGGGAAGGGCCTGCGGATCAGGCACTCACAGCATCATCTTGGACATTTCGACAACTAGCTTTGTGGACACAGTCACTGTGAAGACCTTGAAAAATGTATGTGTGTGCCAGGATCTGTGTGTGTGTTGACATTATTAATTTAATCATCAGATGTTTTTTTCCCCCAAGTGTTTAATAAGTGAGTAAATAAGTGGCGAGAGAGGACATGCCTGTTCATGTACATTTTTAAAAGAAAGAAGACAAAAACAAAAATAAGGTGATATCTGTTTTTCCACCCAGATATTCAGGGACTTTGGAGAGATTGATTTGGACATCTATCTCGCAGGCTGCCAAGGTGAGTGGCACACCAGACAAAACAAAGACAAAGTTAATGTCCTTAATGCAGACTCAAGGCAGTGAAGCTTTAGATAATAAATGCGTCAAGGTCTTTGCCTCAGTGGCGCCACATTGTTCCCTGTCGGACACATCAGTTAAACATAAATATTTATTTCTATAATCACAAAATGCTTTCCGTCTCATGCATTAATAAGAGTGCTCATTGTCATGCATGCTTTTCTGTGTGTGTGTGTGTGTGTGTGTGTGTGTCAAATATTAGCGTGTGTCGTGGAGCAGCTGGAAACTGCAGGTTTCTTCTCAGAGTCCATCCCAAAGAGCAGGCTGTTTGTCACAGTTCACGATGCAGTGCTTCACATTCTCAAGAAACTGGGGCAGACAGACTTCGTAGCTGTGAGTTCATTACTATGAATATTAATTACACTTCTAAGCTCTCTCAGCTTTACTTATCACCTGTCATCGCTGTAATATTCTGAAATGTTCCTACCCTCATCCCTAAATCCTCCTAATTTTTCCAGGATGTGACCTGCAACACTCAGATGTAACCAGCAGGGGTCAGACTGTTCCAACTCTCGCCATCTTCTTCCTCCTCCTCTTCTTAGACTGCTGGCTGTTCCATTTCTCACCATTGGTCTTCATTGTCTCCTCCCCCTTCAGTAGGGAGAATGCACCACCTTGACATGGCGGCTGGTTGCCATGGAAATACAGGGAGCCGTTGCTGTGGCAACAGGCTTTTTATGATATCGTCTAATGAGATAGCCAGCAATACGTCATTGCAGCTCTCTCGCTCTGTGGTGTGTGTGTGAGAGAAAGAGAAGGGCGGGGGTTGAGTGGGAGAATGTAACACTGGACTAATAGGAGTCTGTATTTATAGCCTGTGTGAGAGTAGAGAGTGAGTGAAAGGTTGACTGTAAGGGGAAACTGAACAGACGAGCCACAATGTGCATTCATATGTCTGTCTGTTAATCTATATTCTTGAACCAATGCAGTTGGCCCTCCAACTGCATTGGTCCAAATGTCTTCCACAAGAATCAATAAAATGTAAATTTGTCATTGATATGGACATTCCCTCTGGGGTGGGTTCTCAATCCTTACATTACCACTCCTTTGCTCCAAAAGCCTGCAAGAATGAGCTGAACTCCAGATATGGTGTAATAGGTGTTACGTTTAAAAAGAGCAGCAGCTTTTAAACACAATGTGGGTGTATTCAGTATTAACATGTCTGATTCCTCTGACATGTCGAGCTCCTTTCTGTTTTTGGGATCCAGTGTCATGTTATCATTTGCTATCATAACTATCAAAAGCTAAATACTGTACTGTAGTATATGCTATATGTTTCCCATGTATTGTATTGATTTGGATAGCCCACCCAAAGATATTTGCTGCCAACCATAAAAATAATAATGTGTTTTTCATTATTTTTTACTTTTCAAAAACATATGTGGGAAGATGTAGGATGTTTAAAAGGTCTGCAAGAAAGGTCCAGAGTTCATATGTGCAATTATATAAATTGGAAAATGGTTTTCCTAATCATATTATCTTTTGAGTGTTTCTCAGGCAACTCTTAGTGGGTTGTCAGGGCTTCCCACTTCACGGGCCAACCACCACAAATAAATAATGAAACTGCAGAAAACACTGATATGTGTGTCAGGGATCCTGAAATTATTGGTTTCTTAAATTAACCACTCCACCGTAAACAATGTCAAGTGTTGTAAATTACAGAACACACATATTTCCTTGAGAATGCTTATCAGTCACCCTTGTTCGACCTGACTGCTTACACTTCCAGTTGTCTGTGAAATGTTTGACTATCTAATTCGTTTATTTTTATACAGTAAAGCATAAAGGTGTACCACATTTAATGTGGTAGAACCAGAATACTTTTTGTACATATCTATATGTAGTATGTTTTGAAGGATGAATTAGACCATGTAAATAAAGAGTCATAAAAACACATTGCATCCATCTTTATCTGGTCATTTATTGCTTCTTTCCTAACATGGCATCAAGTCTCTTTCCCCTCCCCACAAACCAGTCTCCTGCTCTTTGCACAATTCACTCCAAAGTTTCTCTCCTTCTCTTAAGGTGGAAATACTGATCATCATCCCCTCCAAATATTGTTAACACTGATTCACAGACCCTACAATACACTGGATACTTACGTTAGTTCATAACACACAGCTGGAAGAGGTGATGCATTATCTATTTTTTTTTTTTTTTTTTTTTTTTTTTTTTTTACAAATGGAAGTTATTTTTGTACAGTTAATTAAGAGAATACAGTCGGCAGAAAACAATGGCCAAATGCAATGTTACATGTAAATGAAGACACCACATGCACACGCCCAGACACACATGTACAGATACACAGGGACAGTGCATGTACACACACACACACACACACACATTCAGACAATGGCATATCAGCAGCAGATATAAGGTCTTTCATTTAGATAGTTTTATCAGAATCTTTTAAGTTTCTGCTCATTCAGCACAAAATGACATGACATGTTGGGACGGATGAGGCTCTGACAGACAGGCACAAAAAGGGAAGATACCACAACTACACCAGACACATCGCACTCACAGAACGAGACGGGACGGGACAGCACAAAGGCGGGAGCAGAAAGAGAGGAGAGAGTCAGCGAGGTAGAGTCAGAAAGCAGAGCAGAGGGTATATCAGCATGTGATGACTGTATGCGTGTCGGTGTGTTTCAGTTCTTCTCCCATCTAATCTTTGGTCCATTTGTCCAGGGCTTTTCCGTAGCTTTAGATCTGTGGGGTGTGTAACCAATCTGCGCTTTTCTCTTACCAGGCCGGCGTGCATCTGTATTTTGTGTTTGTGTGTGCTGATGTCAAGGTTGACCTTGGCTCTGTGTTCTGTAGGGCTCAGCTCATCAGATGACACTTTCAAAGAGCAGTGTACTCTTGGTTCCTGCGGGGGGCAGCAGTTTGGCCTCACTTTCTGGGGCCAGGTACTCCAGGTGATGTCTGCCCCAAATTGGGGTGGTTAGGTGTTGCCACCTCTACATGGAGAAAGACAAGGGCATAGAGATGATGAGCTGTTTATTGGACAGATACTTCAGCCTTCTATAATGAGCCCTTGCTAATGAGTAATGAAGAAATCAGCAAACCAAATAACAGATAGGAGTGGGAGGGCGGTATCCAAGGAGACACATTTCAACTGATTACAAATAGAAACACACACAAGAGAATGTGTACGACCGTGCACCCAGGAATACTGACCTCCCGCAAAGATCCTTTGCAGCGCAGTAGTTTGTAGAGAACGGTGAGAGGGATACAGAGCATGGAGGACAGGGCCAATGCCCAGCCAAGAATTTCACCCCACAAGGGGTAAGTGTACACTGTGTTGTAGGTCAGGGGCTTGTAGTTCACCACGTGGAACAGGAACACTGCCTATATGCACAAAGAAATGTCAGCTGTTTGCAATTGGCAGGTAAAACTTACAGAAAAACCGACAGAGCAGCACTTACCACACAGACAAAAGGTGTGATGTAGGACCAGCACCACTTCATGTAGGGTAGGGGCTGATAGCCGATCATACGAGCCACGTCGTCCATGAAACGGTCTGCACCTGACAGAAATGACAAAAGGATGTCATGATAATGCATTGAATGGTGCTTTGTGTTGTTTTTTATTGTAGTTATGCGGTATTGTCTCACCATAGACCCATGCAATCACCACACACTCCCAGAAGGCCTGCCACAGCAGAGTGATGCCACTGGCAGAGTAGTAGTCAAACAGCTGGAAGACATACATCCCTCCCTGACAGAAACAGAGAGAGCAGTCAGCATCAAGACCACCCTGTTAATACTTTATGTGTGACCTATTTCCAGCCTTGTCTCCACTGTTTAGGCTTTCATCCGAGTTCATTCCTGGCAATGGTTTCCTCGGCCCAATTAAGCAGTAGATACACAATCCATGTATTTTAAAGAAACATTAAAATAATCTTCTGCTAGCAAAACAATCTCAAGGCCAAGTAAGAGGCCTTTCATCTAGTTTCCGAATGACGTCGTAGAAGTTTGTTGTGTTGTAAACCGCCAGCCTCCAAATGACTGTGTATCCTACCTAATTCTTAAGAATATGAAACTCTAGGAAATCCTCACTGTACCTCAGTGACCATGGACATGTCGATGAGAAAGCAGATGAAACAGCAGATGGCGGCTACCACCTCTCGCCGCAGGGAGCCCAGGGAAGATTTAGGGGGTAGCATGTCCATGATTCCCGTTATCAAACCCTCTACCCCTACGAACTGAAAAAGAAGAAAAGAGAAAAAGAGATAGGAGGAAGAAAGAGAAAGGTGAGTGCGAGAGCAAGAGACAGAGGGACATAAAGGTGTGGGAGTGGAGTTGAATCTGAAACATGCTTCTGAGTCTGTGAACATACGCAGGTGTTGTGCACAGACATTTGCGTTATCTACTAATATAATATGTGCACGTAACCTTAATGCGTTTAACAGCAGTTTGGTTCTTTGTTTTAGTTTTAGGGTGCTGGCCTGACCCCACTGCTACTCGATAACCTTCCATCTCAACCAATCAGCGTATGTCAGATGCCCTGAACTGCATGACATGTAATTGAGATTTTGCAGGTGAGCATGTCGGCTCAGACCCAGACACCCCTCCTCAGTTTTCCTATGCAAGAATATTCACCTGAATCTTAGAAACATATTTCAACCTCCCGAATAAGTTGAGAGGATAACAGCCGTGCAGCTATTTTTACATCATTTACTAGAAATGGCAGCATATGCATGGCCAATGTGGCTATGGCAGGAAAAAGAGAGATGGATGGAGAAGAAATGAGGGAGAGAATGGAAAGTGAGAGTAAATGAATGGATTGGAGAGTAGACAGACGCTCTCTGTGTGAATCAGACAGAAGCTCATTGACAAATCCCTGGGCTGTAAAACAATGGATGTAGGCACACAACAAACAGGCTGCTAAAAATGCAATGCTAAAACAGGATGTGATGTGTCTTGACTGTTTGTGTCGCATTTGTGTGAGAGGAAGTGAGACAGAAAGAGGGAAAGAAATGTAGATTAGCTATTTATTCTTACATTAGCTTACAGTTCCTCTAAACTAAAAGCTTTCTCCATGCTTTTAAAAGTTTACGTAAACAAACTCAAATGTGTCAGTAATCAGTATTACCTGGCTGTCCAGGCCCAGTATGAGCAACATAAAGAAGAAAAGTGCTGCCCAGAGTGGCGCCAGAGGCATCAGAGTCACAGCCTTGGGGTAGGCTATAAAGGCCAGGCCTGGACCTGCACATTAAGAAACAGAGTCAGAAGCAGAGCATTGAGGGCATTTACAGTACCTCTTAGTGTCAATACTTAGTTCATTGCACTGGGTTTTAGGCAGCCAATTCGCTGGGAAGCTGTAATCTTACCACTCTCAGCTACCTTACTGATGTCCACGCCTTGCTCTGCAGCCATGAAGCCCAGCACAGAGAACACCACAAAGCCTGCAAAGAAACTGGTTCCACTGTTAATGAGGGCCAGCAAGAATGCATCCCTACAGAGAAATACAGAGAGATAGAAAGAGGAATAGAGAAATAGAGGGGACACAGAACAGAGAGAATGACTTTGTGAGAAAAAGATGCATTATAATATGAGGCTCACGTAAGATACTCAAGGCAAACATTGGCAATAGAAGAGATGGGCTGGGATGGTGAAGAGGGGATCAATAGCAATTTCTCTGAAAGCTGATGTTGTCTTTGTAGTTGGCAGGTAGAGAGCAGAGAGCAACAAGCCAATGGCAAGTCTGTGTCAAGGTCTGAGAGAGGAAAGAGTGAAAGGAAAACCTATATTGACTGTTTGCTAAAAATAAATATATTCAACATTATAATAATGCAAATTAATTCTCATTTAAGTATGAAATCAACAACATCCCTGTTATCTGGTCTACATAGTGAGGAATGACCTTCTGTTTATCCTGACAAGTCAAGTCTGGCCAAGAATCCTTTCTGATATGAAGAATGAATAAACAACAGTTGCACCATGATGGTTATTATAACACTGTTGCAGCTGTGTTCAGAAGCAACCTCCACTCAATCTGAAACACTACTCAGAGGAATGCTTATGGATGTGGATAATCAAAACAAGAGAGTGAGTGTTTGGGTTAAGAAAGCAGTCCATATCAAGATCACAATTATTAAGTGAGACTAAAGAGACTGTAATGCTCAGGCTCAGCTCTACACTGCCAGACCTGGCTCAGCTTTCATCAGTCTAAGGGCCAGGTTACACTAGAAAAGAAGTGGTTCGTACGACGTGTTGTCTGACCATGTCGGAAATCAAAAGTGTTTAGGTGGACTGAAAAGCTGGCCGTCATAGAGAGGGAGATGTGATATTGTTTAAATATGGAGGTAATGGTGCACATTTTCAAACAGTTGGAAGGCATTCATAGTGCTGCACTTGGTTGTTCACATGGAAAGTAGCAGAAATAGTTGTGCCAAGAATGAAAAAAGAGAGCTAGAGAGAAGTTCAAACACTGGGCTCCTTTCTTGCCTCCACACAGCTGACCAATCACTGTGTAAAGTGGGTGTGAATGGGTGTGAATGTCATCGGTTTCGGAAAGTTACAGAAATGGTCGGACACAGACCCCACTAATCTGGCGTTGGTAAGGTGTAGGTGGTGGGGGGATTTCCGACAAGCACTGGTGTACTTCAGCCTCAGGTTACTGATTAGCTGGCCTTTATGTAAATATCAGCGTGTTAGCGTTCTGATGTTTTAACATGTAACATTTAACATTCTGGCATGCAACATTAATATTTAAGTTTAGCATGTAATGCCATGCTAAACATTGGCTAATTTTAGCACATTATTATGCTACATTAGCATTAGTCATGTGAAGACGGTTAATTTATCAAAATTCGTGGCAATCTATCCAGTGGTTCAAGATATTTCACTCCGGACCAAAGTCTTGGACCAACACATGGACAGACTAACATTGTGATCCCTACAGCTACACCGCTAGCATGGCTAAAAATGACATATGAAGTCAAGCTATGTGGTTTGGAAGCAAGTGCAAGCAAGCCATAAATGTACTATACATTGGCATCTGTGAGCAGTTTATTTACACATCTCCCCAGCTATTCCTGGGCTACTCTAAGTGTGTGTGAGAAAAAGAGCTGAGCTGACATACCTCAGAATCTGAACTCATCTTTCAACTTCCAATTAAGGTCAAGGCAGAGAATATGTCAGATGGCAGGATATTCATGAGGCTCCTCCTATTATGGGCATTCCAAATATGCAAGCAGGTTCTGAGATTTACAACGAAATGATCCCTAATACTGCTATAGAGCTAACTGCCTCGTAAGGGTCTTAATGTGTTTACATATCTGTCTGTTACAGTAAACACATGCAAGCTTATCAACCAGTCTACAAAAGCAGCAATAGTGAGGCTAGCTGTTGCTAGAAACAGACAATGTAACTCAGGTCTGCACTCTAGTCTTTTCAACGGCCTAACTGACCTTCTAGTGTTCCAGTTCATTTCTACAGCATTTCAAAAAGCATAATGGAATGATTGCCTAGCTTGTTTCATAGTCAGGGCTTGAAGACACTGTTATGATTCTCCCTGCCAACCTATTTGCTTCTATTTTGATCAGGGAGGGAAATTACTTCTGTGAGTCTGAAATGTGAGTAGTGTGCTAGGAAGTCTTTGGGCCTTGGATCATAATTCCTGGCACACTCATACAGTGTATTCAAGTCTAATGGTTGTTTTGGTGGCCAGAGAACAGCACAGACTTTCCAATACAACATTCACTCAATTAAGAGGGTGTTTTTTAGGACTGAACTGATCTTTTGGTACATCATGTTTTCTGTTAGAGTGTCTGTAGTGAAAGAAAGCCTAATTCTAGTAGAAATACTGTTTTTTCTGGTTTGTTTGATACTAGTACTGAGGTCTAGTCACATGCAGCAGTATGCAGAGTCTGGCTGATGGTGTTTGTGTTGACGTTGGCCTCCTTCCAGTGACAGCGGTGTCTGATTATATGATGTGTATAAACTCACTGGTAACAGTTGTTATGGAAGCGGTTGTAGCTGCCCAGTGCAGTCAGGGCGCCCAGTCCGATGGCATAGGAGAAGAAAATCTGAGTTCCGGCGTCAATCCACACCTATCACAAATGGAATAGTCTGAGTGATTTTTCAAAATCTGTTGTCCTCTGTTTCTAAGATGTTGATATACAAATCTGTCATATTTTCTTGTTGCTACACTGCTACAAACAAATGTGCAGCTTATACAAAAGTTACACCTGTGCTTCTCCAAGTTTGGACCAGTCTGGTTTCAGGTAGTAAACAATCCCATCTATAGCTCCAGGTAGTGTGACTCCATGGGCCAAAAGAACGACTAGAACCAGGTAGGGGAACAGAGCTGTAAAGTACACAACCTACAGAAAGATGGAAAAAGAGAGCTGTGAAGTACACTTCTAGATACTGTAGGATCAATTTGTAAGGTATGCTTGGGGGTGGGGAGGTGAAGTCTGAGTGCTATGCATTAGAACTTGCATTAAGTGAAAATAAAAAAAACTACAATAAACCCTTTAAACACATTTAAACTCCTCACATTACATGAAGTAAGTACATAAAAAGATGTAGTTATATGATGAATTTAACAGGCTAGCTGGAAAAGTTTAGTGCTTATAAACATGGTCCATCAGCTATGGTCAAATGTTTCAACGTAACTGCACCTAAGAATGTTTTTATCACTTTGATTAAGCAATTACCTGCTTTGCAAATACTCAAGTCTTAAGTAGAAGCCCATTAGGTCCTTCCTGAAGTAGATGTGTAATGGGCCCTGTCATGTTACTTTGAAGAAAAGGTAGCCTGTAAATGGAAAGCCAGACAATTTGTAAACCTCCTGCAATAGCAGGGGTTTTTGGCAGACCTTTTCAGAAGGTAGTCTTTGTCAAGTTATGCTGAGAAAGCTGCCCCCTGCTACCTAGCAGAAGCATCAAGTCCCAGCTAAATCAGTATGGTAAGCGCAAAGTAGTGAGAAAGCACATATTTGCCTTGATCTAGGGTGAACATGGGCAGAAAAGCCCCTTTCCAGCTCTCAAACATCTACATGGTGGAAAGTTACTAATCGGCTTACAGTTGGCTGGCTCAATCTCCTTCATTATTTTTTTTCCGTTTCTCTATGAGCTTTGGCTACTCTGGAGACACAAGTATGCAAACACAGACATCTTCATGTGCTAGAAAATAAGGATGCATTTATTATGCCAACGTATGAGAGCACACACATTTAAAAGAATGAGGAGAGGGCATCTTAAACTACTAAATGGAAGTCACTCTGAACAATGTGTATGTAGAGTATAACATAATAGGGATCTACAGATCAGTGGAAGATTGTAGCCTTACTGAAACCTTAAGCTGCATATATACATAAATTCATATGAGAAATCAGGAAAAAATGCAACTACACAAATTAGCAGACATTCAAAGACTGCGTGTGTGCTTATATTTGTGTTCATATGCGTTTCAGTCTAGACACCGATCTTCTCACTATACCAAAGCTGATTTGGGGTCAAAAGGCAAAATACTACCATTATTTAAACCTCTGCATGAAGCCATGCAAAATATTAGTCTCCACTCCATAACCCTGACAGTGGCAAATAACGTTTCACATACAGTAAACGTATTAAGCCATAAATATTAATCTGCACTCCATAAACCCAAACAGTGACATGTAACATTAAGCATCATGAATTGTACAGCCAGAAAACACTTTACCTTGCCAGTAGATTTAATTCCTTTCCACATGCAGAAGTAAACAATGACCCAGGTGACTATGAGACACAGCACCATCTCATAGCTGATGTCACCAGGTTCGTGCAGCCCACCAGACAGACGGAGCACTTTACGTCTAGGAGGAAGAACACAAAGGTGCGCCCATTAGACAAAAAAAAATTAAATACAAGATCAATTTTGTAACTGACATAAAAAAAATCTGAATGATCAGAATAAAGGTCTGCATGACTGGAAACTCTGGGTACATAGTGCACAAACACAGTACATTGTTAAGACCACTAAAATCCAATTTAGCAGTAGATGAGTGTATTAAAATCTTTATGGTTTTGATAATAAAACGTATTTTTTAAGACTGCTGACATGCTGCTCAACTCCTCCATGACAATTCCCAGACAAGGTATGACATACTCCCAGAACTCGATGACTGGAGAGCGCATGCCCTCAGCCTCTGTGCAGCTGCCGTTGAAGAGGAGCTGGGCTGATGACAGGTTCAACGGGAATGTGGAGGAGAGGAGGTTGGAGGGGGTGGCAGCAGATGATGGCAAAGCCAGCTGGACAGCACTGCGGTTATGGCAGGCGCGTCGGAAGTCCTGTGTACAGTTAGGGGTGTTCCAGGGGTGTCCACAGGTGGCCCAGGGCAATTTGTTGGTGAAGGAGTGGTAGAGAAAGTAGAGGCCCCACACCAAAATCATGATGTAGTAGGTGTTACAGAAGAAAACTATCACCATTGAAGCCAAGCCCAGACCTGACAGAGAGGGAGAGAGGAAGCCAGAGAAGATATGTTGGGATGTAATTTACAAAGCAGAAGTGATGAACAGCATTAAAATACCTTCTTCAGAGAAATACAAATGTGTTCTTGGTACGTCAGACACACTGACATACACAGAGATAGGTACCTTTGAAGAGGGGCGCGATGTTCCAGGCAGAGACCCCTCCCTGTTTCATGAACTGTCCGAGTGCAATCTCCAGGAAGAAGACTGGGATGCCCCCGATGAACACAATCAACAAGTAGGGGATCAGGAAAACCCCTGCAACATGCAACACACATATTGATCACATGGTCACATCCATCACATGGTATCTGAAGTAACAGGCAGGTAGAAACACTGCCTCATACTGGGAAATACTTTGGCTGAACATTCAGTATAACTCAAAAACAAGGATTAACTCTGTTCCAAAGTAAAGCATTGGCAAGGTTTGGATATCTAACTGGAAATATATTACTATAGTATAAATCAATAAATTCTTTGTTATCACACTTAACCACATCACATATTTGGCATTCTTTACACTTTAAACAGCAGTAGGAGGATAAAATGGAGGACAAAATGGACAGTAAAGTTTGCTAGTAAATGTTAGCCTTCATTGGCATGTACTACAAGAGGTGCATTTTCTGGACACATTTTTAGTGTATGTCACTAATAATAATGTTAACTATTGGATACAAGTCATACTGTTCCACACAGTCTGACCCTTGTGCTAATAGGGAAGCAGAAATTAGTAGCAAATAGTATTTTTTTTAAATAATTTTTGGGGGGGATGAGTATGCAACAAAGGTCTCGAACTCGGAACCCCTGGCCTCCAAAACACCCCATGGTAAAGTAATTTGTTTGAATCACAAATGAAAACATGAATAAAAGCATCATAACATTTTTTTTTTTTTGGTGATTGATCATGGTAAATTGGATCACACGCTTCAGATTTTATGTTCAATGGTGTGAATGGACTGAATTGGTATGCATTAGATAGATGCCGTTCAAAAAGTTTAGCATAAACCATTTTGTTTATTATCTTTTGCATATTTAAAGCATGGAAAATTAAAGGAGAGGGACAGAGACAGAGACAGAGAGAGACCGCAGGAGAAAGAGGTTTGCAAATAATTTAAAGAGAGTATTATCATGATAATCACAGTAATAATCATCAACATCTTCAAGACTTGAGATAATTATTTCATTAACATTACATTAAGCTATTCATATTCAAATCAATGGTGAGTTTTTATCGCTTAACTACTAGAACCAGGCTCATTAAGCATGTCCTGCTCTTGGTAGACAAATTATACCAGCAACACTTTATCAAGTTTTTAAGGACACAAACTGCACAAACTCTGGAATGGCTTTTACTAATCAAGCACACGACACAACAAGAAACAGTCGAGAGGAGGAGGAAGCAATAAAGGGCAAAAGATCGAAAGCCAGGGAGAAGGACAGACAAGGCCACAGCTAAAAGATGCATTGAAAGTGTATGTGGGAGATAACCGCATCGTCTCCCATTCCACAAGTGTTTGGACAGTTTTGTTAAGTATTGTCCTTGAACTTGAAAGCTACAGGGAGAGGAGGCAGACGAAGGACTATCAAATGGAGATGGGAAAAAGACAATAGACCCCGGCAGGAGTTATTAGTCCTGATAGAGACATCCAGGACTTGTTTCATTTTGATTAGTAGTAGTTGGCCCTAGGGTTGCAGCGGTATACTGGTTTCATGGTATACCGTGGTATGAATATTGACAGTTATCATACCATGTACATTTGCTTATCTATGGTATTGAATTCTACCGTCTTAATTAATTCAAGTTTATATCAAGTTTCATGTCTGTCAGGAAATAATATTTTGTGAAATTATAATAAAAGCGTTTGTTCAACCCTGTTTTCATTCCTTTAAGGGTAACTGATAAAAATAATAATAATTGTGTAATACTGTATACCAGGATATTATCTGAGACGGTTATCGTACTGTGAAAATCTCATACCATTGCAACCCTACTTGGCCCAGGGCAATTGGTTTGTACTCAGTGTTTTCTATAAATAATCTCCATTTGGATTATCATACTGTAGGAGAGGCTTGCTGTGATCAGGAATACACAGTAGAAAAAGATATGAAAAATGCAACATAAGACATTTAACTCACTAAATCTACAGTAATTGCAACAATTTGGTTTGAATAATAACATAAATAGGTGATGCCACCACAGTGCGCAGATGGGAAGGAGTCACATGACCAGCTATGACGCAGAGTAGAGAGAGGCTAAGAAGAAAGGAGGGAAAGATGGATACATCACAGGAGAGGGAGGCAGAAAAACTGGGACAACGCTGTGGTAGAGGAGGTTCAACAAATACAAAAGTGACACACCAAGGCATCAACCTGGTTGGCTCTGCAACAGTGCTATTGATTGACAATTTGTGCCTCATTCAGTCCATCATTCTTTATGTCGTTCTCTGAGAGCAGAGGGCTGTAGCCTTATAAGGAAACATTCATGAGTGTGAGTCTAAGAGAGAAAGGGGTGGGAGAGTGACAGAGACAGAGAGAGAGAGAGATGCAATAGGAGGCCTGAATGGAATGAATGGAGAAAATACTTGTGGTGACATACCCTAACATATTGGCCAAATCATCGAGGAACTGCATCCTTAATAGTCCTTAATAAAAGTAAATCCTCTCTAATCATAACTGGACCAGACACATCAGGCCCAGCAACTGAATTATAAATAAATAAATGAGATTTGCAGAGCATTAATTCCATGCACTTATAGTACATTCATCTATTACTTTCTCCAATGGAGTGTGTCCTTGTTTTAGTAACAAGCAGGTCTGACTAAGAGCCCAAGCCCTTATCTGATACGGTTGTTGTGTTACAAGGTGTACCCTTGCTCGGTCAAAGGCGTAAAATGAAGTACTGTAGCAGACATGGCTGTGCTGACCATGAGGGGAGGAAAGGACGGGCAGTCACAGGACGGTTATTGTGTGACATATCCATATGCCTCCTTATCAGGAGGAGAGTGGGAGAGAACACCTTTGTATGCTACATGAGTGCTGGGCAGGAACACAGGGGGTGGACTGTGTGAGGCAGGCCATTGTTATACGATACCAGAAGGTGGGTATCAGAGCCACGGGTCACAAGACACACACACATGGGGGAGAGGGAGGGCTAGACTAAGACACACACACACACACACACACACACACACACACACACACACACACACACACACACACACACACACACAGCCACACATTCAGTTTCATTTCAATGAAATGCCTAATAAAAAAATAGAAAAGTGGGTAGGGCAGAGATAACAGAAGTCAAGGCCAAAAGCTGCAGTTGAGGCAGTTTACTATTGGGCAAGTTGACATAGGTGAAAAAGGAAAGGATACGTGGAAAGTTATACAACAACACAAATAACCTTATATGCCAGTGAGAGAGCAGCAGGAACACTGTAGGGCAACTTGGACTAAGTCCGTCTATTAAGCAATGGGCGGCTATGATAAATAAAGCGAAATCACGTGGGTGGGCACGGCTTTTCAGCTACGTGCTCACAGACACGCAGGCCCTGCTTTGTATCTATTACGTCTATACAGTATTATGTCTTGCCATGCTGCTTTTCACTGTTGTCCTACAAACTGTCAAGAGTGTCTGAGTTTATCTAAACTATTACAAACTGACAAACCAGGACAATTCTTCAATTAGGGAAACTTCTCTACCCCCTGAAGATTTTCTAAATCTAGATTTTCTTTTTGAAAATGCGTATTGTATTCTAATAGCTAGATAAACAGTGGCTCTAAATCTTTTCATTTTGACCTAAAAATTATATTTCATTATATTTCAAGAATTCAGCTCAGCATTCAACACAATCACCACCATGAAACTAGTAGACAAGTTCAGCACTTAAGGCCTAAGTCCCACCCTCTCTTAGTGGATAATGTGCTTCCTGACCAAAAGACCCAAAACCTCTGGGATTGGCAGACAACAGAAAAGGAGAGGTTGTCCGTGCGCTGATATTTGCAAGCTTCCAAAATGTTTATTGATGTTTGTGTAAGATGACACCTCATCCAGGTGACCCTCAGGGCTGTGTGCTCATCCCCCTTTTGTTCACCCTTCACAGCCATGACTGCATTTCCCAACATGTAGGAAAGTGAATTATTAAGTTTGCAGATGACACCACCATCATTGGCCAGATTGCAAGCAATGATGATGGATCACACTGGGAAGAAGTCATGAGCGGTGCACTATATGAATAGCTTGAATGATGAGTTCATGCACAAAAGAATTGTAATTCAAGATAAACTCACTATTTAATATGAAGTACATTTTATAGTCCTCTGTATTGAAAAATATCAACCTTGAATATCATTTATAAGTACTAAAATGGGCCTAAGAGATTGTAAAGTAATACTCATAATATGTTCATTGTAACTGTGTTTATTTGTGTGCATGCATAACACAGAGACCTACATTAACTACACAGTGCTCCTGAAGCTCACCTCCTCCGTTCTTGTAGCAGAGGTAAGGGAACCGCCACACGTTGCCCAGGCCGACAGCAAAACCCACGCAGGACATGATGAAGTCCATCTGTCTGGTCCAAGTTTCTCTCTCCACCACTGGTACTGCTACAGCCCCATTTCCAGTCCCAGCTGTAGCCCCATCCTGGGTCTGTGGTGGGCCAGCGCCTCCACCCTCACCACACCCTGGGCCCGCTCCAGGCACAGGTACCAGGGGGCGAGCTGACTCCCCGCCCTCCTCCTCAGACAGGGTCCCTGCCTCCAGCTGGGGGAGACTGATTTCACCTGGACAAGAAAAAAAAAAGAAAAGACGTACAAGGGTCAGATGAGACAGAAGAATAGATAGCCAGAAGAAGGAAGCAGACGAGGAGGAGAACGAATGGAAAGATAAGACAGCAGGAATCAGTATGTCTGAGTAACACTAATAAAATATCCACATTCTTATCACAGAAGACTGAATACAATATTCTAACACCACTCATATCTAAAATATACAGGTTCGCAACTTCACATTATGCGTCAGCACTGGAGGCAGATGAACCACAGTCTCTTGGGCCAGACTTGCACTGAATGGAAGAGGGATACTACGCGTTTTCCAAAACGTTAGTACAACCATAGCCAGTTATTACAAATCTCCACTATGCTGTAACATGGCTGAAATACATCTCAACGCATACATTCATTGTTATTTTTTGTGTAAACTGCCATTACGCAGTTCGTGTTTGGGCTAAAATCGTGTTGCAGTTGTATTGTCATCACTGAGCCCTCCCCAGGTGTTCATTCTCTCTGTCTCTGTCTCGCAGACAGAGTGATTAGTGTGCTGCGGTACAACACAGCACAGAGCTGGTCCAAGGCATTTCTCAAGCTGTCACTCACAAAGCTTTAATTTTCTCTATTCCACATACACACCACTGAATGAACGCATGCAGATGCTCAAACACAAATAGAAGCAACGTGTCACTTCATTAGTGCCATTCCATGATATCAGTCAGCCGCTCTGTGCTGGATGCAAAGCAAGGCAGCTGAATCCAGATCAGAGCAGTTTGAGGGGGTGTGTGAACACAGGAGGAGAAAAGAGTGGGTAAGGGATGTTAGAGCAGCTTAATAAGAGGATACCTGTGGTTTAAGATAATTTGTGTGAGGAATAGCTACACAGTATATACTATACAGTATGCAATGATTTAAAGTCAAAATGGATCACTTGTTTGGTTAAGACAATAAAGAAATCTATTGTTCCTCTGCGTAAATGGGGTCCGTGTCAAGACTATAACCCTAAATACTAACCTATCCTTTGAAAACAGACTGATGTATGCATATGAGTCACCTAATTTTACAAGCAGGATAAGCCTTACCAAGCTAAATGATGATGCTCTCATGTTACTGACGTAAAACTTGACGATTTGTTTGGGGAATTCTGT
Source organism: Siniperca chuatsi (assembly GCF_020085105.1). Classification (NCBI taxonomy): domain Eukaryota; kingdom Metazoa; phylum Chordata; class Actinopteri; order Centrarchiformes; family Sinipercidae; genus Siniperca; species Siniperca chuatsi. The sequence continues at coordinate 18,781,100 of NC_058051.1, read as the reverse complement.
ATTCACCAGGAGTGACACCTGTTCAGCATCATATTTAGCTTCAATGTGACTTCTATGCAGTTGAGTCACCTCTGGTGTGAAGTGTATATTGTGATGGGAAATATAGACTGGGGCAGGTTAAGTGCAGCTTGTCTGGGGCTGCTCTTATCCCCAAAGAATAATGTCAAAGCAGTGGCTGAGGCAGGGATGCTCTAATTCATCACCATGTGCTTATGTTTTAGCTAGTGGCTGAATCATACGATTAATAATAAGTAACGTTAGCATAATTATCAAGCAGTGGAGGTCATACATCAAACTCACCTTGGCTGTTCTCTTCCAACTCAGGTGACATGTTGTTCGGTAGCGGCACAAAAATAAATTGTATTTTTCAAAAAGCAACGCTGGCTGATGGTTTAGCCTGGGGCTGTTGAAGTTTTATAAATGAGCCTGGCTAAAAAGGTACCCGGCGGGCTCAGAGAGGCAGACAGAGATGTAGCCACAGTATCCGGTGCTCCAGTTGTCTTTTTGATTTTCTGAGTTTGTTATTTCGCCTTCTTGAAATTAATAAATCGCAGTTTTTATGATTATCAGACGTTGGAACCCCTCAGCTCAGCCAAGAGATGGAAAATTTCACAAGGCGCCGCAGTCAGTTCAGCCGTTGACAAAGAAAATTCAAAAGCAGTCGACGAAGCACTTGAAGGTAAGCCTGAAGAATCTCATGGATAACAGTTAAATGAAAATTATACTGCGCCTTAGGGTGAAGATGTTTTGTTTAAACAGCCCAGTCAGAAGTCCAAGAACCTGTAACGTTACGTGATGCAGCGGTTCGACACGACAGACGAAGAATGTGATCTGCTCCACGGTCAGTTAGCTGTGACGGACGGCGCCCCCACTCCGCCTCCTCCCGCCGCCGGCTGACGTGATTGGCTGAAGCAGCCCAGTGCGGTGCGCACAGCATCAGCAGCACCACTCAGTCAAAATGAGAAGAGTCACAAGGATGGGTTTATTACACTGCATACGTCCTTGACCTGAAAACACACAAATAACTGCAGATAAATGCCCCATAGCGCTTTCTGGTGGCGTTTTGCTCTGGTTATTTGCTCTATACCTCTTGATGGACGGGACCGCGTGGAGGGTTCCCAATTTGGGGTGCAGGGAGCCCCACGGGCACAGAGGGGCGGCCCCCAAACAAATTTACTGTTACCTTTTCAGCTAGAGTTATCTTAAAACGTTTCTGAGTGTTTTGTACAGATATGATTTTTTCCACCTTCAGTGGGACTACTGTGCTCGCATAAGGGTGCAGCTAGGATTTCTGGTGCCCACATGATTAGCCTTGGCAAACAGATCCTAATGGAACTTTCTGGCCCCCTCTTGTTGTAGTCTCTATAATCTTCACCACCACCCTTCCCACCAGTGAAGGATGCCTAACCCTAACTCGCTAGCACTGTGGCTGTGGGGGAATAAAAACTCACATGAGTATGATGGTGGTTTAAAGAATGTCTCTTTCTACAGCCAGTGTCCGTACTGAAGGTGCAGATGCCATTGAAAAATGGGGATTTTTAACTGCTCTCATTTACACATATGCTTCCTGATAGAGTGGACCTTTGGGAACTGGTGCTGACAGGATGCTAGTGCAGCAGAACCATTTCTGAACTAGCTCATATTTAACACACAGAAATTGTAGAGCTGTATTTGACGTTGGGCGACATCTAGTGGACTTGGTCTATATCAACAGGTTTGCATTAATGATCACACTCACAACACCACTAATAAAACATTGCTTCATATATTTCACAACATAGAACAAATACAATAAAATACATCAACAGACTCAGTGCAACATCAAGCTGTAATAAATATGCATTCCTTTAAATCTTAAATCTCCAAAATGGTGTTAATAAATAACACTCAAATAAATTCTCTCAGACAATTACAGTAAATACTTTTGAGTTGTGAGGATACAAAGTTCAAAAGTTGCCAAAAAGGACACAAAAGTTCATCAAAGACCTAAATTTGAATTGACCTGAAGGACTGGCCTCCCACAGCCAGTGTGACAAGCCATCATTTTGTACAGTCAAGAACAGTCCTGCATGTGCAGTAGGTGTGGCAAACTCTTATTAAATAACATTTCATGATAAACTCTGGAAACAAAACTGAAGAACAGAACAGACAAATTATCTCACAAAAACTTCCCTCAGGAACACATTCACAGATGAATATTGTGATATGGTTTCTAACAAAATAACACTGACCTGCAACCGGGGCAGATGCCTAGTAAACCTAAATGGAAGGCAGGTAAGCAAGTGATATATTCTTTAAGGCGCAATTTAATAGAGAATGAAATTCACTCTGTTTAATTCATATGTATTTGTTATTTATGTATTAAATTAATTGAGAGAAAACTAATGCACCAGAATACTATATTAAAATCCACCAATCAACTTTCCTAATGAAACTGACTTATGTATTAAGTAAATGTGGCTATCCAAGCAATGGCTTGAGAGACATAATATGATGCAAGACAGATTTGATGAAAGGAGAAGATATTTGGGATGTTTTTTTTGTGCAATTTTCATTTCGTATACAGCCTCTGATATTGTGGAAAAGTCTGCCAAGCCTCACTGGCTTCATAGATGCAAAACTGACTTATGGTCGCTTTGTCTTGTCATTAAAAGGGCCCGGCTATAGATCCTGGTGGAGGTCACTGTGTGGGAGAGGTTGGTAATGCTCCTCCATGCCTGACTTAGCTCGATGCCTTTGTGCAACTAGTCTCTGGTAGCGGGCCTGCTGCTGGTGGTCTGGGTCCACATTTACCCAGCTGTTGGCCACCCACTTTACCCCACGCCTGACTGGGCAGTCGCCGTGCAGGGAATACTCATCTAGCTCACCCATCCAACCTAGGGAAGGCAGGAGAGAAGAGATGAACAAATTCAGATAAATGTCAACAACAAGCCCTAATAAACTCAGCTTCTGTCTCTGTTACAATGAATCCAAAATGTTGTCATTGTGCTGTCGAGTGAGATATTGTCACTGTTGTAATGACCATATACGTCTCCACAGTTTTAATCTCATGGTATAGCTGTCGTATGTTGTTGCTTTATTAGGTACTTCAATAAGCTAGATTTGAAGATTGTTGAAATGGGTTATCCTTGCTCATAGGAGTCACCCACTCACCCAGTCTATAAAGCAGGGCCGCTCTCCCTGAATCCAATCAGATGATCATTTCAGTACAAGAGGTTGATAGTCACAACAGATTGAATGAGTTGAGTTACAGAAAAAAACAAAAAACAATCAAGAGTGGAGAGAGAAGATGAAAATGGAGAGGAATATTTTGTTCCCCCACAGGCTCTCATCATACAGGAAATCTTTCCTGCCCAAAGCAATAATTCTACACCTCACCTCTGTCTAAAAGAGAACATTTTTATATATATATATATAAATAAATAAGCGGCTGGATAGCTCAAGTGGTAGGCCACGGGACATTCACGGGGGAACAAGGGTTCGAATCCCCCTCGGAGCGCAATGAGCAATGACCCATCATCCAATGTTAGGCAAGACCCTTCACGCTGCTGCCTACCTCATGATGATGATGAGTGACGATGAAATACATGACATGCCGGCTCAGACGTCGCCCGGCCAAACAAGGTCTGCGTCAGGTGTTGGGGAACCAGGGCATCGAGACGACAAATGGGCTACTGGAACTACTGGAGATGGGCGAGATGCGATAATAAGGCTCTGTTGGAATGCTACTACTCCAGTAACCCTAGTCAGAGGGGTTACATGCACAGGATGTGGGATGAATGGTTACTTCGAAACCCACAATCAAGGCTTACGGCGAAGCAACTAGTAGCTCAGTGTTCCAACATCCACAAGCGGCAACCGCTATCACAACTTGAGATTGACAAGGTACAACACAAATGCTACGGCAAGGGGGAGCCACCAACAACCAGCAGCTCCCCAACCAGAGATTGGGTACGAAGCCCCAAGAGAAATCACGCTGAACGAGGCAGCGACTGACCTGAAAGATAAGATCATGGCGAGGATGAATACAAGGCAACCCCGACGCCAACTACAATGGCTAAGTGAAGTACCATCAGAAAGTCTCCTAGAAGATGTGAATGCAGCATTGAGAGCAATCCCTACCACAACCATCACTGAACTCAGCAGCAGTGATCCTAGAGATGCTTGGCTACAAGAGCAACCATGGGAGCCATGAGAGACAATACCCACCATGGAAACGAAGGTTGGAGGCAAAAATCAAGGAGGCCCGGGGAGAAGTGAGCCAACTGACAGAGGCTGAGAGAGGTGCAATGAGAAAGCAAGTACCCAAGAAGTACAACCAGATGCCGATACCTGAAGCACTCAAAACTGCCAAACAAAGGCTCCAAGCCTTGGCCAGCCGCCTAAAGAGATACACGAGAGATAATGAAGCCAGAAGAATAAACTGGCTGTTCGCAACTCAACCTGCGAAAGTGTACACTCAATGGCAGGGTAATAACAGCAGAGCAGACCCACCAAGGCTGGAAACGGAGCAGTACTGGAAAAGTATATGGGAGAGGGAGGCATCACACCACAGCAACAGACATCCAAGAAAGTGAGCGTGAGAGCCACTATCCAGGATGAAACATCCAAAATCCACAAGTACATCCAAGATAAGGCCCCAACAGATGACATGCTCAGGGAATGTCTCAGGCAATGGGGAACAGAGGAAGACGTGCTGGAGGAAGGACCATCATGGGAGGACACATGATGTACCACGGGATGTACCACCGGAACATAACTGAAGTGGCTGATATCAAGAAGTCCTACCAATGGCTAGAGCGGGCTGGATTGAAGGACAGCACAGAGGCCCTCATCATGGCTGCACAGGAGCAGGCCCTGAGCACCAGAGCAATAGAGGCCCAGATCTACCACACCAGACAAGACCCAAGGTGTAGGCTGTGCAAAGAGGCCCCTGAGACAATCCAGCACATAACTGCAGGGTGTAAGATGCTGGCAGGAAAAGCATACATGGAGCGCCATAACCAAGTAGCTGGCATAGTGTACAGGAACATCTGCACTGAGTATGGACTGGAAACCCAGAGGTCAAAGTGGGAAACACCTCCAAAGGTGGTAGAGAATGACCGAGCCAAGATCCTGTGGGACTTCCAGATCCAGACTGACAGAATGATAATGGCGAACCAGCCTGACATTGTGGTGGTTGACAAACAGCAGGGGAAAGCCGTTGTGGTTGACGTGGCAATACCAAGTGATGGCAACATCAGGAAAAAGGAACATGAGAAATTAGAGAAGTACCAAGGGCTCAGAGAAGAGCTGGAAAAGGCCTGGAAGGTGAAGGCAACAGTGGTACCCGTGGTCATCGGAGCACTCGGGGCAGTGACCCCCAAACTGGAGAAGTGGCTACAGCAGATCCCTGGAAGAACACCAGACATCTCGGTCCAGAAGAGTGCAGTACTGGGAACAGCAAAGATACTGCGCAGAACCCTCAAGCTCCCAGGCCTCTGGTAGAGGACCCGAGCTCGAAGGACGAGACCACCCGCGGAGGGTGATGGGCAAAGTTTTTTTATTAAATAATTAATTTTGTTGTGTTTATTTTTCTATTGATATATTTTTCTCTCTTCTAGTGTTAACATGTACATTTATTGTGTATTTACTGTTGCCGTGCAATGCCTGAATAACCCGCTGCTGTAACACAAACATTTCCCAATTTGGGATCAATAAAGTACATCTATCTATCTATATATTATCATCATCTGCCATTATGTATCAGTATCAGCTGATACTGGCAAACTTTTTTTCCCCTACCAACATTTTAAAACAAATTCTGAAAAAGATCATTGTTTACATAATTTGTGCGGGTGATACATTTTGGTATCAAACAGAGAACATAACTAAAAGATCCGGTATGTAGGATTTAGTGGCATCTAGTAGTGAAATTGCAGTTTGCAACCATTTGAATACTGCTCGCATCACCCTCCCCTTCCAAGTGTGTAGGAGAAACACAGTGCAACATGGAGACCTCTGTGGAAAGGGACCCGCTCCCTCTGCAGATAAAAATGGCTTATTCTAAGTTAACAAAAACACAACGATTTTTATTTTTAGGTGATACACTAATTAAAACATACATAAATATTATATTCCATTTCTGCCGATAGTTCCTCCTAAATGTTACACACTGGACCTTTAAATGTGATAAGTTTTCACTTCTGTAAGGTGACAATCCACAAGCTAGTCTAAAGGCTAGTGACATTGGGTTTGATGTACATTGCTTCCTACAATAGTAGGACCCAAATCAACATACTGGAGCTCACTGGATATGTGTGTGCAAATGATACTGCTAAAGCATTCTGTTCTTACCTCTGCCATCAGAAAGATGGTTGTACCAGAGGAGAGCTGTCCCAGCAGAAGGATTCATTCTCAGGTTCCCTCTGCCACATGTTTCCTGGGTGTCTGTCAAATCAACTCCATCCTGAACTAGTGCCTAGGACACACAAAACTGTAAACAACTTGTGTCTAGTTGGTTATTGTGGCACACTGTGTTCATTTAGGTGTCAGATTCCTTGTCATGGGTCAGCATTGGCTGTGTGTTATCAGCAGCATTCAGATCATGTACAGTTATCATCATTTCACAGTGGCAAAAAGAAATGAGGCTTTGCTGGTTTATGACTGTGGGTTGTGAAAGTACACTCACCTGCTCTTCATAGGTACGGTTGTCTGCCACAGGAAAGGTGGTCTCACCACCTTCCTCTACAGAGCTGAGGAAGAATAATATGGTAAGATACCTGGGAAAAAACAAGGAAAGAAGCAACAAATACAGATAATTGTGAATGTCTCCCCATACACAAAAATTATTCTGTTTTATGCACCAGCACTTTGAATAACAGCAATAACAGTAGTTTGGCAATAAAATTATATTTTGAAGGTAATCATTTTGGGAAGCAGGTGAGAAAACAAGACAGATCATGAAACAACTCACTATGAGAATGTTTTAAAAAAAAAATCAAAGCTGTGTTTATAAACTAAAACAATTATCCAACCATTAAATCTACAAATAAATAAGCAGAGAAAAATACAATCTACATATTGTATTATGTATTATAAACATGGGTGTAATCAGTCAGAATGGTCAAAAGAAAAGTCAAGCTAATCTGGAGATAATTAAGGTTGTCTGTGAAATGACTTACTACTAAACTACTAAAGTACTTGCAAAGTATCTGAATATAATATAAATAGAAAAAGCATATAATACATACCTGCAAGAGACCTCTGTGAGAGCAGATGTGTTTCCTGCAAGTCGTGTGTGCGCGCAGGTAGTCTCTAAATGAGAAGGGCTGCTATCATGGTGGGCATTACTGAAGTCTCCGTGCTCATAGCGAATCACCTGCAGCGGCTCGCTCAGCTCAACCAATGAAGAAGGCAGACGTGTCAGACTGGTTACTCTGAACAAAAAAGACATAAGAGAGCAAAATAAAAATATTTTATAAAAAGTGTATGGGCTACTACTGTAAGAGCATGACAAAGTGTGTGTGTGTGTAGTTACCTGTTCCTGAGTGTGTGCAGCACATGGTGGGATCCCGGGCCTTGGTAAAGCCACGTATGTTTGCTTCTCTGTTTGAACTGAGTCTGGAGCTTCCTGCTTCGCTGTTGTCCTGGGTGCTGGGACACATCATAAACACGCCTGAAGTCCTCCAAGGTAAGCATCCCTGCCAGGAACACACAAACAATCCTTTAGTAGACTATTTGTATTCCTTCATATAGCTGGGAGCCTGGGACATAAAAGTACAGCTAAAATATAACCTCATAACTATAGATATGAATGACTGAAATTATTAAACCAGTCTTTTAGTTATGTAGTATCACCATTCCATTTCAGTTTTTATTTACTCTTGAACTCCTGGTCAACGTAGCTAACAGTAGGCTATAATCAGATTCCCTTCTCTCTTTTCCTCCATTCCTTTCCTCTTTGTCCAACTGTATGCTGTTACTCTCAGCTGAATGAATGTCTGACCCCCATCAGTTCCCCTTAGAGACCGCGCCCCAGCCGCAACAATAGCTCTGGGGTGCCAGAGAAGAGGTGGCTTGGGGGGGGGTTAATGAAAGAGTGTGGAGGAGGGAATGGTGGTGGTGTGGGGTGGGGATACAGGGGATCCGGGGGAAAATTAAGAAAAGGGGTTGGAGAATAATCAGTTTTTAATGAGATAGGATGAGGCACATCCGGACTGGGATGTGTACAACGCCTGGCACAATGGCATCAGGTCAAAACGGTGTCACCCCTCTTCCGGCCTTGCCACTCACAAAGACTCGCACGCAATCACAGCCACCCGTCAGCTACTTAGTGCCAGTACACAGCCACTGCAGAAACACTCTCACACTCTCTCTCTCTCTCTCACACACATATACACACACACACACAAGATGACAAGTCCAGTAGACTTATTATTTACACATTTGAAATCGACATGCTCATCTTGAACCACTGACTTAAAAAATGTAATGAACAATGAAACTGAATGATGAAAGTCCTATAAAGTTCTCTTTTGGAAGCACAGAAAACAGACGAGGACAAACTTCAACTAGCTGTTAAAAGTGAAAAGTAGCACCTGGACTGGATCTTTGCAAATTTTTTGCGTCTTTGTCTCAAAGAGCTCAATCGGAAAATGTCCTTAAATTGAGAAAGTTACATTTAAAAGCATGGTTAAAAGATGAATTCATGAACCTTTTCCCTTTTAAGTCACATTCAGTTTCTCCTAGTGTCTCACAAATGCATTTTGACAAAATGTATTTGACAAAAAGTCAAATGACAAAAGTCATTTAAATTTGTACTGTAAGTGCCACAAAAATCAACTTAATAGATGCTGTGTTCTAGATTATGAATCAGTCAGAACAGTCATAAATGTACTGACACACACTTGAACAAAAACCACAAAACAACAGGGGCACTGACCTGTTGGGCAGGCTTCCAGACCAGTGAGTATCTGCCGTAAATTGTCTGGGTTCAACCAAGTTCCATCTCGAGAGCGTGAGTGACTCACAATCTGGAGGAGAGATCAGAAGGTTTTTCCCAATTTAAACAAAAAGCGTAACATGTTCTGACAGTTCATCTAATTTTTCATTACTTGGAATAGAATTTTCTGTATCTATTTTCCTCCTACAGCTCTGTGGCATACAGACACAAGATATTTCTCTCTTATCACCTCCTGCTTCTGCAGCAGCCCATCCTGGTTTAGGTCCAACAGACTGAAGACCTCCTCTGTGCTGAGAGAAAGTAGTGGCTGGTTTGACCCCTCTTGTCCCTGGCTGGATGCTGTCGCCTGGCTCTCCATCAGACCCTTGAGCTGAGCCAGCTGCACCACCACACGGCACTCCTCCTCTGACAGGAAGCCAGGGATCTCTTACAGGAACAGGAAAAAGACAAGAGTGGCGAATGTTAGGACACATTGCAGCCTTGGACATGTACGGTTTGATGCTGCCAATACCTTTCAAAGCTCCTAGGGACACATACTCACCCAAATCATCTAATGCACAAAATAAGTTTTTCCATGACAAATTATATGGAGTCTGTGGAGTCTATATTTTCCCCAGGAGAGACTAGAAAAAAATTCAGTCAATTTATTTCAGTTGCTGATTTTTGAAAAGCACAAATTAACTGCAACACAATGGAACCAAATACACAATCACGGAAATTAAAGGTCCAGATTATCATAATACCAGCAGGCCCTCAGTCTACCCAAGATTAGAGTGAGGATACAAGGATATACGATCTATCAAAGAGATTGGCTTGGAGATTCTGGGTTTGTTCACAGATTAACTGTTGTGCATAATTATTCACACATTCACACGTGAAGATTACACATGATGATTGGGTAGCAGTGAAGTCACTAACTGATAAAAAGTAAATAAACTGAAACCTTTTCTTTTCAATTGCAGATTCACACCAGTATTATAGTTATTGATGTCTGTGCCATCACTTCATTTTAAAATGACTCAAGTGTGAAAATTCCCAGTCACAACCTCCGCACACACACGTCAAATGAAACTTTACTGCACACCTGAGGTGGTGGGTGAGTGAGTGATTGACTTTTAAGTTGATTAGAAGATCTCTGTTGACAGTGCTGGCTTGATCTGTCAGACTAAATGGATTACTTTAGATTGCCTAACAAAAGCTTTCAGTGTGAAGGGGCAATTTTGAGATAGTTTGATCAGTGTATGCTAATATTAGTATGATTAGGATGTGTGACACTTTCTCATTGAAACACAGACTCATAACAAGCAAATTATGTGTTCAGAAAATAAAGATCATGCAAATGCTAAATTAATTTACATTTTGTAATAACCAAGACTACAGGAACAAAGAGTTTATACCTTTCTTTCTTGCATGTTTTAGTAGGTGTTTAAGCACAGGAACTCTTTAGTGACAGTATACATACACTGTGTATATAATGAGTACAAGCTATTCCCCTCTGTCACTCCCCTGTGAGCCATTTGTGGTATAGCCTATCCCACGGGCAGATTTAATGAATGACGACACTGGACTTCTCCCAGAGGAGGGTGGAAACAGGCAGGCTTCTGGGAGTCAGTAATTGCTAATATTAATTAGTACAAAGCAGTAAAATAATCATTTACACCTACTATACTTATTAGTAATGTTATCCAAGCCACCCCACATCAAAACAGTCAATCTCTTTTCTCCATTTTGGTCCTGGGTTTCCTAGAAAATTTGTTACACCAGCAAAAAGTCCTATTTCATGTATTCTATTAGATACATTTATTGAACTTATTCAGATCTCAGTGTGAAGGCACAAATTACTGTTTCATGGTTCCCCTCCTGTTCTCTTCCAGCAATCCATCCATGTCTGTCAGTCATTTCCCCTCTTAATAAGGCTTCCGGCAGGTTGGCTGTCTGTACAGTAGAGACCTTGTTTGTCACCCGTGTCTTTTACACTGTACCCACTTGGTTAATCCCTTTTGTCCAGCCAAACCTCATTAATCTGGATAACTGATATGAATGAAGGGGGACCAAGCCTTCCTCTTCTCCCTCCCACCACCGTCTCTTTCTCCCCCGGAAAGGAAGTGACCTGCTTGTCTGAACAGGAATCAGGCCATGGCTACACAGCAGGATGACACCAATTTTGGTTGTGTCCTACGCACATGTTCACACACAAATGCACAAGCAGTGCGCACAAGAGCTGCAACTACTGATTACTTTCAGTATTGATTAATCTGCTGGTTATTTTCTCGATTCTTCATCTGGTCTGTAAAACATCAGAAAATAGTGGAAAATCCCCATCACAGTGTCCCAGAGTCCAAGGTGATGTCTTTTAATGGTATCCTTACAACTCATGAATAATAAGTATTAAGTATCCATAAAAGCATCCAAGATTTCCCTGTTAGCAGCAGGGGTGGAAAGAAAAGTAGCGCAAAAAGCAAAGAGGTCAGGGCAGGACAGGGTAGTTAGGTGTGGGTTGGAATAAAATGCGAGATGGAAGGGGTGGAGGAGTTTCACTACATGAGGGCCAGTCTGTTTCTCAATTCAAGCTGCGGGGATGGAAATGGCAGAAAGCCAAAAGTATCCAAATGCCAAATCATCCACTTTACTAATCTTGAGCTCTGTCAAACACACTTAAATCTGCTCATAAATGCAAGTGGATTCACATCTTTAATAACACTTTAATGTGTGCCCCCAACCCTTCTTCCTATTGTTCTCTACACCTCCCCTTACCCCTTGCTATGCAAATGTAATCACCGCCCACTATAAATACACCTATTCTGCCATCCTCTCTTGCACTGTGACACAGGGGTCTTCACTCACTCAAGAGACACACTTCAGGATTGCTCCTCCTTTCCAACTTCTGTCCCAGGATGGCTGCAGCGCTCTGCTCTCATTTTATCTCCAGAAAGTCCTCCCATTCGGCCTACCTACTATTTCTCCTTCTGCTTGCTGGGCCCAGCAGCACAATAGCACTTGGTCCTGGTAGAGGAAGGGAAGGGCTGGAAGGACGAGCAAGAGCTGAGGACAGGGTTAGATCTGGAGTAAAGGACAAAGGCGGGGACAGGGCAAGTATTGAGGTCAACACTGAAACTGGATTTGGAGATACTCGTGTTTCTAGACCAGGAGCTGCAGCAGAAGATGATGGTGAAGTGTGGGGGGACCCTGATACTACTACTGGCTTCAGGTCCATGCTTTCTATAGGTGAAAGTGGACTGTGGGAGCCCCGCAGTTCCTCTCGCTGTGTCCCTATCCCGTCAGGCATGGCCTTGTGCCAAAACATCGGTTATGACACCATGAGGATGCCCAACCTGCTGGGCCATGAGTCTCCAGCTGAGGCTGTACAGCAGAGTGCCAGCTGGTTGCCACTACTTGCCAGAGAGTGCCACCCTGATGCCCGCATCTTCCTCTGCTCTCTATTTGCACCAATCTGCCTTGACAGGTAAGTTAACACAAAAAAAGCTTTTTTCTGTGAACATATACTTGTCAACCTTTTCAAGTCACAATTTGACTTTTTGTAGGAATTGTGATTCACAGAACAGCTGCTCACAAGTTTTTGTTTAGAAATGTACTTGATATTGTAGCAGTGTGGTAGCCAGGGTCCCAGTATAAAACCACCATTACAGTAACCTGAGAATGACTGGTAATGGCCGTTTTTATTAATATTAAAGAAATGATTTCGATTTTAGATTAATGAAAAAGTTACACAGGAGCAGGGTCATCAAGCGTTAACACCTTTTAAAAGCTATGCAAATTGGTGCTGGTATTGAGGAAAGGCTCCGGTTTCACACAGAAACCAAGCCATCAAAGCACTATAATCTCTTTTTTATCACATTAGCACCCACCCACTTTAGAAACAGAAAAACAAGCAAACAAATGTGTCTAATCCAGTCTTGTTTGTTCCCCACCACTACACTATTGATTCAAATCCCTTCATCTATTCGATGCTACCCACGTTCCCTCTCCATCTCTTCTTTATCAGGTTTATATCACCCTGCAGGAGTTTGTGCGAATCTGTACGGGACAGCTGTGCACCAATCATGAGTTGTTATGGCTACCCCTGGCCAGAAATTCTGCGCTGTGACCAGTATCCTGCAGACCATCTCATGTGTATCTCCTCTATCACCAACAGCACTCTTCACACAGGGGGGCGTAGAGGTAAGAAACTGACTACATAGACACATATGCTTGAGGTGACGTCATTCAACAAACGATTTAATTAGTGGTTTGGCAATTTCAGTGCCCCAGGCAAGCTGCCGGGATTGTGAGCTGGAAGAGGCATCTTCTTCAAAAGATACACTGGAGACCTTTTGTAGGAGTGATTTTGGTGAGTATCAGTATTCTTCCAGCTCTTCTCTCCTGTCTGGTCCTATCCTTGATTATATGTTTTTATAAGTTTTTCATTAATTCTGGAAAATGAATAGACAAGAGCACACTGCTCCTTATGAAGTTGATGCCAATCATGCTTTCTGTTTATCTGCTTTCTTCCCAGTTGTGAAACTGCGTCTAACACGGCTCAAGTACAGTCCAGTAAGCCTGTCTCAGTTCTCATTGGCTGCAAAACTTGACGTTCTGAAACATGGACCCCTGTTAGGTGGGCAGATCCGCTCCCGCATCGAACTGTGGCTGGAGAGGGATGCCACCTGCGTAAGAAACATGACACGGCACCACCAACGAGGCGGGACCTTCCTGGTGACAGGCACAGTGCAGGGGGAGCGCCTGGTGGTCAATAAGGCTTACGCCTGGCAAAGACGAGACAAGAACCTGATGGCAGCTGCGCGCAAATGGAAACATCACAGATGCAGGAGCTAGGATTATGTGCTAGGTTAGAAAATCCAAAAGAACTGACATGTGAAACAAGCATTAAATAGCTATGCATAGGGAAAGGATAGACATAGCATTTAGAATTTGACTAAATAACAACAACTGTAAATTATGCTCGGTATAGTCTTTTCAAATCATGTCCAAATTTCTGTGGTTATGGAAGAAATAACATGCAGTCAGGTGGTCACAAATGAGCTCATAAAGAACCAACACTGTGTCTCTCAGGCAGTGGGGGTCAAAGAAATAAAAGATCTTTAATAGAAAATGTACATATCTGTGAATTTTAAGTAAAAATCGCTGGTCTATATTTGTATGGCTTTGAAAAAAATTAAATGTTGTGTTCTAAATCCTGATCAAATGCCATTTATTCATGAATAACAGATCATACTCAAAGAATACAATGCACTTACCGAATAGCAGAGGTTTCAGGCTGATCGTCTTCATCTCATGTGTTCTGTCTGGTGCAAGGGACACCTGCTGAACATGACCCACCTGCAGATGGAGAAGAGACATTATCAAGACACTCACAACATGGGATTTCAAATGCATGGACATTGCTATAGCAGTTGTAAGTCACATTCAATTCTGATGAATTTAAAATGTTTCAGGTTGGGCTGCACTTTAGTGAGTTAATATGGCATACTTCATCGTCCTGAAATTATGCTCGCTTTCTTACCCGTATCCCCTCAATGCGAGGAAGACTGAAACTACTACTATAGTCCTCCACATGTAGCTCTCTTGAAGCTGGGGCAGGATGGGGCAAAGGGGTTCCACTCTCGCTAACTGATGCTGAGGTGGCCCCGTCTCCACTGACAAGATCCCCGGGGCCGTTGTTGTAGTGCACGTAGAGCAGCAGGCCAATAACATTCAGGATATACACATGGAAGAAGACCATGACCACAACGAAATAAGCCCGAGAGCAGATACTACTTCTCTGGACGTGCAGTCGAGTGGAGCGAAAAGGGGGATTGCGGGGCAATGATAATGGTTTGTCGCTGTCGTCGTATTCTTCCTGCTCCATTAAATCTTCTAAAGCGTCTTCCATTTTCGCACCACACGATCGGAAATCAATTGCAATGGAAAGCTGGAGATATCTTTTAGCTTACTGGGTAACGTTACTGCCAATGTCTACCACTTTACGTCTGCCTGATAACGTTAGGAAACCTAGCTAGCTACGGGGCAAACCCCACTGCAAACCCCTGGCTGTTCCGACAGAAATCGACGCCGTCGTCTCTGCTGCTTTTACCCAAAGAAACAGGGCTGCTCCGAGCGAAAAAGCAGGTAAGCAGACAGTCTTTTACCTTGATAAATAAATGTGTCATCATTAACTGAAGCCCCTTAATCCCGTGTTAGCTAACTGGCTGGTGCGCTGCCCCTGACAACCTGCCTAACAACAAGAAGGGCAAGCTAACGACTGCAGAGCAGCCGCCGTTTCACATCCCACAGTAAACCGTTAGCGACCTCTAACGGTCAATACCAGAGCAAAACAATGGTCTGTCTGTGGTCTGGACCACTGACTGACTTTTTGACATACACAGAAGAAGTGGAATAAGTACTCACACCTTTTACTTAAGTAAAAGTACCAATTCAGCAATGTAAATATACTCTACTACAAGGAAAAGTTCTGCATTAAAATCTGACTGCAGAGGTAGGCTTAGGCCTATTATCTGGTAGCTAGTAGCTGTCAAAAATGAAGGGGAGTAACATTACAATATGCTTGCCTTGAAATATAGTGGAAAAGTAGCAACAATTGAAATATTTAAGTAAAGTACAAGTAGTCTGCCTCAAATGTGGTATTTTAATAAATATACTTTCCACCACTTCACTGCACAGGAGGTGGCCAAGATTTTAGTCACAAATTCGAATCCCACCGGTGCCATCCCAAACCCCAAAGACATTTTTGACTTCTCATCAAAACATTTTTGTGAATAATTATTATTTTTTCATTCATTCATCATTGTATAACTTCATTTAATTGTTCAGTAGGCTACTCCAACAATTTAGTATTGCACTTCTATAAAGTTGGGGGAATTATAAGACACAGATTTTAAATAGAATCGTCAAAATGGACGCAGCAGAGGCGGAGATGTCTTGATTTTTAGTCTCTAGTATGGGTCAAGCACCAAAAACACTGGATCCTACATTGTCCAAAATGCAACTTGATAGTGTCTTTCATTAGACCGCCCCTGCCTCCTAAATGTCCTCTTCTTTTCAACCCTACACCCCCAGTTTGTGACACAAGCCCTCAGTTAAAAATGTTAAAAATGTTAAACTTCGAGCCTAAACTGAGATAATCCTAATGACATCATCAGAGTAATTTTTTCAGACACTGGAAAGCTAACTTTAAAGCCACAGAAGATATTATATAATTTTTTTACAGGCTGAGTACTTCACATGTAAAATCAGCGGCGTGCTGTTTAATCTCTTAATTATATTTTTATTTAAATACTTTTGGTCTAAAAACAATCATAATGAAAAAAGATATTAATCAAAATCAGCTTTCAAAACCCACCATGTATAATTTTTGTGTGACTGCATAGAATATTAACTTAAAGAGTTTCAGGACTTCTTTGAGAACATATGGTCTAATTGTTAAACAATCTACTAAACCAGCCCAGAGTGACCATGGAGTTGAAGCTATTCTGATACATTCTTAACAAAATTAAACATAGTATGCCTACAAGCTTCAAAAACGCATTTGTTGCATTTCACATGGAATTGCATTCTTTTACATGACTTGCCTTTATTGTGTTGTATTTCTATAGCTACATATGCAGGGACTATAGATGAAACCGGCCCTACATGATTTGCTCCAGTGAATGAATTTGGTTTATGAATGAAAAAATGCTGCTGTTGTTTGAATAAACCGCATGGTGGCGATGAAGACCAGCAGGCAGACATCTCCTCATCAACTGCGTTTGCTGTGTCATCTGTGATTTCCGAGGTAATAGTTGGGGATCCGGCGGTGGGATTTTATTTATTTTATTCCAAAACATTTAAAGCACGTTATGTGAAAATCTTGGCATCACGTCATTAGTCATCCAGGTAGTAGCCATTTTATATAAAAAAGGATAATTGTTTGGACTGTTTAAGACTGTAATTATACTCTAGTCAGTAATTTGTGTGTATCAATATGAATTTAGACGTCACAACTTTGTGACCACAGGAAATTTGTATTTCAACGGGGAAAGCAAAACTTAACAATCATCCTTTGACTATATTTCCACTCATGTTAATGCCAACTAAGCAGTGGTGGATCATACTGTTGAATTTACATAATTTTCACTCTATGTATTATTCACAAAGAATTTCTCTGAGATGCATATTTAGATGGGAATGGGGCTTGGATAATGAAGGCTAATTTCCCTGGTGGCACTGCCCCCCAAATTAATCTAACTGACCCCCCTTTTTACAGACAGAGAGAGGTTGGAGGTGGGGGTGGAGGTTAGAGAGTCGCACACATTCACTGTCTCACACACACAGACACACACACGCGCGCACTCACACACCCCTTGCGGTGTTTTCCGGGATCACGCCACTGCTTCCACTTGGGATCCACACAGCAGCAGCGATATGGCTGATCATCACCGGACGGGACGGTGCTGTTTATAAGCGAATGGAAAGACAAATAATGCATTATTACAGGTCAACAATGCACTAACTCAGGCGACGGGACACTGCGACACACCGTGTAACACAGGGACAAGACTTACTTCACGGCTAAAAGGCAATCTGGTGTGTTTTACAGCAAAGTAGGCTAGTTGGAGGAACTTGTCGCAGTGGATTCACCCCAGCGTGCTGCCTGGATTACCATACACAAGTGGAACAATAGTCTCCTGCAGCAGAAACACTAGCAGGTCAGTGGCCGCGGTATTTTGGTTTGTGTATATTCAGCCTGTCTTCACTCCACGCTTTCGATCCTGTTATGACAACGTTGAGACGACAAGCAACGATAGCCACGGTTGTCCTATCACCTGATATTGCAGGTGGAGTTATTTTTCGGTTCGTTAAAACAAAGGTTTGAGGTGATTGTGACTCGGTTATATTGCGTAAGTGTGCGTCTATGTGTCTAACGTGGACACTTACCCTTCAAATATCGCTGGAAAAAAATCCGAATCGCAATAGGAAAATTAAAGTGACACCGTAGCAGATAAAAGTGATAAATAGCGATAAGGGCACCATAGACAGACTCAAAGTTAAGTTCCTAGATCAATTTATTGGACATATTATAATGGTTTCAGGGTCCTGACCCATGTAAATCCACAATCATAACATCGGGACGCTCTCAGAGGTGACCCCAGCCCTATTTCCATGGAGTTTCTGCGCCGGCCGGGTGGCTGTGTAACTTTTCTTTTCCCTGCCTGACTCTCCTCCTCCCGGATAGTTACGTCAGGAAAACACGGGGCGAGAGGAACTGACCGAAAACGCAAAAGGCCTGGACGGTAGAGGGATCTCTGCCAGCCAGGCCCGAAATGAACCGCCGCGTGTTTGGTTTGAACCCCGTGATATTTATCGCACGGCTGCTTGCTGCCCACTTATGTGCGCTCTGCCTGCAGACATGTCTCGTTACATGGGATATTGTCAGGACCTTCGCTCGTCCGCAAATGTGACAGTCAGGTCCTGCGGTCCTGCAGTGTTGTCGATAACCTCGCCGATGGCAAGTAGCCTTGTATACTAATACCAACATAGGCTGAACAGTATTGCCTATAGAAAGCTCCGAACACTCAATTTCTTAGCAGCGTGTAGGGAGTAGGTAGCATTAAGCGCAAAATTATTTATGCCCATCTCAGTGTGGGATGTCCAGATAGAAAATCACGCGCATCCGTCAATGCCTTTGCCGTTGCGATGCACCCCGACAGAAAAATCTCACAAATAATCCCAGACCAATACCAACTGTCTGTTATTACTGTAGCCTATATATGTTATGGTAGGCCTATAACTGTTTTATTACCATAATGACAATTTGACTAAAGTTTTGGTAAGTGCCTCGTTATATGTTTTGTAGGCTTTAAACACATCATAAAGAATTTCAGGACTTTTGTATCCTTTTTCTATTACTTCTATGTATGTTTGCATACATTTGCCATATTGATATTGGAAAACAAGTCATAGGAATCTTTGTGTGACCCCTTTGAGCCCGATCGCCCCAAAATTACAGAGATAGACACTCTATTCTCCTTCCTCCTCTTGGGGCAGAAAATGGCATTTCAGATCTTTTGTCTTTCGTCTTTTTGCAGTCTTGTGCTTCTGCTTAGTCATCTCATCTAACTCTGGAGATTTTGGTTAAGTGACAGAAGAGATGCTGTGGAGGAGCCATTGGTCTTACAAGGAGAATGGACTACTTTTTGGGTTATCTGTTGGTTTATGTTTGTGTGGATGTGTGTAGGATTCTGTAGTTGGGCAGATTTATGCATTACTCATGCATCCTCAGGCCGCTGTGCCAAGCCGTGTTCGGAGTGCCACTGAGTGCCCATTCCGCTCTGCCACATTGTATGTGAGTGCATGCATGCGTATGATTCATGTGCCACTGAATTACAGAAGAATGCTTGTTTGTTTGTGATGAAAAGGAAAGAAAGAGAGGTACAGGAGGTAAGACAATATCTGGCTGAAACAAAATCAGATCTTGGGCTCACGAGCTGTTGGAATTTTTCCTTCTGTTCTGATAAAAGTAATTTCTATGTCTGTGTGTTTGTACAAGTGTGTGCCAAACTTGCAGCTAGCTAGGGTTTGCGTATACTGCAGACTCAGGTCCTGAGGTCCATTCATTCTTCCTCCTAAAGAGGCATAATTGGCAGAGGAATCCCAGAACAAGGCTGGCAAGGATCGCATGCTGCAGCACTGTGGCATCCCGATCACTGGAGGGCTGGAAGTTTTTATAGCTGACATGAGCGTGTGTGTGTGTGTGTGTGTGTGTGTGTGTGCATGCATAGGGGGGAGTACAGAGAAAGGGGAGATAGTGAGATGTGAATTGTGAATCCTCAGCTTCTCGCCTTTCCTTTCTTCTGCTCTGTACCTCAGAGACAGAAACTGCTGTTCCAGCCTGGGCCTGTAACCTAGCAACCCAAATGGTGTGTGTCTTGAATAAATCAGACCGTGTTCCTTCTCTGTTGTCCTCAGGGGTGTGTCAGTTCACCTCACCTCCATGCTACCACATCCATGCAACCACCCACACACACATGTGGAAACCCATGTGCATGTGGACACATGCTGTTAATAGACACACACAAATTACTTAGTACAAAGTTGGAGAAGGTTTTATTCCTTTACACCTTTGTATCAGTTAACCTTTGCTCTTTTGTATTCGTTTTATTGCACAGCCCATGTTATACTGCTTGTGAATTCATAAACAGTGCACTGTATTGCTTCAAACAAGACTAAATAAGCAGAAGTGCTTGTAGTGTCTTTGAAGGAGTGAGATCATCTGGAGTGCGTCCCTCCGTTTAGTGGGAGTTATGCATCAGAGTTGTTCGTGGTTTGCCGGGTGTCTGGTGAGTGTGGCCTGCACATGCTGCAGCCTGGAGCCACATGTCTCGTCCCACTCACTGTTGTGCCTCTGCCAAGCTCTTCACACTGCCACGTCCATCTGCACCAGACAAGACTCAACATCCAACGCACATTCATAACACTTAATTCTTCCTGAAACTTTTTTTTTTGCTGACCAACACATCCATTTATACATTTGGAAATGTCTTACATTATCCTTAATGGTAAAAGTATCTTACTGAATGCAGCCTAGCCCTTAGTTTATTTACACAAAGCTTATTTTGTAGCATTACAGCAAAGATTTAAACATACAGAAATATTAATATAGCATCAGAACTGGGATAGAAAGTAATTCAAAGCCACCTTAATGCAGTTGTCAGGCAGAAATGTTCTTATTTGTGCAGAAATACATAGCCTACATTAACAGATAAACAAGAAGATATAATTAATGCACAATGATGCTGAAAGGCGTACATCTGATATTTCCTAAAATATTCTTTAAAAGAAGTTGGCAAAAGTTTACAAACTAACTAGAAATAAGTATATTATTAGTTACATATTTCCATAAAATGAATGTTGTTTACTTATTTTGTGTAGTTATTTACAAGACTACACCTCATTTCATCATATTATAAAGAAAATTGGAAATCTCAACTACATATATAATATACAGTGGTACCCTGAAGTTTTTCCCTCTATGAGCAGCTGGGTAATGAGATTCCCACTGCATTACTGTTAATTCAACAGAGATAAGATGAAGACTGTGAAATTAGTCATTATTGTGTGTCTGTATGTGTGCCTGCACACACATACATATAATAAGCAGAGCATTATATTATTGGCTGTTCCAACATAATGCAAGTCATTTATTCCTGAAAATTCGTGGATGACGGCTGCGGGGTTGCATGAGGAGAACCCAATCTCCTCGTCTGAGCAGGCTTCTTCCCTAGTGAAGTCTGGGAAAACATGCAAATGAGAGGGGGAGGGAGATTCGTTCCATACTGATAATCCATGGGTGACGGATGTTATGAAATGAATGTGAGTTGCTCTCCTTTCTCTCCTTTGTTCCCTTTCTAAACTTTTTTCTACATCTTGGAGAAACGCCTCCGGCTGAGGTGCGAACCGCATCCAACTGGGCTCATGTAAATTGGCAGAGGCAATGTTGTTAGCAACGGATACTCGCCTTAGCGCATCTTCTAGTGAAAAAAAGCCAGTCGTCCTGAGTGAGGATCGCTGGGTTTGAATTCCCTCAGAGCAATGGCTGTCTCTAATAGGCCTGAAAGACTGAGAGCCTGAAAGGATGAATGGCTTTTGTTGAAACCTCCAAGGTTGGACACAAAGAGAAAGGCAGTGGGTGCCGTGTGTGCGCACTTGTGCATGTCAGCTGTTGAGCCCTTCTGGGTTAGATAGAAGTAGGAGGAAGTGGAAGGGGGACAGAAATACTCTGCCATAGCTGCCTCTACCTCCAGGCCAGTAAAGCAGAGTGGAACACGGCACACGGCACACAAAGTGTCTTCAACACACATAAATACACACGTATACTGTACATAGACACATAAACCAGATTCTAAATGTCTGCTGAGGGGCACTCTAAACAATATAGAGCTTTGAAAGCTCACTGACGTTAAGAGGTATACACATGCAAATACACAATACACATAGGCGGGTCACCGGTGAACATGAAGAGCACTTTGCTGGAATAACATTGTGTGCTTTCCCCCCCATTTATTTTAAGGATGGGATGCTTCTCTCTCCTATAACTACATAAAGTATATACAGTGTTTGAAACCAGCTTTCCACCAGAGTTGTTTGGTTGTTGTCACGTGGCCTCTAGCATAGGTTGGA
Source organism: Siniperca chuatsi (assembly GCF_020085105.1). Lineage (NCBI taxonomy): Eukaryota > Metazoa > Chordata > Actinopteri > Centrarchiformes > Sinipercidae > Siniperca > Siniperca chuatsi. The sequence continues at coordinate 18,758,983 of NC_058051.1, read as the reverse complement.
CTACTGTAGAATCAGCCATAGATGGTGTGTATATAGAGTATGAGGAACTTTATTCTGGTGTCGTATGATAATTTTGTCTGCCATTTTAGTATTGGAATACTGTAGATGATGGAAGAGCCAGTGAAATATATGTCAATCACAGCTCATCTGGGAGAGCTGCTCTTGTCTGAAACCTCTGGGGAGCTGCATAGTCAGCCATTTACATGTTTGTTTTTGTGCATTTTTTGTTGCTCTCTTTCTCACTCTTTCTCTCTGTCTCTCTGGGGCTGCTCTCTCATTCTGTGTCTTTTATTCTGCAATGTTTGCACTTGGGATACATAACAATGAGAACACACGCTGCGTGAGCAAACACAATCATCGGGAGCCCAAAGAACTGTAGAAAATGCGTTGAGGCTGCACTGCAGTCGTTTCACTGTACAATGAAGATTAACGGGGCAGTGTGGATCTAGCTGTTGATGGTTATAAGGCCATGATTATGATGATGGGGATGCAGGTGGTGCTGATGATGATGATGATGATGATGATGTTGGTGGTTGTTCCTCTCCCTCAGGCCTGTGGGCCCTGGTGGTGCGGTTGAGAAGATGGACAGGATGAAGATAATCAAGCGGAGGCTGTCCATGTCTCTACGCAGCGCTCGGCCCGTTGACGACTCCCTGTCCGAACTGGCAGAACAGATGGCCTTGGATGAGCCATCCGCAGCCAGGGACAACGGTGAGACACGTCAACAAGTGCATTCACACACAGGTATAAATGAGCACCTTAGCAGACGCCATCACACAGGCATACAATATGTGTGAGGGGTGCAATTTCATACTTCACAGTTCACACACAAACTTAAAAATCTTTCATGTGAATAACGTGTGTGTGTAATACTTGTACATACTATACTATGTGAATTATTTCTATATAATGCATGTAAATACAGTATCTGAGTTCAAAACAGGGGAAAACAGAAGAGAAAGCTTTAAAAAATAAGGTAGCAAGGGGGTGTGTTGTCATGAAGAGTAATTGTGTCACCTCCATAACCCTCTTGGGAGTCAGACAGTGATTAGTTTGACTCCAACATCTGTTATGGCTAGTGTCTTACCACACAGGAGCAGGCGAATCACACTATTAAAGAGCAATTTCCCATGTGCTCACACAGTTCAAGATCTTAAGGCTTCATTAGGAGCCTTTTCAGTACATGAAGAAGCATTAACTGATGTAGTGGTTTGCAAATGATGGTGTAGGCAGAGAGAGTCAAAATAGAGGTCATAACTGATCATTACAGGAGATGCAAGGTTATGCAAAATTATGGCAGCAGATATTGCACTGTCCTCCACTCTTGTATGTCTTCCATTTACACTGAACTACTGAAATAATGTATTTGTTAATACAAGTATCTCATAAACAAGACGGTGTAGTCCCTCATTCGTCCAGGAGTGTTCTATCGTAGAAAAGGTTTCAGTCGTAGTCATCTGGACACTGTTTTCAGAATCAAGACGTTTCGGCTCCCATCCGGAAGTCATTCTCAATTGTGAAAAAATTGGACGGGAACTGGAAATTTAAACTACTCTGAGTTACATAAGCCCTGCCCTCAGGAAGGAATCTGCCTGAGTATCTGAAAATAGCTAGTTTCACCTGAAACTGACCTAATAGTTTCAAGATGGCCCAGTAATCAGTAATCAGGCCTATTGATATCAATAGGCCTGATTACTGATGGATGGGAGCCGAAACGTCTTGATTCTGAAAACAGTGTCCAGATGACTACGACTGAAACCTTTTCTACGATATCTCATAAACAGTATGTGCCTGTGTTTCAAAAATGTTTGTGTGTTAATATTTATTAATATGCACTACTCTCATGAAGGCATACAGACATGTAAACACAAAAGTTTCACCTGAGCTTTTCAACTCATTGGAGCCTTCATCCTTCATCATCTAGGCTTCATCATCAGCTTCATCACCATCACTTCACTGTTCACTTTGCTTCACTAATTAATCATCAGGACTGAAAGGAGTAGTATAATGGAATGAGTTCACAAAGCTTTGTTGTGAATTCAGATACATTAATTTGTGTATTCACATGAGCAAAAGCGAAAGTCTTAGCTCAAAAGTGCAAAAAGCAATGTCATTCTCAGAAACTCTGGGTGCCCTCTGCTGGGCATCTTCCAGGATTGCAGTTTCGCCTTTGAAAAATCAGAGAACTCACCTGACACAAACACTGTGTGTGTGTGTGTGTGTGTGTGTGTGTGTGTGTGTGTGTGTGTGTGTGTGATTGGTCTTTGTGTGTGTTTGCGTCCTACTCTGGATCCAGACAGAAACCAGGTCAGAAAAGAGTGAGGGAGGTTGCCTCTGTTTCAGCAGATGCTTTTGTCTCAGAGACAAAAGAAAGTGAAAAGACAAACGGAAAGTGAGAAAACAAGAAAAGTCTCAGTGTTCGAATATAGCTGTGCTGTGTTCTAGGCTAGAGATGTTGGATACGAGGAGGGATAATGTTTTTTCATTGTTACTAATTGTTATTCCAGCTCCCGGGCTGCAACATCCATACCTCTACCTGATTAATTTCACTCCCTGCCATATCCTCCTATTTTTACATCACTACCTTTAGGCTTTAATAGCTCGAGCTATGTCAGTTTATTTTCAGGGTGCGCAAGGAGCAAGGAAGTGAGAGGGAGCTGGATGGAGGAAGTGATGTAGATGATGATGAGAGGGACATTAAACTTTAACCACTGCTCTTACCATCTCCTCCTGCCCTTTTCCCTTGCTGTATCACCCTCCCGACCCCAACATCTCTATATATCTTAGTCAGACTGTGCAAAAGAGCGGTAAAAAATACTCTGCACATTTTTCAAAGTGCTAATTAGAAGCAACGTTGACTCTGACGCTGACCTCAGATCTGTTCTTCCACTGTGTTCTTGGAAGACCCGTGTTACTGGAGGGCAAGACTGTGAGGGAATCATGTGAGGATTTTAGAAGAACATTAAACCCTAATGCTTGGGGATCACTGTGGAATTTACAGTGCAGTGTGGAGGAAATTGGGGATTATTTGAAAGATAGGAGAAGTGACATATTGGCTTCTAGCCACATTCTGCAAAACGAATTCATTAATACTAATGAATGTGAAAGAAAGGTGATGATACATGCATACTGACAGGGTGTTCCACACATTTGTGAGGGGTTGGGTTAAGATATTTTGCTTTGAACAGGTCAGAAAGGAGCATTTGTTTATCCAGAAGCTTATATTTGACCCTCAGACTTTGATTTTCGACGAACAGTTAGCTAAATATCTATTCTTGCTTCCATTAGTGATTTGGTTACTCCCTTACCTCTGTGGCCTGTTTCCTTTATCAGTCCATGACTCAACATATTTTCCACTATGCATGCCTCATGCCTCATACATTTTCCATGGCTATTACTGTGTGCCATAACTGCTTCCTCTTCTAACGTGAGTACAGCAGCTGGATGCATTCCACCCTTTTATCTATCACTGCTACATATTGTACTGTTCCTACATGTTCTGCTACCTTTCTGTGTCTTGTCTCTGTGTGACCTTGTTTCATCTTTTCTCCTCTTTCTCTTTTTGTTGCTTCTGTTCCCTCTCTCCTGCTATTCCTCAACTCTTCATTCCTCTCTTTCTCCCTTTTTCCTTTATTCTTGTCTTGTCTTTTTTCTGGTTTTGACCCCCTCCTCTTTCTCATTTTTGTCAACCTGCTGTCCTTCTGAGCTTTCTCCTCACTCTCTTGCCTTCTCTCGCACTCTTTTATTTTCTCCCTTCGTTTTCTCTCTCTGTCCCTGGCTGTCCGCCTGCATCGTGTGTCTCAGAGCCCATGGTGGTGTGTGCCGTGCACCCTCCCGCCTCCCACAGTGCTCCCTCCTTCCTGCGTCAATATGCTGGTCATCTGGGCCGCACTGCCCTGCGCAGAGAGCCAGGTGGGGGGCTGGAAAGAGACAGAGCCTACCTGAGCCTGCACAGGACTGGATCTCTGGGTACACACACACACACACAGACACACACATTTACACCGTGATGCATGCACGCACCCAAAAGCACAAAGAAAAACATATAGCTGGATGTGCTAAGTAAACTGGTTTAATTCCAAATTTCTGTATATTCAGTTTGGAGAATTAAACCAAAGCCTGAAGCACATTTTATGCCAGAAGTCAGTAAGGGAGTCATTTTAAAACAAACCAGTAGTGAAAAGTACTTTTACTCAAGTACTGTACTTAAGTACAATTTTGTACTGTATTTGAGTATTTCCATTTCATGCTACTTTACACTTCTACTCAACTACATTTAAGAGGCAAATATTGTTATATGCAAATAATGTACTCCAATAATGTACTCCACTACATTTATTTGACATTTAGTTACTTGTTACTTTGATCAATTATATGATCCATTTATAAATTCTGATGTATTGTTACAGATTAAATTATCCAAAAGTATATACAGTACTTAGTATATAAATTGGCTTTATTTAAATCAGCTACAATGTAAAATGCAAAGTAATGCATCAGTAAGAATAATCAAATAATATAATATAACAATGACAGGAGCTATTCTCTGCCTAATGAGTACTTTTACTTTTGATACTTTAAGTCCATTTTGTTTCTAGTACTTCTGTACTTCAACTTAAATAAAATTTGGAATGTAGGACTTTTACTTGTAGAGGAGTATTTTTACCTTGCTACTTTTATTTGAGTAACACCACTGAAACAAACACACTCCCTCACATTACACTTACACACATAGACAACTCACAACACTGTTTCCTGTATCATTCCTATAGTCCAGTTTTTCCTTTGTCATTTTCTTTGTTGTAACAACATTTTCTGCATATATTCACTTCTTCTGTCTGTCAGTAGTTCAATAGAGAGAACTCTTCTGTATCTTTTTGTCCTTGCATGCTTTAAGAATAACTTAATATTCAGCAGTGCATTTGTGTATTTTCATGAGTGTTTCACCAGAGCAATGTCAAGCTTGAGCAATACTGCCACCTGTGGGTGGAAAACTCACTCTCTCACACACACACACACACACACACACACACACACACACAAACACACACACACACACACACGCACATTGATGTCATGTAGATGTCAATGTTGCTCACCATAAAGGTGTGTGTGTGTGTGTGTGTTTTGTGCATGGATGCATACATGTGGGATTTCAGTGAGTTTAAAACCGTATTTACTGACACAACCTGGCTATCCTCCCAACATTTACTACCAATCTGGAAGGTTAAAACTCTAATGACCTTAATCCAACACACACACAGACATGCACACACTCACAACATCCACATGCTCATACAATCACTTTTTCCTTCTGTTTGTCTGCATTATGTAATGGAACGTGCTATATGGATCCCAGTAATCTCATTTCCCACTGTGGCAGAACCGCTTATATCAGGAGCAGTGGGATGGAGTGAGGAAGGGAAAGTCAAGGATGGAGGCAATCGGAAGGGGCTGAAGACTTGGTTGGAGATGAGTTTAGAATGAAATGGAGCTTAGAAAATGGCGAGAGATTGATTACCAGGAACTGAGCGATAGAGAGGGAGAAATAAAAAGTATAGATGAAAGCAGGGAGCGACAGAGAAGGGGAGTGGTAGTTCCACAATGGCTCCTTCAGGAGTCGTATTAGCTTTGTACTGTGTATCCCCTGAGTCCTCGGCTGAGTGAACTGCAGATAGACCACAACGACACTCTTTGCATCCAATGAACTCTGGCTGACAAGAAAACTAGTCTTGTATCAGGAGCTTACAGTTCATTGCAATCCTGCAAGCTGGGAATACGATAAGAATGGATGGATGAAACAGGGACAGCAGCACACAGCTGGATATAAGTTTCGGTACCAATACCAAAACAATACTATATACTAATATTTGTGATACCTTACTTTGACGTACACGCATTTGCATTTGACGTTGAAGTATAAACATTTTTTTTGTTTTTCATTAAACAAAAAAAGCCAAAATTCTCAAATGTTCAATGCTGTCTAAACACAGGAAGCTGCAAAAGAACTTTGCCTAAAATAGATTACCCTATCCGATCAAATAATAAGTAAATTAGATTCCGAATCAAACCAGACAATCGATACCAGCTTTCAGCATTTGATGGTTTTCAATACTCTGTGCCACGTATACATTTTAGTTGCTACCTACAAGGTATTGAGGTAAGATACTCAGCTGTTTGGCAGCAGTAGTAGGATGCAGTCTTTGTGCTAAGATAAGCTAACAGTCTCCTGGCTGTGGCTTCATATTTAACGAACAGATACAGTATAAAAGCGGTATTAAGCTTCTCATTTTACACTCAGCAAGAAAGAGAATAGGTGTATTTCCCAAAATGTCAAACTATTCTTTTAAGCATGACACATGTTAGAACACAAGAATGTGTTGGGACTATGAGAATGGCAAGGACAAAATCTATGAATATCAGCAAATTAACATAGTATTTTAAGATAGTAAATTAAGATAGTTACAAGTCATTTCCAATATACTGTTTGAGAGATGATGAAAGTGTATGGAATATGGAGAAATACCTGTAATTTGTAGAAACATGAATGTACCAGTCTTAAGCCCACAGACTGTTGGTCTGGCAGAGTGACTTCATTCTGTGAAATCCACAGCTTTCTCTGAGCTCAGAAAAGCCCCTAAAAGGATGTTGCTTGACTCAGAACCTAGAATAGATGCTATTCTATTATTACAATCACGATAAGGTATAGTTTGAAATGTTAAGAGGTTCGCTGTGTGTGTGTGTGTGTTTCCCACTGGTTGGTCTCGCTGACTCACTGTGTGCCACTCAGCAGTCAGAGCACGTCGCACCCTTTAATAGAGCGACATGATGATGCAATCTCTCTTTCCTGCTGCACTAAAGAGATTGCCCACCCTTTCTCTCTCTCTCTCTCTCCCTTTCACTGTCTTTTTCTAACTAGCTCTATCCATCCATAGGAGTACTCAGTTACATGTACTTTTCATCTGTGTAAGTGGGCCTGACTGCAGTGTTATATGTGTATGTTAGAGGTGTTTGGCCAGTAGCCAGAGCCAGAGAGCTTTTACAGGTTGGTGATTCATCTGTTGCTAACTGGGCCAACACCCACTCCCACTACACTGTACTTACAGTGAGGAAAGATGAGCACTGCACTTTTCGTTTTTGCTTTTCACCGCTACCTCATCTCTCCATGAAGATCTGTATTTACACTGTTGAGGATTAGTTGGCCCTTCTGTCTGTTTTACCGAGAAACAGGACTCTGCTGAAAGCTGCCTACTTGTCCCAAACCCTGTCGCAGGCTGCTATTTCTGATAGTATCACAGATGCCTCCTCTCGTTCTTTCTCTCCCTGTGTCCCTGTCTCTTTCTTTCTACATACATCAAAATATATAATATACTATATTTAACCTCCAGATAAAACCAGAATGGGACAAAGATAAAAGATGGAAAGCTTTTTAGACCACCCTTATCTCTCCCTGTGTATTGTACACCATGAGAGACCTTGTCTCTGCCAGGGATTTAATGTAATGCATTAACACTGCATTAATCTCTGTAGCCCTCTTCCTCACTCCCTACACTCTCGGCCATCCATTTGCTCACCCTAACCCTCTTCGCTCACTCCCAGATTGGATTTAATAAGAACAATGGAGTGGACTCCTTTTATGTAGTTGGTCTTGTAAGCTTTTTGTGTGTGTTAGGGAGGCTTGCTGTTACACTAGCTTATGCTTGAGGCGAAGATGTTGCTAAAGAATGCTGGTGATTTTCAGAGCTATATAGGAAAGGAAGGGGGTGGGTGAGGCGTTGGGGACCAACACATACGGAGCCAGTAGCCGACAGTAGGCACTCCAGTCCCAGTAATTGAATAATAAGATTCCTTAGATGCAGATAAAAGGTTTAGAGGTAATTACTGCAGTCTAAATTCTCCCTCCCTCCAGCCTTGCGAGTTCATTTCCGTATGTGTGTGTGTTCTTTGGGGATGTTATATGCTCTTTGATTTTTATTGTCTCACTAGTCTTGAGGCAGACTGTGGTATTTATGGTAATTTGTGGTATATTTTAATTGGAAGCTCAAATGTAGCCAAACAAATGTGACAATGAAGATGTTTAAAACATGGTGGCAAGAAAAAGTGACAGTGAATGAGACCTTGAAGGGAGTGAAAAGCTCCGTGGAGGTGACTGCAGAGCAAGAGAGAGACATCTTTGATGTATACCGTTGCACTTGTGACTACAAAGAGACAGGGAGACAGTGATGGGTGGAGGGCTGATTGGCGAGCTTTTGTCCTTGATTTTTTTAAGCTCAAGGATGCAGCACTCTACATCAATATATGTCTGTCAATGCACTGTAAATGGCCATTACTTTTTACTTGAATCAAATTTAAAGTGTAGAGTAATGGCCCAAAGAAAACAATCATAAGTACATCTCATGTATAGTATTTGAAGTAAACACTGCACACTTACCCAGTCCTCTCAAATATTTATTTTAATACACCTTCCACACCTAGCTAGATTAAACATGTTTTCAAGATGTGTTAAGTATACAGTATGCCAACGATCCCAGATATTTACTTATCTAAGCCAATTATACATTTTATTACATTACATTTTAGCTGATGGCAGTTATGGTTGTGTGTTTGTGTAAATGCTCTTATGCATCGTTATTGACATTAGGGTGTGAAAGCTTTTCTGACTGTGTTTTGTTAGTTACAGGAAGGCCTACAAGGCACCCTGATTATTGACACTACGGGAGAGGTGAGGTTTTATCTCACAGTTGTCGAAAACATTTGAGGAACAGTTTTTTTAAAGTGTTAATCCGATTTGATGATTTATCTTGCTGACATTTTGAATGCAGTTGCCATTCAACACTTCTTTTTATGTTAGTTTTATGGTGGCATATTTCTCAAAAATACAGCTGGATTGTCCTTTAAAAAATATACTTCAATCAGACAGTCTCAAAAATACATCAGATTATCATCTGTATAAAGCACTCACACTTTATAGGTCCCATGAAATGAGCACTTGAATTTCCTGGATACTGTTATTTCCAGTGGTGGAAGAGGTATTCAGATCATTCACTGAAGTAAAAGTAGCAATACTATATTATGAAAATACTCCATTAAAAGTAAAAGTTCCACATTCAAAATTAATTTAAAAGTACAGAAGTACTAGCAGCAAAATGTACATTATATAATATAATTATCAAAAGTAAAACTACTTATTATGCAGAATGGCCCCCATCACTTCTATATGATTATATTATTGGATCTTTAGTCTATTATTAGCCTATTATAGTTGGTCGAGGTGGAGCTAATCTTAACTGCTTCGTATACTGTTGGGTTGTTTAATCTATAACAAGGAATCATATTTTATAAATTGATGATATGTTTTGGATATAAAATCCAAATCTGAAATACAACTAGTAGCTATCTCTGTTAAATAATGCAGTGAATAAAAAGTACAAAAAATGTTTGCCTCTGAAATGTAGTGGAGTAGAAGTATAAAGTAGCATAAAACGGAAACAAGTAAAGTACAAGCACCTCAAAACTGTACTTAAGTACAGTACTAGGTTAAATGTACCAAAGTACCAAAAGGTATGTCCTAGAAAACACCACACCTTCAATTGTGACTGTACTAATAGGTGTAACAACTGTAAAAAAAAATCCAAGCAAATTAAGTAAAGAAAATGCTGGTGAAACTAGGCAGAGTAATCAACAGATACTCAAGCAGACTCCTTCCTGAGGGCAGGGCTTATGTAACACAGAGTAGCTTCTGAGTTCCCGGTCCATTTTTCACAATTGAGAATGACTTCCGGATGGGAGCCAAAACGTCTTGATTCTGAAAACAGTGTCCAGATGACTACGACTGAAACCTTTTCTATGATAAAAAAAATGCTCAATTACCCCGCCTTTCTGTCCGTCCAATCAAATCAATTCTCTCCATAACTAACAGCCCATTGCTTTCCACTTCAGATTGATCCCTCAGTGTCATGTTGTAACAGGAAATAGATCACATTAAAGAAGTAATGGGACCTTTAAGCATGCTGGTTACATTATAGAACTGTCGAAACACTGTGGTGGTGCCCCCCTCAGTCAATACTGCACATTTTATTTGGAATGGAAGTTGGGGATCTGTACAAAGAAAACACTGGTGTTTTTTCAAGTGCAGCAAAATATTCTTCAGGATTAACATTTCTACATCCTGCTGAATAGTTCCTTGTTTGAGGAATGTGTTTGTTCATATTGTGTATGCTCTGCAGGTGTGTCACATAGAGCCATTTATGTGTGTATTTTGTATAGGCATGTACAGTAATGTGTGCAGTGGCATGTATAGGGGATAGCGCGTGTGTATGTATGCATGGGTTGAGCATGAATAATGGCCTGTGCTTTTCAGGTCCACGGGGAAGGACGGAGGAAGAAAGAGAAAGAGGAGGGTAGAGAGAATGTATGAGAGGGGGAAGATGTGAGCTAGGATGCCAGAGGCGTCACTCAAAAGCCTCAGGGTTTCAATTTCTGCGCTAGGAAGTGATAAGGACAAAGAGGCTAAGGGTGGAGAGGAGGGAAGGAGCAAGAGAGAGGGAAGGCGAATGAGATGGAGCGATAGAGACGGAGTGCAAGAAAGAGCCTGATCAGGCAGAAAATGTTGTCATTGGCTCCTGAATAGAAAGAGAGGAATCTACTGTATATTCAACACCATCTCTGGATCCAGACAGAGATAGGAAAAGCGAGGGAGGGAGAGATAGAGACAAGAAGAGGGGGTGAGAGAGAGATTGGTATCACATGAGAGGGAGGAGAGTAATAGCAAGGTGAAGGGAGGGAGCAAGAGGACTAACAACACTGAAAGCACTGATAGGGGCGCCAGAGGCAAGGAAGGAGCAATCGAGAAAGGGAGTGGAAGGAAGGAGAGCAGCACAACAGCCTTAATAGAGTGGTGTGCTGAATAACAGTGGAAGAACAGGAGAAAGAGAAGGAGAAAAACATCAGGAAAAAGAAGAAGACACTGAACTGGGAATGAAAAAGTAACAAGAAAGAAGGAAAGAGCTGGGAGCCAAAGAGCTCAGATAGTTGAACACCAGACAGATGAAAGTGTTTTCTTCCTAGGAGGAGCTGTAAGTTTGGGTTTCTGCACGTGTGTGTGTGCTTCATATAGATGGAGACAGAACACCTGCTATTCTGAGATGATGGGGTGTAACAATTTCCAGCTTGTGTGTTTTGGACTGTCTCTGCAGCATTTTGTCTACCTTCATGGCGTTTGACCTTCCTTAGTCAGCAAGCAGAGTGTGACTGCAGAGAGAATAAGAGCGAGAAAGAAGGAGAGGTGGGGAGAGGGAGTGTCTACGGGTAAAAAGAGCGAGAGTGTTAAAGTGGAATAGTAGCCGAGGGAGTTGCATTGTGATTAGTGTGCCTGTGCAGTCTGCACTGTCCTCCCAAGACCTGTTCTTTACTGTATGGGGTACTACTTGAGATACAGAGACATCCTAAAGATTGGCTTGTGCCCAGAAAGCTTTGACCCTCAATCAGCTACAACTCCTGAAGCCTGGGTCCCACCCAGACATGTTGACTGGACACTAAGACTGGACTGAAGTGGTTTCAACTCCTCGACAAGGCCCGGTTATTTTTTTTTCCATCTATTTGTGAAATGTATTTTTTAATCGCACTTTCAACTGTAGTGCTTTGAATCCTCGGAAACAATGGATATGTCAGGCAACCCCCAAGGGTGCTCTGCTCGTGCTCCCAGTGTGGGAGACTCAAGGATGGGTGAGAATAGAATTGGAGAGGGGATGAGAACGGGGGAGAGAGACACCCCACTGAGGCTGTCACCTTTCCGTATGCTTCGGGTTCTGGACTCATGCCGTCCTCCAGGAAACCGTATTGGTGAGTCTCATCACTGTCGTCTCCATTATCAAGTTCATCTACATCCCGATCCTCCATTTAATCAGATCCAATTTGAGTTCCAAAATGACAGATGACAGCAATTTTTATAACAACATGTATGAGATTGATTGATTTTTCAGAGGTAAAATGTTGTTCAATAAATTATATTATAAGTAAATCTACATCTTTGTTCCATATAAAGGCCTAGAATAGTTGTATTCCCATTGCATTAACAATGCATTTATTATTGTATTAATGTAAAATGTCTGTATATACTGATTTTACTCTGTGGGACATTAAATTAAGATCAAACATGTGTCGTAAGGTTTTATTAGATACAAAGACATGGATTTATGTTAAGTAGCTTTCTCTCAGAATCTGCTGATCCTACAACTTTGAACATCTTAAACGTATCAGTTTCAAATCATTATTTCCTTTATGTGGCTGGTTTAAAGATTAAAGATGCAGTGGTTTGGCCCAGGGCAGTGTGTGTGGGTATCTTCAGGGATCCCATGGACTCCTTAGAGAAATTAAGTGAGTCCTTCAAGTTCTTTTGAATATTTTATTCATTTGCTTGTCAGCACAATGACTGCAGTATCTCTATTCTTGCTGCTCATGCCAAATTCAGATGTCTGCTGTCCTTTTCCTAAGAATATTTTTGGGAACTCCTGGCCTAAGAGCAAAAAGAAGAAGTAAAATGATTCAGTTCAAAGCCTAGTAATAATAGTGGGTAATGCATTGGATGTGGACAGTGACTATTAATTTTACCAGTGCACCCTTGAGAAACCCATTGAACTCGATGTCTGGCCTTGCCGAGTGAGTTCTTATGACAAAAAATTCCAAGATTTCCATTACTCTTTGAAGGGCTCTTGAAGCGAATCTTAAATTTACTTTACTTCTTTTAACATCCTTTCCACTGGCTTTTCAATCATCTTCTGAGGCACTGCCAACATGTACCGGAGATGGATTTCCAGCTAAGTGGAGCACATGCAGAGTTGGGTGAGGTAAGGATGGTCCTAAAAGTAACCACTCACTCTTCCAGATGTGCTAGCAGGGAGTCAGCAACCCTAACTAGGCCGGCCTGGCTTGAAACAGGGAGGCAGTGGTAGCTCATGACATTTAATGTCTGCTCTTAGTCTGCTATGGAAATAGAGCAGAAAGAACCTACAGGAGACCGTAAAAGAATGTCCTGTGTGATTAGGAAGTACATGTGAGTGGACTTAATTTTGAGGAGAGAAGGCGTGTTGGGGAAGCTGGTATAAGAGAGACAAATGCGCGTTACTGTATGTGTTAGCAGAACATTATCGTATCATATTACTTCGGGGCCCAGGTAATGGAATTTTCCTCCAAGGTCAGTCATCTTGGCTGATCCACCTGCATCTGCTTGACTGTTTACATAAACAGATGAGATCAGGGCCTCTCAGAAAGTGAGAAAGACCTGTGACATAATAGCAGTACTGGATACTCACTTGTCATGAGCGTGTGGTCATGTGTGTGCGTCTGTCAGTATGTAGATATCCTGGATCAATTTCCCCTCACTCTGGTGTCAGTTACCTTGAGTTTAATGTTTCACCATCAGGGTTGTGAGGGTTGATTCCTGATATGACTACCGACTGCTCAGTTTTCTTACCAAGCTATTCTATATGCATACCCTGTTTTCTTGTGTCTGGCTTTGAGGCCACAGGCAGTACATCAGACTTAGAGATTGAAATGACTACGAAGAGGTTTACTAAGCATTTACACAGATTGATTGTGTTTGGGCTGGGTTTTGGACAGATGTAGGCTGAAATTAGCAGCTGGGATCTACACAGGTAGTTGACTGTCTCAGAAAGAAAACATCTGACACAATTCATATGTAATGTTGGCTTCTGAAAGAAATCCAACATCAAACAGTTTTCATTGATTTTTGGAAGGTTTATGGAAGGTTTAAGTCAAGTAGGGCAACAATAGGTTTTACATTTTAGGGAAAGTACCCAGTCAGAAGGTGACATACTATACATTTGTGACAAATATGTTCAGGCCAATGCATATGGAACCCCAAAGTGTTCAATACTAAATAAATAAAAAAGACATTATGAAATAAATGAACCTATTGATAAATTGTGTAAAATATATAAATGAACCAACAATTTGTGAAATAATTGAAGAAATTAATAAAATATACCCTTCACTGTCTTTCCTCTTCTACCCCCAGATCCCCTAATCTTCCCTCTATATGTCACTCCTCTGCCTATAGTGACTGTTTAAAGTGTAAACAGTTGATGATGGTAAGGAAAGATGTTACCAGCGTTAGGAGTGAGCACATTTGTCAGTTCCTCTCGTGAAGCAGTTTCTTTTACCAAACACAAGACAAACATGCACATACACACGCAAACACACACACACACACACACACACACACACACACACACACACGCACACACACGCACACACATGCACACACAGATGCACACATTTATGTGCTGTACTTGACCCAGACTTGAGAGCACTGAAACCCAAAGAGACACCCCTGCACCCCCCACATTTATTCACAGACCATTGAAAGGAGGCAGTCCGGTCTGCTGCTCTGTGACTCATTAATCAGATGGACTAGGGGTGGAATGGAGATGTGGGGGGTGGGTGTGGCAGGCAAAGACGGGAAAGCTCCCATTGCATGCAGGGTGATATTGATCTCTGACCTCCTCATCTTACCCATGGCATTTTATACACACTCGGCTAACACCCCTGCATGTCTGGTGGTACAATCCATCATCTGGGGATTGAGACCCTTCTATGGCTTTCTCAGAGGGGTGAATGAAATCAAAAGCTTGTGTCCTCTGATGGGTGCATGGAGAGAGTGACAGAGGATGAGAAAGGAGTGAAAGAAACATGTGCAATAAAACAACAAAAACAAAGCAGTCCAAAAGACCTGAGTTGGATGAGTGAGTCGAATTTCTGACAAAAACAGTCTCTTTGTGTTGTAGGTATCGTCCATGAGAATGTGAAGATGGGTTCAGATGGGGAGAGCGACCAGGCATCTGGGACATCTTCTGATGAGGTCCAGAGTCCAGTCAGGGTCCGTATGAGGAACAACCACCATCGGCGCATCTCTAATGAGGTATGGGAAGCCAGAGACACATCTCACAGATTGCACCTTGGCTCCATCCAAAAACATTCACTCCTTCACTATTCAGCATTCACTACACATTATATAGGGCATTCTATGCAGACTATATAGTGTGTTAGATGGTAGAGCTAGAGCAATGTGTCAACCGATATTAGCTTATTGCAGATATAGCAGTATCGGTATACAGTACATGTAGGCCGATAAGTAACAAGAAATTGCAGTACAGACATGCCAAACTAGGTTTGAGGTCATTTTGAAAGTGTCTCCATTACATAGTTTGTCCACCAGAGAGCACTGACAAGTTGATTTTTACAATGTAAAATGTCCTGTTTAATATGTATCTTGGTCACAAAAAAAGAAAAATCTAAAGGATCTGTATCAAGATTGTTTGTTTATGATATGTGTTTATCTTTAAAAACAACTGGCCGATATATAGTTACATATACAGTTTCTAATTGGCAAATTCGGACACTACTCAGGCCATTCCTTTTCATCTGGCAGCCGTCTGAATTTACTTATTTTTTCCCGTCTGTGAAATGCATGATGGTAGTTAGCTCTCAGTTAGTGACCATTGATTTTATAATCATCGATTTTCTAACTCTTTGTGGGATTATTTGAGTCCAATAATTAGGGTATACTGTGGTGGACTCCTGTATATAGTGAATTGTGAACGATTTCAGACACAGGCCTGGGTTTAACATACGGTAAGTCTCCTCTCTATGTGAGTGCACCTGTGCTGTCTGTGGACAGGTAAAGTTGCTATTTGTTGCTTTGTTTTGCCACATCCCTGAGTATGTGCTCATGTCTCGGCCAGGGTGTGCATGCGTATGTGCGTGTCTGTTTGAAGGAGTTGCACAGTGATGAGTGCAGCAGTATTACGGGAAATGCCTCTGGACACACAGGCTGCTGCCTCTGACTACTGTGAACAGTGGAAGGGGCTAATTTAGACCATTTTTACCACAGAGAGAGAACGAGAAGGGGGCAGGGAAGGAGAGGAAAATGCTGGGGTGAGAGAGTAATTACGGAAGTTGGAATAAATATTTGGGATGATAAAGAAAGAGAAGAGATCCAGAGGAACAGGGCTCAGGAGATGATAAGAGAGAAGAGGCAAAAGGAGAGATGGAGGACAAAATGACAGTGGGAGAGAACAGAAAAACAATGTTTCCTCTCAGCCACCCCCTCCGTTTACCCCTTCCCCCCCATCTGCCTTTCTCCCCTCAGGAATCTGTCCAGTCCTCTCTCCTCTACTTCTGCTTTCCCCCTCCTCCTCCCCTTTTTTCTTCCTCCTCCTCTTCTGAGCATGTGGATGGCACTCTACCACAGTGCCAGCCTCTCTCTCTCTTTTTCTCTGTCAGTGTGTGTGCAGTCATGTGGCAGGTCAGACACATGCATCGTGGAAAACGCATGTGTGTAAGTGTATAGAAAGACACGTTTAAGGAGGACAATGAGGGAGCTACTAGAGCTGTTCTGCATTGTGAGTATGGGGACATGTGTGTTTGTGTTTTTGTGTAGGGGTCTTCATTCAGTCTATAATAAGAGGGCATGAGTGTCATTTTGTCCATTGTTGCCCTAAAAAGGAGAATGGATAGTTCATATCTGTTGTTTTGGTCATCAGAAGTCGCTGGCTTTATGAATGGCATGAAATATGATGTGTAATAGAAGAAAAGTTTAAGAAAAAGTGTTTTAATGGGAGGAATATGCACCTTTGTGTGTTGTTCTTCCCGTATATGGTTTTGCAGTGCTTGCTTTTCATGTAGTTTACTCTTTTTTGAGTCAGACATTCAGTGGAGCTTACAAATGTGTAAATTGCTCAGGTCAAAGTCCGTAGGTCATGTTAGTGCATGTGTTTGTGGTTTATTTTTCATAACATGCGCTTATGCAGTCTGCAGAGCGTTGCTTGACGTTTTCAGTGTGTGTGAGTGTATGTTTGGGGGGGTATATGTCGAAACTGTGTAGTTTGTCACTGTCCTTAGGGTTACGGCTTGTATGTAATACTGGATGTTGTTATGTTAGCCAGTGGGCTTAGATAAAACCATTACAGGCGTAAAATCCCTCTGCCTTTCATCTTCAGGTATACACACACTTTCTACCCTCCCACTAACGCTCACATGTAAACACACATATCATTTCACACACACACAATCGAGGACACGTACCGTGGGGCTGTTGGGACTGGGCCAGCCAGCCACCGCTGCCATGGAAACAATGTGTGATTGGCACCTTGCCAGTGAACATGTCCTACATGGATAGCATATAGAAGCGATGCATTGTGGGAAAAGTAGCATCACACAAATTCAGTAGTATTCAGTAGTATTTAGTAGTCATTCAGTATTCAAGCAATGGCCAGGAAGTGAAAGTTATTCTCGCTGATGTGGAGTAGGTTGGTGTTCCAGATGAGTTTGTGAGCTTGGGAATAGCGGTGTGCCAACCTTCTCACTCTGCCAACAATGTCTTCTAAAAATTAACCTGAAACTCTCTAGTATCTTCTCTGGAACCCATCATGTAGTGGGCTTGCACTGGCCCTTCATTTAGCCTTACTAGACATAAATTCCATTCACATCATCATTCATCATTCATTCACAGATGGCACCTATAGACCAAAAGTGTGTATCTGAGCTGCAGTCAGTTGACAAACTCATTGCCAGGAGTGACAGATGGAGAAAACAGATCCTATTTTTTTTAAGCGGGACAAAAGTAGGCCAAGTAACCAAGGCTTGAGAAAGATGCCAGATCATGGTGATCGATTAAAGCAAAGTCATCAAAGAACTGTCAAATGGCCAAGAAATACACAATTAATGAATTGTTAATACACTAATCCACTGGTTAATGCTAAGTCTGTTTGAAATGGTTAAATGAAAAGACCAGAATGTTACAGTTGGTCATGTTTACTCTACTTTATTTAAATGACTCAATTCATCTCAGAAATGTGACTATTTTCGCTTCATTCATTTATTTTATTTTCAATATCACAGTAAAAGTTTCAGAACATTTAAAAGATGCCAAATAACATATATAAAACATAATCTTATATTCAGGCCTCAATGTTATACAATTTAATTACCATGCTTAAACATATAATAGTATAAATATAATGGACAGTTGTTTTGTTGTTTTTAATGTGTATGGAAACCCCTCCCTCATACATGCCACCACTGTCATAGGTTTCAATTTAAGAAAAACAAAACAAAATCGTGATTGATGTATTTTAACCTCCTATATACAGTATGTGTGATTTACATTTTCAACTCTCCTGACTCCCTCTCTCTCTCTCTGTTTCAGGACATAAACAAACGTTTGTCTCTCCCAGCTGATATCAGACTACCGGAGGGCTACTTGGAGAAGTTTGCCATGAACAGCCCGCCCTTTGACAAGCCCATGAGCCGCAGGCTACGACGCGCTTCATTGGTACTCATTGTGTCTGTGTGTAAAGTTGCGTCTGTGTATATGTGTGCAAAGCAGCTGAAACTAGTTGTAGTAAGCTGCTTTGGTGATGTGTTGGTCACTACTTAGCATCTGCATGTGTACTTTAGTGAGTACAGCTGGGCATGTGCTGCTCTTTTGATGCTGCTTTGCTTTGAAAAAGTAATATGAACTTTCAATGCCATTGTACACTACTAAAATGGCTCACTAAGGCCATTATATCCTCTGACACACTCACACACTGGATACACACAAACATAGACTCATTTTAAACACACACTAAGTTATAAAATAGAGCTTACAATGGCTCAGTAGGGGGATGAATGATGA
Source organism: Siniperca chuatsi (assembly GCF_020085105.1). Classification (NCBI taxonomy): domain Eukaryota; kingdom Metazoa; phylum Chordata; class Actinopteri; order Centrarchiformes; family Sinipercidae; genus Siniperca; species Siniperca chuatsi. Next base: position 18,740,286 of record NC_058051.1, on the reverse strand, counting down.
AATCATTGTGTATTATGTATCCAGGCTAAGAGCATTATGGGTATGAATCTGGGGATGGGAGGGAGAGGAGGGGTTTGCCACTGGATGGATAGAGAGGGGGGATGATGGGTAGAAATAGGCAGATATTCATGAATATGCAGCATGCCCCTTTGTATTGTTGCTGAAGCACTCCTGCTCTTTCACTTGGTTTTTATTTTTGGTCACACTTTATTCCACATTACTCTTTTGTTTCTCCTTTGTTTCAAGTTTCCCTTCATACACGACTTAATAAAGCAAGAGCTCACTGCTCTCTGTTTCACTCATTCTCTCAGCCTTACATGCTTGCGCTTTTTAAAATTTAATTCAGTCTGCTTTACTGATACATTTTTCTTTAAACATGATTACCAAAAGCCTTAATATACTATGGGAAAGCATAAAGGATTTGCCCTCCATCAACCATTTTTGCTGTAATTATTGAACAGGGCCGGTGCCCTGCCTCCGGCTCTCAGCTTGAAGCGATTTAATGACGTAGCTTTTCTGCTGGAGTCTCACAGAGATGAAAGGAAAGAATCTTTGAAGAGACGTTTGCATGGAAGAAGTGAGGTTTATGGTGTAAGGGTGGATGAGAAGAAGGGGATAGATGTTTGTGTCTTTACAATGTAAATGATTAGCGGACATTTTCTGACATGCTTGGGTCTGTCCACTTGTGTGTGGCTGTGTATCTTTAGGGGTTGTTGCATGCACATGATGTAATAGATCAATAATTCAGCAGCAGTGTCAGACTCATTTGCTGCACACCGGGACACCTTGAAGTGAGCCAGAGAGCACGGAAGAGAGCGGGAAAGATGCAGAGAGGGATGACAAGAGAATTTTAAGGGAATAAAGGACAGGGAGACATGACTTAAAAAGTGGTAAAATGTTATATAAATAAACAAATATGTGGAGAGGAATGTCGTGTAAGAAAAGACAAACGGCCGCTGAGATTAAATTTAAAACCAGTCTGTACTTAGATTCAGATTGAATAGCAGAAAAGGATTTAGGTTTTATCTGTCACCTTGCTGAGCCTGCAGAGTGTATTTACAAAGCTACAGCACAGCTAGATTGTTTTTATTAGAGAAGCTCATATTGTTTACTTTATTTAGTGTGGTGCACCCTTGCAGAAATATGTTTTTGACTGTGCAGTACACTATTTGCGCTGTTAAAAGTTTCACTTTGTATGTTTTAGGCCTACATCTGACATGCTCTGAGCTGGAGCCTTGGAGTTAATTAGCTCTCCACTTATATGCATTCCTCATAGATTTTAACTCTGCCCCTTAGGTCAATTTGAGCCCCTGTAGCTGGAACTGACAAGAAGTTTGAAAGCAGGTTGAAAAATGTTGGCATGGCAAATGAATAATGAATACATTTCTTAACCCCCCAAATTTGAATTTATATATAGCTGTGTCACAGAAGAACGAGTGTGCTTAACTTAAACATGACAATATGGTACTGAATACATTGATATATTTTGGGCTATCAGTGTGCTTGTCATTTGTTACCGTAACATAGAACATGTGTTAGGTTTCCCATAACAGATGCTCACACATTTGAAACCGTGTATTTTGATCTTTGAATCGCTTCCAATGTAATGTAAGTGAAGTTGGTTGGTATCAGTTTTCTCTCATGGCTGTTGCCCATTGATAATCAATTATTCACAGCAGTCCAAAGAGATTCAGTCTTCCATGGTGCTGAGGAAAGAGATGTCATTTTATCTCAAACCACAACACTTAACTGTGTTATGCAACGCTCACTTTTTTCAAACCCATTCAACCCTGCAGTGACAGATTATGAAACTTTATAACTGTAAAACTGAATGTGCAAGACACCATTTCATGTGCCCTTCTCTTCTTGGTTATATTATGCTCTCGTTATAGCATACTATATATATGCTGCTGTTTAATGATAAAATCTAAACAAAATGAGTGAGGTCAAACCTTGTCTGTTGCAATCGGCGGGTTTACATGAAAAAGGTGACACAGTGCAAGATGTTTATTGGTTGACTGATTGAAGCCCTGAGGACTGGCTGCATCATGTTAATGAAAGGGCTCTTCTTTCCACCCATTGCCTGCCACCTCTTTTCTTAGCAGAAGGCTGTCATTTTCCCTCTACCACTCAATACTCTCAATCCATCCTCTCTCTCCCCACCAAGCCGTCTTACAGGCGGCACAAATAGAAACCCTATTTTGAAATGAAATATGGTCGAGTTAATGGACTTTCTTTCTCAATACACATTAGAACACAGCTGCAGACATCTCTCTTCTCACATTTCTTCCTTCTGCTGTCAGCCCGTCCATCTGTATGTCTCCTCAGTTCCTGTACAGGCTCAGACAGAACACACACAAACATTTTGTTTGGTTTTATGTTGCTTTAATTTTGTCACGAAAACTTGGTCTGACCTAGTTCCGCTGAGTAAGCTCACTGGAGCATTGGGAATGAAATGAACCCGTTGCCATCGAAAGCATACGCAGGCGCTCACACACAAACACACACATACGAAAAGGACTGCAAGGTACATAGGCAGAGAGTGCAGTTGCACGCTGTAAGCAGAGAGTGGGCTGGAGCTAAAGAGCTGGGCCTTCCTTTGTTTTAGAGACGCTTCAACAAGGCGAGAGGCCACAGATTTATTTTCTGGAGTAGGGTTGATGTGGGGGGAGGTGGCCAAAACGTAAGTGTGTTGTGTATGTTTTTGAATGTCTGTGTGTGTGTGTGTGTGTGTGTGTGTGTGTGTGTGTGTGTGTGTGTGTGTGTGTGTGTTTTGCTCATGAGACTGACTCCCCTGCCAAAAGAGCAGCACAGCTCAGCAACAGCTCCTGACAGCCACTGTCACAAACACAGAGATGGGAGCAGTGTGTTTGTGATTGTGTTTATATTTGAGCATAGGCTGTATGTCTCATCACAAATATTCTCTTGCTTTCAAGTACACATGGTCATATACATACAGTACATGCCCCTGCTCACACTATATGTACATGCACACACACATCTCCGCAGTTTGTATCAATATTTTTTTCTTTTATCAGTTTTTTAAAATTAATTTCAAGCATTGCAAATTAGCAGATACAAAACTAGATATTGATTCAAAAACATGAAACATGAAAGATTATGCCTGTTAATTAATTATGCAAATCGCAATGTGTGCATACCCACACGCACACACACACACTCGCACACACACACACACACACACACTTGTTTCAGTGTGTAAGTGTGTCATCTCGTGTCCGAGCTCATTCTGACGTTGGCTTTTAGGCATGCCTTTAAAGAGATCACATGCTTCATCAGCTAACTTGGTCACTGGAGACCCTCCCCCTCATACACACACATACATGCACATAGTCGAGCATTGGCCTGGCATTCAAATCAGCATCATGATGGGACGGGCCAGCGCAAGATTGAGAGAGATGGGTTATGTTCAGAGAGATGACCACAGATAAAACATGGCCCTGACAGAGATAGACAAATAAGTGAGGAAAAGTGACAGGGAGAGGCATAAACACTGAAGGCCTGTGGGTATCACAGCTTGACATAGCTACAACCATCTATAATTCATGACCTCGAAACCCAGGGGCCACATACATTATGCAGCTAAACCTTTATTAACTGAATTCAGGATTAATTCCGAATTTTGACAGTACTCATTATTGCACTATTACTTATTACTTATATTATTATATTGTATTATTATACCGTACATACTTATCAACCTATCAACCTCTAAATCTACTTTTGTACTTACACTTATTTAGCTTTTATACTTGTACCACTTTGTACTTAATTTATCTTACTTGTATTATAGTGTATTATATTTGCTTAGTACTTCTATTCCTGTGTGCACTGATGTGATAGTGAGCAGCTGTAACAAAAGAGTTTCCCCTCTGGGATCAATCAAGTATTTCTGATTCTGATTCTGAATTTACTATGCACACACAGATTTTACATACACCTACTGGATAGCTATAGAAATATTTAGAAGTAAATATGTAACTCCCATTAACTTTTCCGGAGTGGAAGAGCACATGCCATATTTGGTTGTCTTTGTTATACTGACTTCCTGTGGCCAAAGAATACATGTGCAGCTGACAATGACATCACTCTGTAGCATTAAAGCAACAAAGGAAGAAGGCACTGTGGAGAAATTACATTTTGTTTAGATTAGGCCAACATTTCCTTTCCTTTCCCACTATTAGACACAGGTGTGTCTGTGTTTGTGTGCGTGTGTGCATTTAATGCATTGAATATGGTGTTGAATGATGTTCAATGACAGTGCAGTGTTCATGATGCTGAACTGTCTCAGCAGTAACATAGCAGTGTAGTAGAGATGTAACATACTGCAAGTGTTGGAGAAACCAAGCTAATGTTTTAGCACAGACACACACACACACACACACACAGAATAACAAGGCCTGGTGACTCAGACCCCTGCAGTTGTAAGCCAAATGTCAACAGCAATGGGACTGAAATCTGAACTAACAGCCGTGGCCTGGAGGATTTGATTCAAGAGATTAGCTTAAACATGGTGGAGTGGCCTAGCCAGGCCTACAATCAGGCTGTAGCCAAAATAATTGCAAATTGGCTTAGTGATAATGCACATTGATAGCGCTCGTAACTTCCTCAACTGTCTTCTTTCCGTCTTCTCTAGTCTGAAATCGGCTTTGGGAAACTTGAGACCTACATCAAACTGGACAAACTAGGGGAGGTGAGATCAATAAAGAATATCAGCGAGAGAGACACTGAGCACATACAAACTCCTCAAATACTCAGTTTTCTTTATTTCACAATGCATTCACATGCTTTCTATCGCTGCAGGGGACCTATGCTACAGTGTTCAAGGGGCGAAGCAAGTTAACAGACAACTTAGTAGCTCTGAAAGAGATCCGACTGGAGCATGAGGAGGGAGCACCCTGCACAGCTATCCGAGAAGGTACTGAACGGCTGTTAACAAGTTTAAATCATGTGATTTGGAAGTAAACAACTCATAGGTCAACACGAGACCATACTGTCAAGAAGCTGGCATGGTTTTGACAGTACTGTTGGGACGTACAGTACCTGCTAATCCGTATTGCCTGGTAGCTCCCTGAGCTGTTAGTGAACTATGAGCCGTTTAGTTCTCCTCACAGGTTGTCTGTGTTTGACTGACAGTCTCTGATATGTTTCCCTCTTCTAGTGTCTCTACTGAAAGACTTGAAGCATGCCAATATTGTCACTCTCCATGACATTATCCACACTGACAAGTGCCTGACACTCGTGTTTGAGTACCTGGTGAGTGTCTGTACTATGCATGTGTGTATGTTTATTGTGTGTATCTTTAGAGGGCATATTATAATAATCTACATATCTGCACTGCATCTTTCTTTCTTTCTTTCTTTCTTTCTTTCTTTCTTTCTTTCTTTCTTTCTTTCTTTCTTTCTTTCTTTGTCTCCCATCAGGAAAAAGATCTGAAGCAGTACATGGATGACTGTGGGAGCATCATGAGTGTTCACAATGTCAAGGTGATTCAAAGTAATACATCTGTTCTGTATTGAGGAGAATTCTGTAATAATAAAAGAATTGCTGTTGAATGTGATTATATTTTCAATAATTAAAATTTAGAATGACCTCTTCCATCCAAGCTTCCATCGACAGTGGCAAAAATTTGGCAGGCAGCTTCTGAATGATAAATCTAAAAATATATTTGTGTTCTTTGATTACTGTGTTGTAATAGTGCCACAGATTTTTTGCTGTAACAATAAATTACTTGGTTACTTATTGATGTTTAATGTAATAACAAGTATGTAACATTAAGTCATACTTATGTCCTCTCCTCTCCTCTCCTCTCCAGATATTCCTATTCCAGCTGTTACGAGGTCTGGCGTATTGCCACAAAAGGAAGGTCCTCCACAGAGACCTCAAACCGCAGAACCTGCTCATCAATGAAAAAGGAGAACTCAAACTGGCAGACTTTGGTAAATCAATTTATTTTTATTATATGATATTTATTTTATAAAAAATGTATTATGAAACAGAACCAAGAGTCTGAAAGCCCCACTAGTGGCCACTACTCCTAGTGGGGCTCCTTAGACCCAACAGGACAACATAGTTTGAAGTGACTTACCATCCAACACTCCCCTCCTTAGGTAATAATCAAAACATGACATAATATTGTACATACTCTTGTGTTGTGTAATTCCTCTTTTTGTAAATTACTAATTAATTCTGTGTCCGTCAGATAAAACAGGAATCCGGGTTAAGACTCACGTAGTCTACTGACATAAAACATTTTAATACAATGTACAGTTTGTTGTTCAGAAGAAGTTCAAAAGAGTAATAACAAAGTGTAAAAGAGTCAAAATGCAAAAAGTTTTCTTAATTCTGGTATGATGAGTTCTGAGGTGTCCGACAACACCAAATTAAATAAATGAAGCAATATTTACTTTTTGTGTTTGAATTAAGGTTTGGCACGAGCCAAGTCTGTTCCTACAAAGACCTACTCCAACGAAGTAGTGACATTATGGTACCGACCACCAGATGTGCTTCTAGGCTCCACTGAGTACTCTACACCCATCGATATGTGGTGAGCAAACATACATCTACAGCAAATACACACAGTTTCAGAGAAAAACGTAACACTACTGCTTATCGTCTGTCTGTTTCTTTTGTGGCTTTTTCTTACTTTTTGTCTTTATCTAAAGTGCTTTTGTCAATTCCCCAAGCTTCCTGCTAAACTTCTTTTTTGCCACTGTTGATGTTTTGAAACTCAACATACTGTTATTCATAGTTAAGGTGCAAAGTTTTAACAGTGGGTTGGGAGGAAATTTGGGGATGCTTTTGGGTTGTGTAACATGTTTAATTTTTGATGTCCTTTGTACGTTTCTGTGGTTTCTTTAAGGCCTTCGATTTGCAATCATTTGCTTCAATGGTGTGTCTTACATTTGATAGTATGTTGTGTGAAATAGGAACTTCTACAGTACTTAGAGGAGTGATTAGACAGAATCCATAGTTTGGGGTAGTTTGTCTTATTTTTAGTGTCATTGAAGAAGCAACATTTGACACTATTTTGTTCAGCAATTGAGCACTTTGAATTTTTCATATTCATAATATATACATTATGGAACTAATTAAAGAGCATAATTTTGTGTGCTTTCCATAGATTTGCAGAGATTCCCTGTATATTGGCTCAAGTTACTTGAATCTTTGCACCTGAATTTAAATAGTTATGGACGCCGTCTATCGTACACTTCAACACGGCTCTGTAGTACAATTTTAGGTCATGTAACATTGTAATGTTGCATCATGGGTAACAAAACATTATAAGCACAGTGTATAAAGTCACAACCTACTTGTGTTAGGTACTGTATTTTGCACTAATTTGTATTCACTTATTCTACTGTTTCTTCCCTTTGTCCAGGGGTGTGGGCTGCATCTTTTATGAAATGATCACTGGCAGACCTCTCTTCCCTGGATCGACTGTGGAGGATGAGCTTCACCTCATATTCCGCATCCTTGGTGAGACAACACCAGTGTAATTCGGATGAGCATTTTGTGTGTGTATGTGTGTGTGTACACACTCTACATATGTCCTCTTTATCTTCAACAGGTACTCCTACAGAAGAGACTTGGTCTGGTATCACCACCAGTGAAGAGTTTAAGACGTACAATTTTCCCCAATATAAGGCGGAGCCCCTCGTCAACCACGCACCCAGGTGTGTAGTTATGGGTGTATGTGCACACAGCCATGGCTGCATGTGTGTGTAAATTAAAGGATAGGTTCACAATTTTTGAAGTCTGTCTTAAAACAATAGTGAGATGAACACTGACACAGTTTTTGCTTGCCGTAATCATTCCTCCTGTTTATACTGGCCTTTAAAAGATCCCTTCCTAATGCACTTTGATTTTGTCCCCCATCACTTACATTGAAATTGATTTGGGAATGGATCTCTTAATGGCCAGCAGCAAGCAAAACCTGTTGCAATGTTTATATGAACCTATCCTTTATGTAACTGTGATATGTTATATGTAACAAGATAGGGATTGATTTTCAGTAGGAACTGTAATCAACCATTTCCGCCTCTGTTGAAATGGCAGGAACACTACACTTCTCCATATGTCTTAGGTCAGCATTTGACCACACTGACACTCAATTCTCTCTTTCTGTCACTTTCCCATCCTCTCTTTTGCTTTTTCTCTTGCTTTCTGTGACACAGGATAGACAGCGATGGCCATGAATTGCTCTCGATGCTTCTGCAGGTAACGAACATAGCTCATAATGATGAATACATTTAATATATGTACATCAAATGTATTGGATTAATAACCTAATAATCCTGTCTTTATATCCCCTCTTTCTCTCTATGTGTGTCTAGTTTGAGGCTAAGAAGCGGGTATCAGCTGAGGATGCTCTCAGACAATCGTATTTCAGAAGCTTTGGGGAGCAGGTTCAAACACTGGCTGACAGTGAGTACATACACTCTGACATGTTGAACATACTCATGTAGTGTACAAACACGGTCTTACTAACCCTCTGTTGTTTTCAGCGGCATCCATCTTCTCTGTAAAAGGCATTCAGCTCCAGAGAGATCCAGGGAAGAGATCCTCAGTCTACCCAGAGTCAAGTAAGTCCTCCAAGATAGAAAAATAGAGGGGAAAAAGCAAAAAATGAGGACTCCTCAGTGGGAACATGATAGAGAATAGGTCTTGCTCCCTGTCCTCTTCCTCTTCTCTCTTTTTCTCTCTGTGTAAGTGTTTGCTTTATGTCGTCTATCATGTGACTGTGTCTATCTCCAGGTTCGTGCTTCTCCAACTCCCAGTATTTACAACAGCTACTGCAATACACTTTAAAGCCAGTATTATTTAAAGTCTAATTGTTGAATGCCTGCATCAGTTGCTGCTGTGCTCTGTGAAGGGGGAACAGGAGATGCTTTTCTTTGTCACGCTAGTGGCGTGACTCCCAGGATGACAATGTCAGTCTGTTGGTCGGTCCACCACTTTGGTCCAGACTGAAATATTAATAACAACTATTTGATGGATAGCCATGACATTATGTACAGACATTCATGGTTCACAGATGATGAATCCTAATTAGCTACCATGAGTTCACATTTGTGGTTTTGAGTGAAATTTGGTACAAATATTCATGTCGCCTTTTGGATGAATTATAACCACTTTGGTGATCCCATAACTTTTCCTCTGGCGCCATCATCTGGCCAAAATTTTTATTTGTCCAGTACTTTGGTTTATGACCAAATACCTGCAATAATGACATTCCCATCAGCCTTAACTATACTTTGTGTTTAGTGCTAACTGGCAAATGTTAGCATGCACACAGCTACATTAAGATGGTGAACGTGGTAAACATTATACTTGCTAAACATCCGCATGTTAGCATTGTCATTGTGAGAGCATTTTGCCTTGCAGTGAGTGAACACATCTGCAGTGAGAAAATAAATCTATCTTGCTAACAAATATGATAGTTGGACATATACATCATGAACAATAAGCTATACAACCAAAGGTTCTACCTATGGTCAACATTGCCTAAAACTGTCAGATTAAAAGTAGATGCAGTCTTTACCATGTTAAAAAAAACATTATATATTCAACAAGTTATTGTTGAAAGACTTCCATCATAGATTATTGATAACTAAAATAAGTAGTACACCCAACCATTGAGTTAGCACTCAGTTACATTACTAAGTGCAGCTGAGGAGTTTTACCTTTGTCTGAACTGTTTATACCTGATGTGCCTTTTTGACATTTGCTTAGATTTACTTCAGTGTTTCTGTCTCTATCACAGTCTCAGTCTGTGTGTGTCTCTTTCTTTCTGCTTCCGCTGCCTGTCTGTTATGTTCTGATAAACTGTCCCTTCTCTTTCTCGGTACCCATGCTCTCTTCTTTCGCAATGTTCATCTTTTCCTTAATCCTTTCTATCTCCCTTGTGTGCCTTACTCCAACTCCTCCGTAACACCTCAATATTCCCAACCTTCCCCCTTCTCCCCTGACCCTAAAAAGTGATGGCCCATAAGCTAGGCTCCGCACCCTCGCAGTACTTCCAGAGAGAAGCAGCCAATCCCAGGGTTCAGAGTCATAATCTCTCCTCCACTTCCACTGGCTGAGTGGCCCCTACCGTTCTGGTAAATACGGTCTCTTTCATTCTGTCTGTATTCTAGCCAGTCCCCCTTCTCTTTTTTTTCTGTTTGGCTGTCACCTGGCCTCTTCCCTTCTGTCCATTTGCACTTTGTCTTTGTTACAATCCCACTTTATATATAGGTCTCCCAGTTGCTGAACTGGACTAAATGTTGGTATATTTCACTTCCCTCCTTGCATTCCCTGAACAAAAACAACACATTATTTGTTACCTGTTTAAACTCATATCCTTTCAGTCTTTTTATTGTTTTCTTTGTCTCTATTTTTTGTTAATTCCTCTCCCTCTCCCTGTTCTTGCTCCTGCCGGCCTTCCCTCACATTTCAAGCCCTGCACCCACATGCATCATCTCAGCTTTCACTTACCTAATCCTCTCATTCTCAGAGTGAGCCACTCCCAGTATTTATTTCAGGGATGAAAGGGGCAACAATTGTCATAAAAGAAAAGAATGTGATCAGAGAACAGGGATCAAGTCATTTGATTATTTTCATTTGCAGTCCTGTTTAGGTTTCTGCAGCGAGAGATGTAGCCTTTTTGTTGAGTCTGTAAGTGATGGTTTGGTGTAGGGTGTGTTTGGTTGGTTGTGTGTTATAAATGCATCTTCTATCAGCATGGATATGCGTTTGTTTTACTGCAGTGTGTTACAGTTACTGGTAAGTATGATTTAGCTTCAGCAACATGAGATTACACACAGTATTACAGGTTGTACAGAACTGTATGAGCCAATTGTTTAAGTCCTGGCACTGATTACACCACTGTTACACTATATGGCCAAAAGTATCTGTCCACATACTTTTGTGTACTTTTAATCTAGGGCTTTTAGACAATAATGTGCTACAGTTCAAGGAAAGCCCTGTCCGATTTCAACACGACAGCGCTGCACAAACCCAGGTCCATAAACAAATGTTTTTTCTAGTTTGGTGTGGAAGTACTTGACTGGCCTGCACAGAGCCCTGGGCCCCTTATTTATTAAACATCTAAGAATTGCACTTAATTATGCTCTAATAGTCAATTTAGGAGTAAAAAATAATCTTCCCTGAAAGTAAAGAATAAGACACATTAATCAGGTGACTTACCCCTCTTTTCAGCTAACATTTTATTAGTGGCATGTATTCTGCAAAAGCCAATGGGATTAAAGATTTTTATGTTAATTTTATTTGAGTGAAATGTTGATTTAACTCCAGTAGCAGTTCACATGTGAAATTAACAACAATCTATTTATAATATGTAAATATATAAATTGAGATCCAATAATAGTGAATTGTCTGAAATTGGAACAAAAAGAAAACCAACTAAGTAGAGAACTTGTAAAATATATAATAAGGGGAAATTAGTACCACAATGACAAGGTGGTACAGACAAGGAAGATGTATGGAAAATACAAACCAAATCATTGCCAGCTTTACTCCTGCTGTTTGCAAGTTTTGCTTCAGCTAACATATTATTATTCATCATGATATTTTGTACAATCATCATGTGACACAATCAAAATGTGTCTCAGAAGGTGTGTGCTCTCCTTTCTGTACTGTAGTCGTCTAGGATCTACTCTTAACCAACTTTAGAGACCTCCATATATTATTTTTAATATATAGAGGAGTATTTTTAAGTCAAAAGAAATTTGAAGGATTTTTAGTTTTAATTTTTCACCAAAATCCAAGTCACAAATTTCACTTTTCAGCAGTTTGATAAATATGAACAATGACCTCAACCCCATCAAACACTTTTTGGATAAATTGGAACACCGACTGTGAGCCAGACAGTCCTCACTAATGCTCTTGTGGCTGATGAGAACAAATTCCTGCAACCAGGTTCCAAATTCTTGTGGAAAGCCTTCCGAGAAGAGTGAAGGCTGTTATAGCAGCATATTAATGCCCATGGTTTTGGAACGAGATGTTCAACAATCACGTATGCGGGTAATGTTTGTGTGTCTAGAGCTGCAATGATTAGTCGATCGACAGAAGATAAATCAACAGCTATTTTATAAATCGATTAATCATTTAAGTAATTTTAAAAGAAAAATGCCAAACATTTGATGGTTCCAGGATCTCTAATGTGAGAGTTTTCAGCTTTTCCTTATGTTATATTATACTAAATTAAATATTTTGGGGATTAGGACTGTTGGTTGGCCAAAACAAGACATTTAATGATGTCACCATGGGCTCTAGGAAATTGCGACAGGCATTTTTCACTTTTTTCTGATGTTTCATAGACCAAATGATTAATCATTTAAATGAGTAGTCGGTAGATTAATTGATAATGAAAATAATTGTTAGTTGCAGCCCTCTGTGTGTCCAGGGCTTTTGGCCATATAATGTATATTTTGTTTTGCTGGCATGGAGTGAAATTTGCAGGTTTGTGGTGGTATGTGTTTGTGTGTCATAAATAAAATCCAAACCTTTTTTCACATCTCCCTCTCTCTCTCTCCCTCTCTCTCCCTCTCTCAGCCCAGGGGAAGAGCAGGAGGCAGAGTGTGTTGTTTTAGTGCTGGCGGGGGCGCTGAGGTGAGGAGGACAGTGACACATGGAGCTGTCCTGTCAGACATACATTCACTGACCCTGCCACACACACACTGAAGGAGCGACACACACCCTGCCACACAAACACACACACTGAAGAAGAAAACACACACACACACACACACACACACACACACACACACACACACACACATACAACAACATGGAAACAAAACCACACAGAACTAAGGCTGAAGAATCCATATGTAACTACAAAAAAATAGAACAGTTCAACCCTAAAGACAGAAAAAATAAAAAAAAATGAGAGAAGTGCGTGATGCTGGAAGAAAAGTGGGAGAGTACCAGATTCTCCTTGCTGCTACTACGACTGCTGTCCAGTAGAGGGCAGCGTTTAGGACATGGGCTGACTCGTCGTATCAGTGAGCTGTGAGGAAGAAGGAGTGGAAAGTGGACATGATTCAAAGGCAAAGAAAGAGAGAGGAAACCTGTCACTTTCTCTTGTGCGTTCCTTTTTTTGGTCGGACTGTTGTACATAAAGAGACTGAGCTGTAGAACTGCTTTTTCATAACACGCCTCAGCCTGAATCCAAACTCTGAATATTGCACCTCAACCCTAAAACCCTCGCCTAACCTTGTGGCCCTTTATTACATGATCTTTAAAACAACAAACACTCTCTCTCTCTCTCTCTCTCTCTCTCTCCTTCTCTGTCTTTCTGTATCTCTCTTAAATACACACAAATAAACATACACTGATGGTTCACTTGAAAGTTAAGAGTGTGTAGATCAATGGAGTTTACAGAGAAACTTTAGCACCTTATTGTCCAGTAGAGGTCAGGGTGGCTGTCATTACCTTACCTCATCAGACACTCAAGCAGAGTAGGATGTAAAGTACATGCTAGATATTAGAATGAAGAAGAATCAAAGTAACAAACCAAAAAAGAGAAACAACAACTCACTAACCATAGGACAGATGTATTTACCTTCACCGGTGGAATTGGACACTTCACAACACTACAATTAAAAAAAACTCGAACCAGTAGTAGACAATAATTACATTTGTCACATGCTCACATGTTGTAAAGAACACTATGCTGCAAGGCACTCCTGTTTGAGTACACAAGAAGGACAACCTGTAAGGACAGAGAGGTAAAGGAAGTGTACAAATCCTCACCTGCTTATTCTTAGACACCCCCTTCCTCTTTTGCCTTGACTCAGAACTTGTCTTGATTTGTTGTGTGACGTACAGGTGTTGATGTTGAAATGTTCTCTTTGCACCAGATTTTTTTTTTTTTTTACCTCTTTAGATCAGTAGAACATTTAACAACCCCAAACCTCTCCTGCCCAACTCCACATGCATTTAATTTTACTCTTTTTTTTTTCTTTTTTTTTTAAAAACTGTATATATGATCATACTTTTTACTTGTCAGAAGCAATGATAATTCCAGGATGCTGTTCTCAGTCTTTACTGTGTTCCCACCGGAACAGTGTGGCGACTGGCTGGGGACTTGTTGCACATTCCTTGAGCTCAGGACTTATTGCTATTGTCGTTTTGTGGATGCTGTGAGGTACAGCTGGTCTCGTATGTCTCCCCAGTAGAGCAGAGTACGTCGAACGTGGCCTGAAACTCTTTGCAAAGCTGGTTCAAACTGTATGTGTAGAAGAAGAATCATTTCTCAGCATCAACCTGTCAGTCTTCTGTCATTCAATCTCTGTTAATTTGACCATAATATTGCTGTTAAAGTGACTACCTAACCCATGTCTTTACTTCATCATCTTCAAGCATGTTTGTGTATTAACCACAACTGTTTTCAGTCGGTATGTGAAATAGCTGTGGCTGGAAAAAGGAATACCTCCACTTGGTTTAAATCTTGCATGGGACATGACCTTATTAAATGATTTTTACACTACATTAACCTGTAATGGATCCTCAATGAGTCTGAAGACTGTACCTTAAATAAGATGAAGACAACACAGTATTGAGCAACAATGTGACGTGCTGCCAGCTTTGGGACCAGATAGTTTGTATGACAAATCTGATTAAACTTTAAGCTGTATAGTACAGTTTTAGCTGTTACATAGCCTGTATAACTGGGCACTAACATTTAGCAGGACTTCAAGCACTCAGACACGCTGTTGTTTCCTGCCGTTATTGTTACAGGCTGCCAGAAACAACAGGACCAAAGTCAGCCCTCCAAGCACCAGGTGTTCAAGCACACAACTGTTTCACACACCAATAAGTTGACATGTCAACATGTACTGTATCTATGAGATGGCCTGTGAGTGTAGATTGGAGTTTCCTGTTCATCAGGCACCGACCTCGGGTCATCTTTTTCTGAAATGGATTCAGAAAGGGGTGAAGTGATCCCACGTCTGTGCCTGTCAGAAGGACTACTAATTTACCCAGAGTGTGACAGGATGTAGCATGTACATAGATGATCCCACACTCTGTATATACAAAAGTGTACAGGTTTGATACAGCTATTCACACACTTTTGTTGCTTTTCTTTAATGAAAGTCATAGCAATATTTCTGTAATCAATAAAAAGCCAAGGTAATAGGATGAGTATGATTGCATTTGTGTTTATTTAGAGAGGGAGAAATGACTGTGAATGATCAAACTGTGAGACTTGACTAAACTGATTTTTTTTCCTTCTTGCTGTTTAACATGCTGGATCCAAAAGGCTGAAGTGAAGTATCATGTTGCAAAGCAGTATAACACACTGATTATTTAGATTTTTATCAATGAAAGCCATAACGGTCATATATAGGTGACAAAGGTCTGTTTGTGTGCGAGGGGGAGTGTACCATATTTGAGCACAGACCTTTAGAAGTAAAGCGGATGTGTACACCTAATAAAAAATAAAAAATTCTGTAATTAATTTTATTTTTCTTGTCATAAATCCTTTGAAAATTCATTGTTCACCATTACAGGGCTTTGGCAGTTTGCTGCAAAAAAATTAAATTACTTATTTTGCTTCTCAGTATTGGGAACAAATATTTATGTGTGCTAAAAGAACATTTTAAGATCTGTCACATTTGACATTTAATTCAAGCTAGAATTCAGAAAATTATACATCTGCACATTTCATTTAGGCTCAACCAAGTAAGTGTGTTTTTCTTTTAGCTTACACTATGCTATATGTAAGCCTCTTAACCAAAGTAATCCAGCCACTAAAAGACCTTAGGAAAGGAAGATTACTTTGCTGGCACTGTAGAGAGGTTTCAAATGATATCCATAAACAGGATAACCATGTGCATGCATGCATATCATTAATTTTAGTAAACCATGTTTCTATGTAAATGTGGATTTGAATCTTTATTTTTAAATTTTTGAATCTTTACACCCTGTGAATTTGACACAACTCCCACAATCCTCATGGTGAGATCAAAAAGAATTATACATGATTAACAATATCCATGACAGAGAACAAGACAAAGGGGTTGTCTTTATTGTAAGAATACATAAAAGTCGCGACAGCCTCAGCAGGAAAAGACAGACAGGTTTGAACACATGGAGTGTCATATGATAGTGCTTTGCTCCTTCCTTTTCACAGCTGCTTTAATGTTTTTTAAAATGGAACTACACAGAATGTGTACAGCCTCGTTCCTTTCATCCATACCAGTCAGTTATCCTGGGTGTGTCTACATATGTTGTTTTAAATACTAAGTTTTGAAATTAATATTTCCTTGCAGTCCAGTGCTGAAGGGGTTGGCTAATGGCTGGAAGTAGTTCTGGTGACCTGGGGGTGCCTCCGGAGTGAGACCATGGGGATTCATGTAGACTTTTATTCTTTTAAAGATTCTTTAGGTGAGACTTTTTGGCTCTTGATGAGAGAAGCAACTGTGGTCTCACCCTCAGACATTTGTGAATCTGAGGCCCACGGGCTCCATCTGCACAGGACAGTGGAAACAGCGTAGCCTCGAAACTGGAAACACACACATACAGCACACAAGAAATAATAATATATGATTATATATATGCCTGAATTCCTTTTCTTTTTCTTTTCTTTGCTTGTTTGTGTGCATATATATGTGCACGATAGAAGATTACCTGTCTGTTCATGAAAATATATATGATGGGGTTGTAGACAGTGCTGCTTTTAGCCAAGTAAACAGGCATGGTAGCAATGATGGGGTCAATATATAGACTGGAGTCTATGATGACAGCAAGGGCCATAGCCGCATATGGAAGCCAAGTCACTAGGAAGGCCAACACCATCACCACTACCATACATGCAACCTGCACCTCCACGCGATTTGTGCTGCCAGTCTCAGATACCTGCAGCTTGGTCACCTAGGACACCAAAATACAAGCAAAGAGACTTTATTGTGATGCTGGTACAAGCAACTGAAGTGCACTTTGTCATCTTTTCATCATTGAGTGTACTTGGCTGCCCATATGCCCAACATTTACATTGCTCACCTGGTGGAGGGTCCACAAGAGTCTTGAGTAAGACACAATGATGATAGAGAAGGGCACAGCAAAGCAAAGGAAAAAGTATATGATGATGTAGGACATGTTCCCGACATCCCGGCTGTACCAGTTAGGGGCGCAGGAGGTCTTGACGCCCTCCAGCTCATAACTTCCCCAACCAAACAGAGGCGGAGTGTTCCACACAAACGACCACACCCAGGACAGCACCACTCCAGCAACTGCATGTCTGAGGAAGGCAGAGATGGGTGTCACATGCTGGTGGAGCAATCAAGTTTTGTACTCTGAATTATGCTGCCAAGTGAAAACTTGATGGTTAGTACTGTACCTGGTCTGGAACAGGACAGCACCCATGGGATAGCACACCACTATGCAGCGTTCAACAGAAATGACTCCTATTGTACACAGACTTGCTATACCTAACAGAGAAGAAGGAATATGTAAAGACTAAAATATTTTTTTTGTGGAAAATATCCTGCTACTGAGCTTTGCACCAGTTAATGACATGCAAATTCAGTAAGAAAGTAACTAAGTACATTTACTGAAGTACTAAAGTTCAATTTTTAGTATTTCCATGTTATGCCACTTAATACTTCTGCTAAATTTCAGAGGGAAATATTGTACTTTTTACTTTACCACATTTGTCTGACAGCTCTTGTTACACATTACTTTTCTCATTAAGATTTTTTACATAAAACACATATGATGAGCTTATAAAATACAACACTGTCAAAGATTAAACCAGTAGTTCCTGACTTTTTTGGCTTATGACACCTTACAAAAAAGCAATGTCTAGTGGCGCCCCTCATTACGTTTCAGATAAAGTTAACAACCCCACCAAAGAGTGATTTCCTCTCTAAACTTTTCAGATGATCTCATTTGAATAACTTTTCCGAGCCCAAAAAGGTAAAATGTTTCACAAAAAAGCAAAGATCAGAGAATTATTTATCTTGGGGCCCTTTTGTAGGGGGTCTGACCCTTAGATTGGGAACCACTGAACTTTGGTTCTTTACTAATGGAGTATTTTTACATTGCTGCATTGCTACTTTTACTTAAGTAAATGATCTGAGTACTTCTTCCACCACTATGCGAATTAAATCATAACCAAGTAACACTAAGCAACACTTTAACATGCAAACTCATCTTTTGGACAAAAAAAATTCATGCATACTGGCTATGAATTAACTCACCAAAAAACGATACAGAAAAGCCCTCTAACACGCAGCCCACACGTCCCAGGCTGAAGTATCCCATGGCACTGGTTACTGTGGTGGGCAGACCTCCAAATACAGCACAGCCCAGGTCACATATGGCCAGGTTAACCAGGGCATAGCTGAGTGGCTGTCTTAGCTGTCTGTGTTTCACTGTCACTACGATCACCAGGACATTGAGGATGGTCCCCGCCACAGAGAACACACCCATGATAACGGCCAGTATTGTGTAGCCTGTCCGAGACAGGAGCTCTGTGTCGACTGAGCTGTGAGATGACGATGAGTTTCCATGTTGGACAAGGTGCTCCATTTTGCTCAGTGTAGATTAGTGCTCTGACTGCTTCCTGGTATGAAAATAAAGTGTCAGCGGTCCAACCTCAACCTTAGCTCAGAACAAATCCAACTCAAGTCCAAAATATCCACAGGTAAAAACTAAATAGAAAACAAAAGATAAAGTGAGGATAGGCAGGTGCTTAATAAAAATAAATCTATCTAGTAATCCAACAATATCAACTTTCACAAGTTTCTCTACAGATGCTGCCTGTTTGCTGCTCCGGTGCATCTGGAGAGAAGAGAGGGAGATGGGACACTCTTAATAAGCCCAACAAGAGGAGAGAAGCTCTAGATAATGAAATTTAATTCTTGAAAACCAAATCTGTAGATCCGGATTTTGAAGATTAATAATTCTGTCTAATGTCCTGTAAGACTGCACTTTCCATGATTGCTGGGTTTACAGCTGCTCCTGAGTAATGACGCAGGGATTCAGTAACACACTGTGGTTTTTAGGATCAGAGTTAAATGCATGTCTGCTGATTAAAGTCATAGAAGGAGCATTATAGCTTGTTAATATCACACATTTTTGTATACACGTTGAACAATGAACAATGAACCTGCAGACAAAATCATGAAACTAATACATGTGATACAGGCGGTAGCAAATGATATATGTCAATTGATTCCTGTTGTTGTCCCTCTTGCCCCCTTTATAGAGGTCAGAGGTCAAGGTCATGGGTGATGTTCTAGACTGATTGTATTGCTCAAGGACACTATAGCAGGGTAGATACTTCGATAGCATCAGTTCAGGCTCAGCATCTCTAACCAGGGCTCCACCCTACTGACTCTATTATCTAAATAATATTAAGGTAAACTGAGGGACACAAAATAGACATTCCTCATAAGCATTAAGACCAAACATGACAAACATTCAGTCCCAAGTGCAACAATGACAATATGCAAAGGTTAATTCTACATTCATGAAATTCAGTTTTCTACATAAAGCTAATTTACATATTTTTCTGTCAAACCGATCTCGGATCTAATCTAAAATGTATTGCAACTGCCCCCCATTGAAAAATATGGCACATTGGAAAGAACATTTCAGTACAATAGTGAGAATATAGTCATTGTTTTAAATATTGTTTTGTGCATCTCAATATATCAATGAAAAGAGGGCCATACTTTGCTTTTTTGGTGTGCAAAATTCAAACACACATTGAACATTTTGAATGAACCATATACACTTACCTGTACTGGAGATTTGATATTGTACATATACCGCTATATGTCACTTCTCATATACTGTATATCTATATGCAACTCACCATGAAGCAATTTCAGATATGAGCAACGTACAATCCTTACAGTTAACCTTTTTACAACCTTTCCTACTTTGTACTATAAATGCTGCACAACAATTTACCTCGGGATAAATAAAGTTCTATCTTATCTTATCTTACTATGCTTCAACAAACTATTTGTAATTACAGTTTTTGGCTTGCTGAAAATGTCATGTCAATAAGCATTTTTGGGTTCCACTTTATAATAAGTGGCCCTTTATACAGGGTTTGGAAATTATAACTAATGACCTTGTCGATGGTTAGCCTTATAGATAATTAATTACTAATGCTTTATAGATCAGCTATAAGCCGTTAATAGGACCTTTAGTGTTACCAGGTTGTAAGAAATTCCTCCACCTGGATGCTTGTCTTTTTAGCTCTTTAATTTCAGGAACACCCTCAAATGAATCTCTTCTGGAAAAAAACTGTGTGCCAAAATCCATTCATTAACTATTTAATAAAGTATTTATGAATGTATTATCAACATTTATACCTGCATTGTTACCAAATAGCCTATAAAGGATAAACATCACCCAGAGGGATTTTTCCCAACCTGGCAACCCAAAAGTTGTTCCTATTAATTGTTAACAACGTTTATCAAGAAAAACAATGTGCACCTATAGACCCCAGCTTGTCCTTCACCCCCTCTTTACTTAATATGGTTTACAAGTTATTTTTATCCCCAGGTGATCTTTTTTTTTTGGTCCAGCAGAAGGAAGATTTGTAGAGTTTCAGTTTTTCTATGCGATTTCATTCGCAGGTGAGATCAGTTCCCCTCCCAGCCACATGAGGGCGGTAGATACTGCTGCTGCAGCTCCAACGCAGAATAAAGCAGCTGCGTTTGATCACCGGCGGTAAATAGTCCAGTCAACATGGCTACCTCCGTAAGGAAAGCAGCCCACGACATAGAAACGCGAAAGCGGACCGATGATGTCCTTCTGTCGGAGGGAATCGACTTCAGCTCCCTGCTGCTGTCTCCGGCCGTGCTGGACGGACTGTCCGCCGCAGGCTTTCAGAAACCTTCCCCGATCCAGCTCAAGGCGATCCCGCTGGGCCGCTGCGGACTTGGTGGGTTCATAAAACTGCGTGGGCCACTCCACATGTGTGTGTATGTGTCAGAAACACTGGGATGGTGTTAGTTTATGGATGCCTATTTATTTAGCAGCAGGAACAGGTCTGACTGACTGGATCTGCAGATGTGATGTGGTTGTCATTTGTCCTGTAGACTAAATAGAGAAAGTTCAAGTTCAGGGTTATTTTTTATTGCAGGGTAGCACCAATTCATACAACTCCAGTTCAAATAGTAGTCATAAATTGTGTATTGACTTACTATTGTGCACTCCGATTGCGCATGACCCCTGCATGGTGCTTCCAACTACTCTGCCGGTACTACACTTAGACTCATTCTTAATTTCCTAATTCTCACTACAGAATCATGTAAAACGTACTACTAAAACTGACAGGCTAATAATGGGATGCCTGATAGTGCAGGCTTGGAATGGTTCAGTCCAGAGCTGAGAAGATGAGCTGATTAATCAATTAGTCCATCCAGAGAATTATAGGCAACTGTTTTGATAATTGATTAATCATTAAAGACATTTGTTCAAGGCAAAATGCGAAATATTCCCTATCTCTAGCCTCTAAATTGTGAGGATTTGCTTATTGTTTTAGTCAAATGTGAATATTTGTTGGTTGACTCATTCTTCTTGGATCGTAAACTGAATAAATTTAACTTTTTAATAACTATTATTTTTATTGATTAATCTGCTGTTTTTATCAGTTAATCGATTAAGCTTTTTTTCTATAATAATAATAATAATAATAATAATAATAATAATAATAATGAATGTTTGGGAAATAGTTAAAACTGCCTCTAATTTGATGACATCATGTGCTTTAGGAAACCTTGATGGGCATTTTTCATAGAGCTGAAACAATTAACCCATTAGTTGATCGACAGAAAATTAAACAGCTATTTTTATAATCAGTTGCTCGTTTCACTCGTTTCTTTCTATCAAATAGGCGAACCATGCTTGTTAAAAGTCAGTGGATCACTCCTCTGATGAAGATTCACAGATAAAACCACAACATATGGCTGTGTTGTACTGTTGCTGGACATGAATACTGTGAAAAACCCAAAAAAGGAACAAGTTGTTCCCTTTCAATATTGAATGTGCATGTTTGTGTGAATTCATTTGCATCTAGCATTAAGATTTTCAGACTAAAATAATAAACAAGATTCAAAATAAATAAGTTAAACTACACTTTCCAAGACTTGTCTTGCTATCTGTCCAAGACAACAATTAGTGATTCACTGATTGAAGATTATTGAAAGCTGGAGATATCAGTCTTTTGTCTTGATAATTTGCACTTTATATATCGAATGAAAGGGTCTGTTGACAAATGACAACTCACCCTGCTACGCATAGGTTTTTGATTTGATCCAGGTTTTTAGAGTTACCACTGAGATTTCTGCCTCCACCCAAATACAAGGGATGTAATTGGAATTTAGTTTCTTGCGCTTAAAGCATTGAAAAATTACATTCAAAAAGTGTTATGTACAATTTAGCTGATATCTCAAATCCTGACAAAATGTAACCAAAACTGTCTACATGGCTAGATACCTCAAAGAGAGAAAATCTTTATTTTTGTAATTTGTGTGAACTGACCCTTGTACTTTAGGCTGCACGATGAGGGCTAAAATGATAACCACCATTATTGTGATCACAATTAATCACCTTGATGCTAAATGATTCTTTGGGAATAAAATTATTTTTATTGCAACTTTAATGTTTTACTTTCAGAAAACTCTTTCAAATGTACGAATTTGGAAATGGAGGAACATGATTTGATGCAGCAGATTAGGCCCCTCTAGATGTGAAGCATCAATATTGCACCCAATCAAGTTTAATTAACTGTGAAAGTCAAAATTGGCATCTTGTTTATTCCGACAAATTGTGCAGCCCTACATTGTCCCATCTGCTGTTTCAGATTTGATTGTACAGGCCAAGTCTGGCACAGGGAAGACGTGCGTGTTCTGCACTATCGCCCTGGACTCTCTGGTCCCGGAGAACCCTGCAACTCAGGTGAGCAGATTTACTCCTCCCGGACATTAAGATGATTAGTGAAATGTGTCTTTCCCATTCTTTTAATCTCAGTGATGCTTGTATTTGTGAAGGAAAGTAATTATCAGTCTTCGGGCATCTTTTAATGAAAAATAATATTCAGAAAAAGTATTCAGAAGGCAAAACAAAACCTTTATTTTGAAGGTTTCCAACATTTAACAGATGGTCATGAGAAGTAATCACTTTGGTTTTGAGGGTCTTAATCTGATGCATTTAAGCTGCTCGGTGTCAAAAGAGTAAATGAGAGAGCACAATTATTGATAAAGCAGAGGTACGTCTGGTCTTGTTGATGAACTCTAATCTTATTAGCTGTGGGGGTCTTACTGATTGGGAACTTCTCAGCACCTGTCTGTCCTTAATCTGCTCCCTATCAAGTGTAAGAGGTTGTTGACATCTGACTTTCCCGCCTCCTGCAGGTTCTGGTCCTGGCTCCTACACGTGAGATAGCGGTGCAGATCCACTCAGTGGTGATGGCCATAGGCTGTGCCATGGAGGGCCTCGAGTGCCATGTTTTCATCGGGGGCAGGCCTGTGAGTCAGGACAAACTCCATTTGAAGAAGTGCCATATAGCTGTGGGCTCACCTGGTAAGAGACCAATAGAGAGAGGCATTACCTTCTTATGTGACCGCCATGCTGCTGTTTGTGTTTTGTAACTGTGGTCCTGGCTGTTTTACACAGGTCGTATCAAGCAGCTTATCGAGCTGGGCATGTTGTCCACCACCAGCATCAGACTGTTTGTTCTGGATGAGGCTGACAAGCTGCTGGAGGAGGGCAGTTTCCAGGAACAGATAAAGTAAGATGGACAGAAACATCTATAACCAGACTCATATTTAATTAGTTACATGATACGACAGCTGGCCGGTGATGTTATTCAACCAGAGTACTTAGACTTAAGCCCTTCTTAACAAATCTGTATAAATGAAATGTCATAAATTGTATGCTCATTTACAAAAAAACGCACATGCTGAAATCCACCCATCTCCCTCTGCTTATCTCTTCAGCTGGATCTTTTCCTCTCTGCCTGTGAACAAACAGATGCTCGCACTTTCTGCCACCTACCCAGAATCCCTTGCTCAGCACCTTACGCGCTACATGAGAGAGGCCACTTTTGTCAGACTCAATCCCAGTGACATGGGCCTTAAAGGTAAGACCCTGGTCAGGTGTGCTATCATTGTTACTGCAAAAATGCTTACACTATAAAGGGTTAAAGCAAATGACTTCACCTGTCAGCTATGTCTAGTTTACATATTTCAACAGTGTCAACAATTAACTGCTGTCCTGGCTAATAGAGACTCCCCATAACAAGACAACACTCACAGGGTTTTAAAGCTTGTAATGTGACATGTTTTAAGGGGTTATTTAAAATGTTATTTCTTCCTGAGGGTGTGAAGTGATTGATGATAATCAAAATCTTTCATCGTGTACAAATTGAACGGTGGAAAATTCTGAATTTAAGAAAACAAGCCTTGATATTCAGATACAGTGACTGTGCACACATCCCACCAAAAGCGCTCTGGATGATTTGCTTGTCTCCTGTGTACTGCTTGAATTGATATTCTCCCATGTGTGTTGTCCTTGTGCGCCCCCTGCCAGGTCTGAAGCAGTATTACAAGCTGGTGCAGTCCCATCCTTTACCTCACAAGGTTTACGAAGAGAAGGTGCAGCACCTGCTGGAGCTCTTCAGTAAAATCCCATTCAACCAGGCCCTAGTGTTCTCCAACCTACACACAAGGTAACGTATGGTTTTAACGTTTACCCTTGTCTTCATAGGTGCTCTTGATGATCTTTACCATCAACAAAGAAAAATATATCTGAGTTCTGGATTTGCTCTTTGCATGACTTTGAATTGATGCTGAACAATCATCAGATGTGAAAATTTGCTCCCACAGGGCTCAGCACCTGGCAGACATTCTGTCCTCCAAAGGCTTACCTGCTGTTTGTATTTCAGGTGAGAGGGCCTTTTGGGATTTGTGCGGAGTGTACTAATGAAATGATAAATCAATCAACAGAAAATTAATGTTTTGATAGTTGAATAATAGTTTTTTTTTGTGTAACTGTAAATTGGCTACTTTTGGATTTTTTGACTGTTGGCCAGGAATCAGTTTGGGGTTGGGTAACTTGTCATAGGCCTCATTATTTTTGACATCTCAGACTTGGCAATTCATTTTTTTTTTTTTTAAATGAAAAAATTGATTGCAACTATTCTTGAAGCATTAATTGCTGTGATTTTAGGTTAGTTTTCCCTTTTGCGAAAGAGAGGATAAACATAAGTTTTGTATTGTTACCAGAGTTGATATCAGTTGATGTGATCTGATTTTAATTGTGACTGTGTGTGATGACCTGTACAGGTGGTCTGAGTCAGGACCAGAGACTGGAGGCGATGTCAAAACTGAAGCAGTACCAATGCAGGGTGCTCATCTCCACTGACCTGGTAAGACACATCACTAGTGTTCCTGTCTTTTTTTTTTTTTTTTTAAACATATCTCTTGTAAGCCTTACACTAGGCTTGGGTTTTATGATTGGCTTCTGTTCTTTAATCCTGGTTGTTTTCTCTCTGTCCTTTCCTTACCGTCAGACTTCCAGAGGTATAGATGCAGACAAAGTAAACTTGGTGATAAACTTGGACATGCCACAGGACTGGGAAACCTACATGCACCGAATCGGACGGGCTGGCCGCTTTGGTTAGTCTCCAATACTGTTTGGTTTGTTTATAGCAGAAACAAGCAATCAGAATCAACAGCAAGCGGGGTTTACGCATCTTGTGAGATCAGGTGCATCATCATTATTGCAGGGTTGACCCTCTCTTTGATCCACATTTTGATGGAAGCAGCCTGTTGTTTCCAGATGTACACTTCTGCCCACTAACTTGACTCAAAATCCAAACTGAAATAGCATAAAATGTTATTTGTGCTTGCAGTTAAGAAGAAGGCATGGTTCAGAGACAGCATATTTTTTTTCATTTTCAAAATTTTCTTAACATTGTCAAGAGTTAAAAAAACAAAACAAAAAGGCCAATCATATACAAACAGACACAGCCTATTGTTGGTGTTCAGTGTTGCAGGACACGCAGAAATCCGTTTCTCTCCTGGTGGTATATTATTTATTTAAAAACAGTTTGTCACCCGTTATGTTGCTCTGAGTTAGACTTGATTTGCTTGAGCAGTGAGTATTGCCTGGTTCTTCCTGACTGCATTAAACACCATTTGGAAAATGGTCTCTGGAGTATTAGCAGGTTTGACCCACCTAGCAAGGTCAATAGGTTCCTAATCATCTGCATTTAATTATAATTATCTTGACATAATTTGTGTGTTTTTCTCGGAAACCGAAGGTAATTCAATCTTAGCTTGCATGCACTTGTGTGTGTGTGTGTGTGTGTGCGTGCGTGCGCACCTGCCATCTCTGGACACACAACTCGCACATCCTCCTTTTATTCCTTCCTGTTATTTGAATGGGTTCTCATCAGGATTACGTTTTGTTTATAGGCACTCAGGGGCTGGCTGTGACCTACTGTTGCCATGGTGAGGAGGAGAACAAGATGATGGCCATCGCTCAAAAGTGCGGCCTGAGTTTGTCACTGTTGCCATGTGAGTCCCGCCCACATGTTTGTGAGGAGTTATACATGCAGCATGTTGAACTTTTCCCCTCCCCCTTTTTAAAAACAAAGCCTTTTTTAATTTAATGTTTATGTGGAAAAGTAATTCCAGTCTCATGTCTTCCGTCCTTTTAGCCACCATTGAGCCAGGGTTGATGGATGAGCCGTGTGACTGGGATGTCTGCACTGAGGCTTCCACTCCAGGCCCCTTATCCCAGCTCTCCTCCAGGACTGAGAAAAAGAGGCGTGCCAACTTGGTCACAGATCAAGCTCTAGAGCACAGCGGTCATAGAAAGCCAGAGAAGTCCCATCCAGCACCCAGGCTGGGAGCGCACAGCGAAGGGTATCCCAGAAAAATGTCTCCTGCAAAGGACACTCTTCCACAGAGTCCTCCACAGGTGGTGCTGACTCGAAAAGAACTGCAAGACGCTCTGCCAAAGATACCTCCCCTCACCGCGTTCAAGAGTTGTAGGTCAAGGTTTATGACCTTTGAGGAGGCTGAGCGGGACTTCCAGAGCTTCATTACCACAGGGTTGGGGAGATCGGTGGAGGTCATCAGGGAGTTCAGAGGCCGAGAGGACGGTGGCCCTGATGATCAGACTGTGCATAAAGAGTCTGTCATGCTTTATGATGACGGAACTCAAAGTTTAAAACAAAATGGAAAACGGTGGAAGTCTGACTTTTCACGTCCAAGGTCAATTTCTGGTTCTTCAAGCTCACAATCTGACAAGGATGATGGTGAATACAGAGCAAACACTAAGCCTCCGACTGAAGCCAGACAGACACCCACTGTATCCAAAACAAAGGCAGAGACCACCAAATCCAAAGATGGTACTTCTTCTGCACCCCAAATGTATCCCCAGGCAACCTGTGCATCAAATGGGAGAGCTTTGTCTCAGCCCAAGAACTACGAGTCTGTACCAGACGTTAAATCGAGCAGGCAACCCAGTCAGACGGCTCCAGCACGGAGTGGCAGAAATGACTCAAGAAAGATTAAAGAAAATATTGAGAAACGGAGCGAAAAGACTTCAAAAGACACGAACAGAGAGCAAAAGAGGGAAAGGGACGAAGGGGAACACGACGACAATGAAGAGGAGGAGGAGTGGAGTGCGGAAACTTACTGGAGAGCCAGCTACAGAGCCTGGAATGATTACTACGCCTCCATGTCTCCTTTTCAAGAGCAAGGTTACCAAAGCTACTACAGTGTAGCCCACAACTGGATGGCAGCATATCGTATGAATGCTGTCTACATGGAAGAACTCCTGAAATACTGACTTGTCTATCCTGTTAATCAGGATGTCCAATCATGCTATTTTCCATTCAGAAAATGTGTGCACTAAGTCCAGTGTGTGAATGTCCCTTGCACTTCTTCTAGTCTGACACACTGCACTTAAATTTTTTGTGTGTATTTTTCAATGAATTCATACCATATACTGTATGTCCCCATTACATTCTAATAAATTACCGGTATGGAGCTTGTATTTCAAAGACCTTTTCTCTTCTGGCTCTACACATTTCACATTATGAAACTATCTTGTATTTTTTTTTTTTTTTTAATATTAATACATTGTGTGGAAATATTTTCCTATATAGTATACAGGGCATCCACATCACCAGCCATTAATTGAACCTGATGTTTATAGAGGAAGGTGAAGAAGGCGGGCCACAGCAATTTACTTTCTGTAATCTCTTTGGCAAGGTCAGACAACTCCACATGCTCCTGATTACAGGCTAATCATCCAGCTACCTACCATTCACCCAATCAGTGCTGGGCAACACAAAAGGCAAACACCCTTGGATATATTCATTTAAACCAGGGGCCCACTTCAGCTAATTTTGACCATCTGTAGCGTTTATGTCACCAACTTAAATCATCATTATGCAGGGGAAGGTGAATGATTCTATTATGCTCGCTCTGGGCTGCAGCACACTGATCTGAAAAAAAGAGATTTCACATTTAAAGGCTTGATGCGAGGAAGGTGGAAATTATGGACGTGCACACTTTCTGGAATGAAACAACCTCGGACTATGAGACTCACATGGATACCATGTTTTTCATATTCAACTGCACAGTCTTAACTTTAACGTTAGTCTTGGGTTTACCCGGGAACTTGTGGGTTTGTTGGGTTGTTTTCAGGACCAAGAGCCTGCAGACCTGCAACAATGCGCTGCTGGTCTGCTTGGCCGCCAGTGACCTCCTGAAGTGTTCCGTGGACACGCCGCTGCTGCTCTTCTCTTTTCTGCGTTACGGGAAGGGCAGCCAGGTGTCGGTGTCCGTGTGCACTCTGCAGCAGTTCACCTACGCCCTGTGCAGCTGCGTCCAGCTGTTCACGCTGGTCAGCATCAGCGTGGAGCGCTTCCAAGCCATCGCGTTCCCTTTCCAAACAGAGAAGAGGAAAGCCAGGGTTCGTCTCTGGATCCTCTCCATCTGGGCGTGCGGCCTCGTCTTGGCTATAATCTCTCTGACTCTCTCCAAAAAAGCGCTTTTCTACATGCTCTGCAGTCCGCTCATCGAGGGGCATGGCGACGATCTTCGATATTGGGATCCATTCGGACCCTACGTGCTCGTGCCGGTGTGGGGATTGTCCCTGACTGTGATCGTTATCCACTACGTGCGGATATTCAAAGTTGTAAGGCAGCACCGAAAGAAAGTGTTCAATCGGGGAATCCAGCTGAGGCCGACGGCACCGGAACATGTCTGGGGCTGTCTGCGTGTCCCTGCTTCAGCACCACGGACAGCTCCGCCGGGCTCCTTCAAGTCTCTGCCTATGCGCTCCGACAGCCCGCTGCCTCCCCGCCGGACGGTGCTCTTGGTGGCCGAAGCCGGTGCTCCCTGCGCGGGCTCGTCCACAGGAGGCGCCCCGGGGAGACCCCCGGAGATTGTGGGGGCAGTGTGCCTTCTGACACCTGGGGCCAGGGAGCGGGGGAGGAAACAGATGGAGGGGAAACTGGCCCAGCGTTTTGGGTACATAATCATTGCGTTGACGCTTTTCTGGGTGCCCATGGTGGTTATTTTGCTAATGAATGTCATCTCGTGGCAGGACACTGACAAAGTGAGTGTAGCGGGTTTTTTCATTAGGCTATTACTGTAATTGTCCATACAATATTAAAATATGTAAAAAACACAAACCCTGTACAATGTAATGCAGTCTAATGACAGTCCTTGTGAGGTTTCTAATATCTGTTCTTCTCCAAAGGAGCTGTACAGAATATTAAAAACATCTTTCCAAATAATTCAATCTAATACATACCACAGCCTCAAAATGGTACCACAGAAACCAAACTAAACACAAATAAGTAGTATCAACAAAAACTGAACATTTTATGTAAGGTATTTTTGCACGGCTATTGCAATGCATTGCACAGCTATTTCTATTATTCTGGTCATTCAGTGCAAAGTGCAATAATGCATGATAGTAGTTGATAGTAATCATCAAGAATTTTGACAATCAATTAAGTAATTTATCATAAAAAACGCCAAACATTGGTGGGTTCCAGCTTTGCAAATGTAAATATGTGTTGCTTTACTCAGTTTTGAATAATTGGGAACTGAATCTGTTAGGGGTTTGGACTGTTGGTCAGCCAAAACAAGCAATATGAAATTATCACATTGGTATGTGGGAAATTATGTTGGACATTTTTCATTATTTCCTGACATTTATACTTTTTATTGACTGATCAAATCATAAAAAAAAAAAATCAACAGATTCATCATTATTGAAAATAAGAGATCATAGAGCAAACTGTAGCTGTCCTGCAGAAACGGATGGTATTCCATGTCACTGCACTATCCTAAGCTCTCTCCTATCTCCCCACAGTTGCTGATGGAGCTGGAGACATCAGCGATGGTGCTGACCTGTGTGCAGGCTGCAGTGGATCCCCTCATTTATACTTTAGTCACAAGACAGTTTCGCTCTGAACTCAGCAAGATCCTCTCCTCCATCCCAGGGTGTCCCCTAAAACGGAGGGCCTGAAGGTTCAATACTTGAACATCTGGGTCACACGGACTGCACTTTTGGGAATTACCACTGAAGCTAAATACACCCAAGCCACTACCTTGTGTTTACGCGCACAGTGATTTAGAGGCAGGTGAAGAAGCGAGCCAACAGATTTTGTATTTGTGGCAGATATAGATGTTTTATCAGGCGTTTCACAGTCGGGACACAAGACAAGGTCATAAATAATATCTAACACCTGACAAGATACGCACAGCAGTAGTCTCAACAACGACAGGTGGCATAGGAGGGCAAAGCAAAGAGAGAGGAAAACTGACTGAGCCCAGAAAAAAGACAATCAAAGGAGAGTACATAACAGAGAAAGAGAGAGAAAAACACAATCACAGACCTCTGTTTTTGTTGTTTGTGAATAAAAATGCAATCCTTTGACACTTTGAGCAGAAATATGTTTACATAATAATTCAAACTGTGTCATTAGAGAGTGCAGCTGACACAAAAAAAACCCTGTCTTGAAACAGGGAAGCAGTAAATAAATCACTTTAATCACTGTCCTAGCAACAAAAAATACAGGGAACCTCACTGTTGCCATTACCTATGTCATACCCTTGTAGTTTTCAGTAGATTCTAAATGTCGGACTTGATGCTGTGAATATGAAGTCAATGTCTTCAACCCCAATTTTATCAAATAAAATAAAATAATACTGAAAAAGCTCTGCTTGTCTTTGTGTGTCTTTTTTACTCCAGGTAAATTTGTGCACAGTTCGACTAAACACTAATACTGGATCTAGGCAGCTGTTGTCACTGTGTACAGTACTAAATTACCAGCAGTAGTACTAAGTCACTGCTTGGAATTTCAGCGGTAAAACACATTCTTTTCCAACTCTAGAATATTTTTGGCTTTCGTTGGGTTGGTACTAACCTCAGGATCAGAGAGAACTAAAACACAACAGAGGAGCCTAAGGGACCTTAGGGTCTTGTGTAGTGATGCACTGATATGGTACCAATTATGTGTTATATTTTCACCCATATTGGTTGATATGATGATGGTGATATGTTTTTTTGTAAGTCTTAGTACAAATGCATGTGTAAAACTGGTTAAGCTTTTCAGATGCCTCCATCTTAAGGTAATTAAATACTTTTCTAAAAAGACCATGATACATTTTTCTGCAAGTTTGACAATTATTTTAAATACAGTCTACTTCTACAGGAAAAAAAAAACTTTCATATCAGCTACATATGGGCAGACATAATATTAAACCAATTCCAGTATTGCTTTTGAAATATGCTCTTGGCTGATATGGACAGTATGCTGATATATTGGTGCATCTCTAGCTCTGTCTGTGTGCTCTTGATCAACATTTTACTTCATCTATTTGGAGCAGAAGTGGTCTGTTGTGACTGAAGCTGCTCTGCCCTACTTTGGTGAAACCCCAGCAGTGGTCTCATCCACCTAAAGAACAGACCTAACTGTCTGTGTAGCTGTTGGAATCAGAAAGACATTCAAGATGAAAAAGGCCAACAGAGAGGCATTAGCTAGGAGGTTAGCAGAGCTAAAAGGTCACCGTCCATAGTTACAACAATCAACTTTGATGGGATGTGATGATAAGTAATACTAAAGATACATGTTGGAGCTGTGAATTGAGAAAATGGACAGAATTGCACATGTTTTTGGTGACAGAGATCTGTGGATGGCTCATCCAATGTCCTCCATGTCTCTGCGGTCACCATTACAACAGATTCCCCTGCTTTAAATTCTCCAGAAGATAAAGTAAATAAAATCCTTTGAAACACCAAGGAGGACAAAAAGTACAAACACCAAGTTTCCTAACCACATAGAGTACACATACTCAACAACTTTGAAAAATGCCTGCTGAGTTTGGGGAAGAAAAAACGTTGACAGCTATAAAGACTACTGAAAGCATACTGTTCACACAGGAGGTAGGGATACAACAGGACAACAACGAGAGCGAGAGAGAGAGAGAGAGAGAGAGAGAGAGAGAGAGAGAGAGAGAGAGAGAGAGAGAGAGAGAGAGAGAGAGAGAGAGACTGAGGGAGAGAGAGAGAGAACGAGAAGACAGCTTCACTGGTTCTGCCAAAACGATGGTCAAATATTACAAAATATTCTATTAACAATATTCACAAAGAACCCAGGCTCAGGACAGATGTGTGTCAGAAATTCTCAGCAAATGCCTTGTGCTTTTAATTGTGGTGGTTAAAATTCAAAATGTACATTTTGTTTGGGTTTCTTTGTTAGAGAATTGAGTTATTTGAGGTCTGTCGGGCTATAACTGCTAAAAGGGAAAAGAACGGGGGGGGGGGTCAGAAAACTATAAAAACAAATAAATCTCTTTTTACTCCAGCAAAACAGGCACATATTGTGTAAAAGGCTCATAGCTGAGAATTTCAGACATAAATGTGTACAATGAACCCTTCAGAGTGGCAGTTAGTCAAATATACCATATACTGAGCCATAGAGACTTCCAGAAGAATTGAAAAACAAGTTTTCAATCAACTGAGACAAACACACACTCACACACACACACAAACACACACACGCACACACACAAACAGGCACATACCTCCTATCCAAAACATCACAATTCCTCTATCTAGCAAAACTTCACATACACTCATTGACAAATATGAAACTCAGTGGTAACGCCATCACAGACACACCTACCATATTTCATCTTTTAAAGAATTTTCACTCAAGAGGAACAATATTGGACCTGAAAAGGAATGGTGGCATATTTATCTATCAACGTGTGAGTGGACCAAACACACAAAAACGGGCAAAAAAGGGCAGGGTTAAATCATTAGGAAAAAAAAGTTTTGATAATGTATTGTTTTTTGAGTTATCTTCCTTTTCCCTTATATCTCCTGCTAAATAATGACTGTAAGAGTCAAACTGAAGCAAAAATCATAAAAAGGTGCTTTGTGCACAGTGACACATGACTTAATCTGGGAACTCATCTCTGACACTTGGGAGGCACATTCTTACACGCCTCCTCATCTAAAACGACTCCCTAAACACATTCCCCACTCTTTCATCCACACAGACACTCGCATACACGCACACATGCATGCCAACCACTAACATGAGTATACTGTATCTAAAAGCCATCCTCCATCTGTACAGGGAGTCCATGTCATTACAGTACATGACCAGCAGAGGGCAGGCTCCACCATGGCTAGACTAGGACTCTGAATGCCTTCTCCATTATTCCCAGTCCTCCTCTGTCCCTCAGTCTGTCTCGATGAGTCTTTATCTGTCTTTCTGTGTGATGCGCCTGCACTTAAGTCTTCACAGTGCGGACACCTTCACAACGTTCTGGTGGGTGGGGCCTGCAGGCAGATGAGCATCGCCCTCAGGAGTCGTCACTGGTGGTGTGGGAATGCTGATGATTGCTGTGGTGATCTGGCTGCTCTGGCAGTTCAGGGATGCTGGCTCATCTACGCGCATGTTCAGACTGGAGCGGCTATAGGGAGGAAAGAAAATTAAGATTTATGATAGTTTAACTATGTTGCTAAAAATTAGCCTAGACCTTTAGGGAGATGGGTTTGTGACTAAAAGTTACTGGTTTATGTCCCAGACCAGTTCTGGTTGAGAAAAAGTGAATGAGAAACCTTTGTCTTTCCTTTGACAACTACTGTTCATGGTCAAGGCTGCTTTTCTCCCAAATTGTCTCCCAAAGAAAATTGTCTTTAAGGGGTCCTTAACCAAAAAATTATCCTTTTTACCCCTTACAAACTGAACAAACAACCATGGAAAAACCTGTGTTTAAATCACCATTAGTGTGAATGGGTCAACATGTTTTATGGAGCTTTAAAAAAAACCTAGGTGTATTTGTGAAAGTGTTGGTTGTAGTGTCAAACCCACTGAGAATCAACACCCAACTCTGCTCTACACAGCTTTTAAGCTGCTAATGAAACTGTGGTCAGTTGTTTCCTGCAAACAAGCTTAGAAACAATAGAGAGCCAAAGTAAACTGTGGCTGGTGAAAAAAGATGAACATCAAGCAAGTTTAACACCCTGTAATATTTGAGTTGGTGGACCAATCCAGAGCTAAAAGGTGAGTGAATATTTGACTTGCATTTGTAAGATGGCCAAAAAAACAACTCTACTCTTGCTCTGGGTATGTACGTAGGCAGTGTTTGCAATGGAGCTGCAACGATTAGTTGATTAATCGATTAATCGATTGACCGGAAATTAATCAGCAACTATTTTGATAATCGATTAATTGTTTTAGTAATTTTTCTGTAATATCTTTGGGTTTCAGGCTGTTGGCTGAATAAAACAAGCAATCTGAATAATACCCCTTGAGCTGCCGGAAATTTTACCAGGCATTTTTCACAAATTTCTGACATTTTATAGACAAAACGATTTGTCAGTTAATCGAGAAAATAATCAGCAGATTCAGTTATTGTAGAAGGACTTTGTGAGAACGACCTGTTGAGGTTCATAGATGATTAAAAGTATATGAACGAATCTGGTAATGTTGTGGGGACAATCAAAGTAAATTAGCGCCTCATTGTCAGTTGTCATTAGTTACATGATGGCTAATTAGGCTAATGTAGAAAGCCTTGTTTACCAGTGAATCTGGTTAGAAGTTACTAGCGAAGATGTACAGATGATGAAAGCTGCTGCCACAAGAAAAAATATATATATATTTTTTTTTACCAAAAAGAAGAATCACTAGCTTCTGAACACAAATACTACTGAACTTTTTTTTTTATCAAACACATTTTTTGTGCTTTGGCAAATATCACATTCAGATTCCAAAATATTTTCATGAGGCAGGTTGAGGGAAAATAAGCACACTAGAAAAGTAAACAACTCTTTACAGTTTATAGCTCCGCAAGAGTAATCAAGTGTGGATTTTTTCTGAGCTCACCTGGTGCTGAGGGGCTGGATGTGGATGGTGCTGAGCTCCTGCAAACCTTGTTGGTGTGTGTGCGTGTGTGTCAAAGGCTGCATGTGTGCTGGGGCACTGGCATTCTGTAAAGGGGTGTGGTGCTTCTTGCTTCGGCGGGTGCAGCATGTGCTCGTCACGCCATCTTGGCTGGAGAGGGAGGGGCTTCTAGATGGGTAATTCTGCAGCCCTGCCTCCAGGTAGCTCTGCTGGTAATACTGCTCATCCACAAACTCATGGTTCTACAAACAAAGACAAAGAGAACAAGACCAGCAAAGGGAGAGAGACAGAGAGAGTCATAAAAAAGATGTGACATTTACAACATTTATATTTATGACCATGTACTGTATATGGCTTGATATAGCCTGTCATTTTCTGCTTCATAGCCTGGGTCAATAACTCCTCTGAGAATCTATGCTATTATTTTTTATATAAGTGTGCATGGCTCTGTGTGTGTGTCTGTGGAAATATTTTTTAGCTCAATCAATTTTCCATAGTCAGTTCCTTAAACCAGGCTATAATCAGTACTTCAATATTAACAATGATCACAGGACTACTTGTATGTGAAAGGGGTCACTCGTAGCGACGAACACACAGAGAACTATCACCCAACTCTGCAGTTCCTGTCAGCTCTGCGGAGCTTTATAGCTACTTTGGGCTCATTGTTTGGGTTTTGGCAACTTTACTGTTTTGTTTTGACTCTCACTGCTCTCGTCAGTATTGTTTTCAGCCATAGCACGCAGCTGTTTGAACGAAAAAGCTCCTAAAACTCACTGTATCTTACCTGCCCAGCTCCAACCAGCAGACATACAAAGTTAGCAGCTAGCTGATGAACATAGTGGATAATTTAGCAGATTAAAAGCCAGATATTTCCCTCAGGAGTTGGTGGAGAGTAAAACAGAGCTAAAAGAACAGTGAATGTCTGACTTAAACTCAAATCAGGTGCACACAAACACTATTCCAAATGAATTGACGTTGCTTCTCTTCTGAATGTGCAAATAGGCAACTGTTTACTAACATGTTCGGCAACTTTAAAGGTGATAATTTGCTGGCGTCGTGTTAACAGCTCGTTTCAGCTGCCCTTGTGTCCAAAAAAAATTATGGTTATTGGCTATTTCAGGTTTAACTTTATGTTCATGCCTTGACCTTCATGTGGTCCATTTTCACAAATATACAAGGTGAAAAATGACTATTTGGGTGTATGCTGCAGCACGTGCTAGATTTTTTCATTTGCCAAGCTCTGAGTTGTGCCAGGCTGAAACAGACAGTGTGTCTGTATCACATACAGGTAGACGAGCATGTATCATAAGGGAAATGCAGTGTACCGGACATCACGCTACAGTGGGCTGCACTTGCCCATGCACATACAAATACTGTAGGTCTATACACATTAAGCCTGGCTGTCACTTATTTTCATTTAATGAGTCACAGCTAGAGATAAATGTATGGAGGATTGCACAATTTGGGGTTTATCCTGATATTAAATTAAATTGTTAAAATCTACACAATTTAACTTTTTGATTCTGGAAAAAACAAATTTTGTGTACATAGATTTTATTTATCATTAATAGAGATACTGTTGCAATATTATTAACATAAAAGGGTGAATGTGTGTGTGCGCACTCACAGTTGTTTTCTCCAGACAGTGCAGCAGGTGCTGGTGCTGGCTCTCTAATAGAGAGGTAGACTTGCTTAACCGCTGCTCCTCCTCAGTGGAACTCTGTAACACACACACACACACACACACACACACACACACACACACACACACACACACAAAATGAGTGCTAAGTTACACTTTGTTTTAGGAAGATGTGGGAGATGCGCGGTTGGCTGCTTTCTCTGTACCTGATCTGAAAGGTTCATCTTGTATGGAAGTTGCTTCAGTTGGAGAAAGAGACAAAAGGAGAACAGACAGGTAGAGTTTTACTAGTGTTCAGAGAACAGACACCCGTCAGGGCCACAGTCATGCCAGACAGACACAGAGAACAATGCTATTCTCACTCTGAGAGGCAGTGGAGCCAGTGCATTGATCTGTGCTGGAAGGGAGACTTCTAGCACAAGTCAATCCTAATGGATATACAGTATATACAATTCATATAAAAATTTCCATCGTGACATTTTGCCTCCATCTCTATTATTGCAAAGGCTGGCTACAGGCAACTCGTTAATGACCTGTTTTCCACATTCCTTATTTTTCATGCTGTGGCCTGTTTATGTGTTTATTTGTGTTTGTATCTGTACGTGAACAATTGGGCACTATTTCTAGTTCTGTGGTGGTTTGGAATACGAAGCTCATTTCTGGGCAGTGGTGACGTGAGTCAGAATATATGGAGTGTTGGGGAGCCTCGTGGATCCTCTGAGAAAGTAAAGAAACCAGCAAAAACAACATTTGATTGCAAACATTCAGTCGTTCATTTGCTTATATTTGTCAGTTTATATGTTTATATTGTTTTATTAGTCCAGTAAATCATTTGACTGTTAGGTCTTGAGGAACTTGTGAGAAACACTTGCTCTGTGCAGACAAGAAAGATCATATTCAGAAACATAAACCTTAATATAATATTATAAGGCTTTAAACATTCTGTTATCTGTTTGCTTTATGTACACTTTGTTTCTCAAGTAATATTTGGAACATATGCCCTTTTAATTTATATTAAGCAGAATGTTGCAAACAGGCTTTTTAAGTTGAATATTCTTATGTATCTAACATTTAAGTAGGGTTTTGTGAAGAGCTAGTGCACAGAAAACACAGATTAATCTGCATTATTGCTATAAATATTGGCCACAACATCCTTAGCTTGAGCCTGGGAAGACGTCTCTTCAGTATATTGCAGAATGCCATCATTGTTCTTGTCAGAAGTAAAGCAGTGTTTCACATATACAGACTTTCAATTGGTTGCATCAGTCTTTCCCAGCAGAATCTGTAGTTGAGCTGTTTATAAAAAACAAAGGCAAAAAAATACTGTCTTGATCCTGCATGCTCCACAGCACCGCCGAAAGGCAAGTAAGATGCCATGTTTGGAAGATTTGTAGTAGCAATTTTCTGTTTGTTAAGCGGGTGGCTGGTGCTGTAAGCAGAAGCTTCTTTGCTGAGAGGATACATTCCTGCGCTGATGACTCGGTTTGTCCTAGCCAAGACCGCTCACCTGTGTTCATGCTGCTTATCTGTACCTAACACAGCAGTAAAACACAGGTGTTGAGGCTGAGTTATTTCTGTCTTTCTCTATACATGCGACTGCAAGCCCATATCAGCAGTTTGTCTGGAGGCGGCTATGGCTCACCACCCAGGTGGCCACCATACTGTAGAGACTGGAAACAGCTTGATCTGCTGAGCGACAAAACACACTATCGCTCTGCATGGTGCTGTACATGTTGTTAGTAAATAGCTGCCTTAGAATTATACTTAAATTGGACAACAATTAACATTTTATTGAGTATGCATACATCTTTAAATAAGCTGTTAACTGTTGACTCTGGACATAATCAGCCAGTCTGGTAGTCCCTGCCAGCACTGACACTTTAACTGTTGCTAATTTTAAGTCCAAACTAACAAAATTAAAGTGATACAAGACACATGATATATTAAACAAATGACGATGATGTAAAAAGTCTTGAAATACTGATAATGTTGCACTCAATTACTTTTGAGCTAAAGCTGCACAATATGGAAAAAATTTTTCTCTCATTGTGGTTTTCATGATATATTGCTCACCTTATTTTTGCGGTAATGCAATGTTTGTTAGTAAAGTGGTGAAATCACTACAACAAGAGCATACTGAAGAGGTACACGCATTGCTCTATAAAGTAATATTGTTCCCAAATTCCAACATTATTATCCATTTAACTATAAAACTAACAATTAATTAAATCTTAAATTAAACCAAATTTTCGTAGGGGTGGGGTAATATAAACAATAAATACATATCTTTTAGTCTGAGAGTCATACATAAAACAGACAGCAAACTTTATAACTCCTGCCAGTGTCTAGAGTCACTCTTTTTTCATAACACGGTTATTTCAAAGTAATCTTAAATCTTAAAAAAACATTCAATAAAGGAACTTAATCGTTGAGTATATACTGTGCAGGCAAGCTTTACTCATGACCCTTTGCTTGCAATTAAGATAAATGGAAACATAATCACATGCATAAAAACTACATACATAACCACATATATAAACATATATCACTGCAGCCGTTGCAGTATATTGCCTCATAAGGCAATATCAATATGAATTCTATGCATTATTCAGCCCTAGCTTGAGTATAAAGCACTGGTGCCGTTCAGATTCTGTCCTAACCATTTCTATTAAGAGAGTGAGAGAGCTATAGAGACACATAAAGAGAGAGAGGGAGAGGGAGGAAGAAGCACTTGTTTATGTTTTTGCGCTGTGTCAGCCCCTGGCCACGATAGTGCTTGTGAACCGCAAAATTTTGGTGAGGCAAGGAACATCCTTGAGTTGTGTTTACATTTCTTGCTGCATTGCCTGAAGCCTGCTCCTCAACTGGGCAGCTGGGCTCAGAGATGCTCACATTAGAAGTGCAGCTCACTGAATGAGATCACATTTGGCTGTTCTGAAGGGATGCACTAGGGTGGGGTGCATTCTAAGAACTGATAATTAAAGGAAAGACAAGCAAGGCCTGCATCTGCGCTCTGAAATCCTCAGAACTGTTTTTCCAAGGAGATGCAGAGGTCAGGGCTTCTGCATGGCCAGTTAAATAATCACAAATGTAAATATGTCTTATGTGTTTGGGTAATCCTGAGGAAAACTGTGATGAAACACAAGTGAAGCATTGTATTGTATGTGGTTCAGAGGCTGGTCTTACCGTGAACTCCAGAGCTTCGTTGAACAGACCGTTGCGCTTGCTGTGGAGGAAGGCATTGGAGTTTCCTGTCTTGGATATTCGTATCCTGGCCAAGCGGGCTTTCTGCAAAGAGCAAGAGACAATAGAAACCACCTGTTAGTCAATGCCTATACCACATCCTATATCAGAATGATTGGGTATCATCCTGATACATCCCACTGATTTGAGCTACAGCACTTGCTTGATATTTTAGTTGAGATCTTACAGATCAAATCAAACGTGTACTAAAGCATTCACGCTGATCTCCTGTGATAAATTCACTCTGATCTCCTGTGATACTTATGAATGATTTATAGTGACTACATGATAACACATTCCTTGGGTTGAAAATCAGTTACAGAGGCAGCTAGGAGCAGAGCAGGTAAATCCTGTATGAATTGAGCAGCTAAGTGTCATTCTGTATTTAAAATATTGAATTCAATTTATTTGGGCTGTTTTTGTGCTGCTATGTTAGCAGTTTTGTTTAGCAAAATAAATCAAGGAAGTGTCCAGGCTCATAATGCTCTACATCGTTAGTGTCGGCTTAAATGCATCTTTCGCCATCAACCCCGCACAGCACGGTTACTGCAGAGTCCAGTCTCTTTTTCTCTCTCCCCCTCTCTTTCTCTCACGCTGTCAAATCTCTCCTGTGAGGCAGTCAGCGACAGAGATGAACAAGAAGGAGAGACGGAATACGAGGCAGAACAGATACACTCTGGTCCTTGGAGTGAATTCTTTATACATCAGTAGCTTTGACACAGTGGAAGGATTCTACTCCAATGTCCTGGTTTTTGTTCTACCCAAAGCACACTGTGTCTGCTGAATGTGTGTGAAAACATGTCTGAGTGTGCGTTCGTTTGTGTAAACCGGCCTGTGTGAAAATGTGGGTCTCAATGAATCTCTCAGTTACCAGAACAACTGCTCTTACAGGATAGTGTAATCTGAGTCACTCACTTCTCAAAGGCCTGCCATTTTCCCGTCAAAGTCAAGAGTTGGGTGTCAGGCTCAGTGCAGCTACAAAGTGTGTGTGTTTCTGTTGCTTCACTTTCTGCATTTTAAAATAGAATGACGGATTCATTGAAGGGAAATTGGTAGAAGGATAATGTGAGCTGTGTAAATGATGAGCAGACACAGAGCTCGTTTAGTAGGGGACCCGTGATCCGCTGGGGGGTTAATTGACTGTGTGGATGTGTGTTTGCATATCTCCATGTGTGCTTATGCATGTACGCCTAGTTTTCATAGCTGAATTTCCATACATATACATACAAGCCATATAGAATACCAGCAGAAATACATGGCTCAGTAAGAGTATGGTAATTTATGGTAATTCAAGCTCATCCC
Source organism: Siniperca chuatsi (assembly GCF_020085105.1). Taxonomy (NCBI): domain Eukaryota; kingdom Metazoa; phylum Chordata; class Actinopteri; order Centrarchiformes; family Sinipercidae; genus Siniperca; species Siniperca chuatsi. The sequence continues at coordinate 18,698,644 of NC_058051.1, read as the reverse complement.
CTCACTTGAGTTTCATTTAAAACATGGTAATGTTTGTGGACCTCATGCTGTGATTTAGTAATCTAAAGAGAGGAAGGGGAAATAAACACGAGTGCATGTGAACACATGCATGCACAGCAGCCAATCTATTCTGTAGCACAAACCCAACTCCCTACAAATTGTTTACCTTCTCCTTTATCTTTTTCCTCACTCCTGTTCTCCTTGACAAGTTTTCCTTGATGTCTTTGTACCCTCACACTCTAACATCTATATACATGTGTGCTGGCACAGCATTCCCACAGGCCTTTGGGATAACCCTTCTTCATGTTCTGGCATTGTGCTCTGCCAATGGGATTGTCTCTCTGGGGTCACCATGCAAACAGGAGCCCGTGACTGTGACGATGGTTGCCAGGCAGCGCAGGGGTAATGGAGGGATTGTTAAGAACATGTCCCGCAAAACTGAATCTACTTCTGCAGTTCTCTGATAGATTCCCGGGGCCTTTGGGACCCAGGCGCTTGTGTCTAAGGCCCATCTGTGCTTTCAGGCAGAGCCACGGCACGACAGATTGAGCCTGAATTGCTGCTGAAGCATCATTGAGAGCAAGGAAACCATGGACACAGGGTTTTAATTAACACCTACACATACACAGAATGTGGAGGGTTACATGGCCAAAAAGTGTATCTACTGCACATTCCTTCACAAGGAGATACATACAGTCACATATACACTATATATCCACATTAGGTTCGCAGAAATCCGCCATATAACAGAAATCCGCCATATAACAGATGATTAACCATGAAGTGTTTGTTACATAATTAAATGTACTTTCAAAGCAACGTTTGGCTGTGGTTACTCCAAAGTACTGTACATTCAAATATTAGGGACCTGGTCACCATTTTTAAACAAATGAGGGTCTAAGGGGGGTATGGTTCCAACCCATACAGCTGTTACCGCGTTCTTAAAGTCCAACTGGAATCACATTTAGTCATCCCTTTTTGCAGTCAAAAATAATGTCAGTGTGTTTTTTTTAAATGTATTGTGAATAGTTTTTTATTATTAAAATCAAGTTTATTGTCACATACACAATCATAGTACAGTACAACGCATAGTGAAATCCGTTCTCTGCATTTAATCCGTCCTAAGTATTAGGAGCAGTGGGTAGCTACTGTGTAGCACCCGGGGACCAATGCTTCTTTTCATCTCAGCGGCTATAGGGGTGCGTCACTGTCTGTTTGACTGACAGCAGCTGGCAGGCTGAGCCCTGGCAGGGGAGCGAGAGCCAAAATAAACAAACTTGCGCTGCAGCTTAGAGGTAATGGACAGACAGTGTGGCAGCCACATTAGTAGTGGTATTGAAGAGTAAGGACCACACCAGCATCTAAACAGACTGAAGTGACTTTAGTAGGTATGTTTACATGCTGTTTAATGTACTGCAGCTGACCAGCTAATTAGCTATTTAGCTAAACTGATGTTAGCAGTGCACTTTTCCCTGATGAATGTTTGTTTGGATGCTTGTTCAGCAAGCTAAGGTGCAGGACATGTTCATGTTAGATAAGAAAGAGACTGTAGCAGGAAAGCTAATGTTAGTTGTTCAAAATCTGCGGCTTTTGTATTGTGTAGCTGCTGTCTAGCTGCTAGTCAGTGTCATCGTCTGCCTATGATAGAACGCTGATGTTACTGCTTTGTGCAAATATAGTGTCATATTCTGACGAATTAATGCAAAAATAGGGGGTGCCATTCTGAAAGCAAAAAATATTCATTTCTCAGTAACACAGGACAAGTGATTTACAGAGCAGATATGAATGCTGTAGAAGAAAAAAATGCTATTTAATTTTAGTTTGACTTTAAAGCTTTTTGAAAAATCCAAAATATTGTAACACCTGTCAACCAGAATAGTGATACTCAGTATCACTGGTTGAAATAGTCCAGATGTTTCCACATACTCAAGGGCAAATAAACTGATTCAAAAACACTGTCATTATCTTTGATTCCCTTCCTCCTGCCATGGATTGAGCCACGATTTAGGATCAATCACACTTTAAAGATTATAGCTATAGGATGCAAGCCAGCACAAATGCTTCATTTTAACACCATTTGTTGCCAGCTTAGGGATCTAAACTGGCATATCCTCAACTGATCAGAAAATGCTACATATCCACTCAGCTCCCATGCCATACTCTGATGAAATTGCCAGGAAGTTTTCTTGGAAGTTCATTTTTTTGTTGAAAGTAAAAGTTAAAAAATTCATGGCACCTTGTGAGTTGCAGCTTTGCTAGACTGCCTATATAGGATTTGGCTGAGTGAAAAGTGGAGCAATCGAGCTATGAGACCAGATTAGGTTCTGCCTCAGGCCTGCCTTGGAACCATACAAGTGAAAGAGGAGACCATCTGATGAGGAAGCACACCCCCATGCACACACACACACACACACACACACACACACACACACACACAAACAAATAGCCGTGAAAAATTCTAATTTTGTTTTGCAGCTGCCACTCATCTGCCACAAGGAAATAACTCAGTTACTTCCTCTGATATATGTTGCTTTATGGTAACACACACACACACACATACACAAACACACAAAGACAGACAGACAGACAGTGACACAAACAAGAAGAGGGCCAGCGAGAATGAGAGAAATTAGAACAGAGAAATTTGGGAAAACTGACTTTTAGAAAATCCATCTGAGAGTTGGTGAAGGCAGGAAACTACATGATGGCAAGAATTGATCCTGTGGAAATCAAGTCCACCAACACCTCTGACCCACAGATATCTGCCTCTGTAGCAAAGATAGCTTAACCTCGGACTAACACCACTCAGAGACAAAATACCTTCACTAGGCCTGGATTACCTCCTCTTTATAGAGAAAGGTACAGCTCTGCATGCTAGCTGATGTGATGATGCTGATGTTTTTTTTGTGTTTTTTTTTTTTTTTTTTTTTTTTTTTTTTTTTACAAAGGACATAATTCATAGCAGAACTCTTGACCCCCCTCAGTGAAGTCCCCAGTCAACATCCCTCCATCTCTCTTTTTGGTCTGCCTTCTTGCGAAGAGCAGACAACTTTATTGATTGTCTAGAAGGGCAAAACACTCTCCGCCAGAAGTCATCTCCACCTTTTGACTTCAACCTTCTGAGGGAGGGCTAAAAACAATAGTGAGATGATTTAGAGCAAAGGGAGTGAGACTGAGAGGGAGGGAGAAATGGAGGGAGGAGGACATGTTTTTGTTTTGTTTCTGCCAAGTCAGCCCCGAGCCAATGCAATGCTCATGAACCGCAACATTCATTCATTCAACACAAGTTTGAGGACAACAATGGTCCAACCAGAGAAAGATTTCCAACCAATGTGGGAAAAAGACAAGGCAGTACAATAAAGATGGCAAGTAAACTTTCACAGATGCAGGAACAATAATGGAGATACGATAAGAGATACATATAGATTCTGCTGATCCACATATGAGGCAAGATTCATGAGCTATTTCGTCAAAGAAAAACCCATAACTGTTTAACTCTACATGGTACAGCTGCATTTTGTTTTTGTGGGGTATATTCATGGGTAGTTTGACAAAATCTGTGATTTGGAAATATGCAAGAAACTAAATTTATCAAACAAAAAAGATTCTCCCCTCTATTGACGATCGACAGGTTTGCTTAGATGAGAATGGCATTTTTCAAGTTACAGAAAATGACTGTTGTGTCAGAAAGACATTTATTTTGTTAAAAATAAAGACAACATAATTAGCTGCTAAAAAAACAGGCTAATCGAAGTGTGTATGTTTCAAGTCTGATTCACCAAACCCTCTTAACTGCACAGACTTGTCGTAAATCATTCCTTTCAACTTGATAAGTGCCACCTGTTCATGAGGAGGTGCGCGTTTCTGAAATTTGATCAGTAGCATTATCTCTGCTCCTAACTTGCCATGTAAGGCTACTTCATTTATAAACATGTTACCCTCGAGTAAAAAGAAGAACTTTACACGGCAGAACTTCAAATCCTGCTGTCAAAAATCTGCAGTCGAAAACATATCAAATTCAGCTGTGTCAGTTTAAAAAAATATTAATACCACAGATGTCAACAATGTGTCATCAGAGCAGCACTGTACTGTGGTAAATGGGAAGTGACAGCCACACAGATAGATGAGAGAATATTATACAGTAGGTGATGTTACACTGTCAGCTATTGTAATGAAGGATGTTCCATGGCCATCGACCTACATAAAGACCCTGAGGCAGCTGTTGGAAAATATTAAGAATATTCCTAAAAGCTACTTAACTGTATAAAAACCTCTCAGTAAATTGGCAAGAACAGAATATTTATTTTGAGTAAAGATGTATATTTTATTTTTATGGATTTTCAGGTACCATATAACTTCAGATTAATTCAGAGAAAGGCATTATGATTCTTAAGTCAAACAAGTGTTTTTCTCCAAGTGGAGAGAAGGAGACTCTCTGTACATGACTTAAGACCGTTCTGGACCACTCCTGAATTTCATTCATACGTTGAGAAAACTGGTGAAGGTGACAAATTCTCTTAAATCACTCTTACATGCCACTTAAGAATTTATCTGTTCATATGGGTGGTTCTTGCATGAAGTCCATTGTTCTTACATGCTTTCTAGACTTTTAATCCTGTCTTTTGGCTATGGTGAGGTCCTTTGTTTGCTGCTTGTATATGTACTACGTCTGAGTGTATGAGTAAAAGTGGCTTATCCTAGTAAACCGGTGTTCAAGTCCAACTGAGAAGACCTAAGTACATATTAGTCACAGAACCAGTGAAACAGATCCAGGAGAATACCATAGGCATACTTAAAAGTTAAGCTCATTTAAATTCCTGCCCCCCCCCCCTTTTAATCCTTCTGTATTACTTGCCCTTTGTGATTCTCCATTTAAATCTGGTCTCTTTCAGGTGTACTATTCAGAATTTGTAATTAGACCTACCTGAAGATATTATTATCTTTATGCAAATAAGCTCTGAGGAGTAACCCCTGCAGATTGGACACTTTGTTTTGGATCACTCTATGGGATCATGCGTAAAGACAGAGAAGGACATAAACTCAGTGTTCAATTCATTGTAGAGCAAAAATAGTGACACCAAAGACTATAGGGAGGCAGAATAGAGAATATATGTCTGTGTCTCAGCTGTGTGTTCCTCCCATGCCACACAGCAACTAGTAGCATCCTCATGTATCTTTCTTTTGTGCAGTGAGATAGATCAGGGGCTGTCTCTCTACCACCACCCAGATGGATGGCTAATTGTAATGGGAGCCCAGAACAGCTAACAATTAGACCTGAATGAAGATGGATGTGTGTGTGTGTGTGTGTGTGTGTGTGTGTGTGGTTGGGGGGGGGGCATGTAAGAAGAGAAAAAAGGGCAGAAGAGTCGTGGCTGGAAAATGCTGAGGGACACATCCTCTCAATGATTTCCCCTTCCTTTCCCCTAAGTACTGTGAAAGGCAATCTTGAATGGCTATCCTATTTTACTGTCACTTAAACATAGCCTTATTTTAAGAAATTATCGGAGGAAGAATGGATTTTCTGTGAAATAAAACTATGTGCAGGTAATAATTGCTGAACAAGTGATGTTTTGCTATGGTAAATGACCAGTGACAGTTGGCTTAATGGCTGAGAAGGTCATATGTCATTAAGGTTATGGAACATTAAAGGACATTACATGTTATGTAGATGGTAGTTATGGGCTATTGAAGGATATGGCATTCCTGAATAATTCATGAATCGGGTGAGGCATTAAAGATCACAGTTGTCGTTAGCAGTGAATGAGTGGACCATACAATGGTAATGGCTCTATCATATACCCTCTACATTGATCTTTTATAGTGTGAGAGACTGCCAACCTAGAACTTAGAACATAAAATGTATGTGGTGTACAACGTAATAAGCTGAACACATGTCAGCAGTAGTTGTTATAAAAGGCACTAAAATCCATTGCAGTTGCTACAAATTATACAACAACACTAAGTTTTAGGCCGATTTATCTCCGATCCACCCCTCCTGACAAATCTGGTCTGGGACCATGGTCAGTACCAATGTTTGGTCAAGTTTATCTGGTAATGTGAGGGGTTTACAGATCCAGTCTTAAACCTTCCGAACTGCTTGCAGACTCATCGGGGCTGCCGCGATTATATCAAACATGTTTGATATTTAGGATTTAAATTTGGATTATTACGTTAGTACTTTCCAAGCAGGACCACAACAGCCAATGAGAGAGACAAGTCTACAAGGAGACAGAAGTGTTACAAGTGTCCCGGAGCAGCTGATGGTGTTGCCAAGCAATGGTAAACATTGTAGCCCTTGAGGCTGACGTTAGCTAGCACGCTGCTATTGACAGATTAAAATCTCCACCTCCAGTTCTCGCTGAAGAATAGACAACCCAACCGCTTCTCCCCAACCATTTTCTCATCCAGACTCGTGCCTTCTGCTTTTGTTTTTTCTCACTGCAAAGCATTACTACAGCAAGTTGTTGCACCATGTCAATCTCCATTTTGTTTACATCTGCTTCCCCATGAGATCACATCAGGTGGTGTACTGGTCCCTCTGGCACGATAATCTTAATAATATCCTGTAGTGTGTGATGCGCCACTGTTTTCAAATCTTGTAGTGTGTCCATGAAAGAAGAAAATCTGTGAAGCTTCTCCTTATGTGCATGATGCAACCGGATTTCACAGTCGGTTAGGATTTTAAAACTCTAGTGTGAGCCCAGCATAAGAGTCTACAGCCATGCTGGCTGATCTATGAGGCAGTACTTTACGTGGGCACAGCAGCGCTATGAACTAAATGCTAACGTCAGCATGCTAACATGCTCACAGTAACAATATTCACATGCTGATGTTTAGCAGGTGTAATGTTATGTGTTATGTTACATTTACACCTTTTTAGTTTACCCTGTTAGCATGCTAACATTTGTTAATTAGCACTAAACACAAAGTAGAGCTGTGGCTGATGGGAATGTCGGTAGTTGCAGGTATTTCATCATTAACAAAAGTATTGACAAATTGTGAACCTCATGGTGGCGCTAGAGGAAAAGTCAGGGGATCACCAATGTCATTAGGATTCGTCCTCTGGGAACCATAAATGTTTGTACAAAATTCCATGCCAATCCACTAGTTGTTGAGATTTTTCAGTATGGACCAACATTGCCATCCATAGAGCCATGTAGCTAGCATGGAAAAATAGAGGCAGAAAGGAAAGGCTGTTTTAGTTACCAACCAGTTGGGACATGAAATCAAATAATTTCCACAGGCACAATATGTAATTCAAAACATACTCCACTGGTTTTAAGCACACAAGCTTAAATGCTAAGCAACACTTAATCCTGTGGGCTAATTAAAGACAGAGATGGTACACAGATTGCATCTCCTAAATGCTCTAGAATATCATTTGCAAACCTATCATTATACTTGGCACTTACACCTTGATATGCCGTAGTAATAACGCTCTCAAGGATCAAGGCATCCAGGTGGAATATTATTATGAAGGCAGTGATAAGTCGTTTGAGTCATGCTGTTATGAAATAGAGAAAACCTATCCGTTGGATGTATAGGTGCTTGAGCAAATCGCTGACCTCACTGCAGGCAAGCCAGGGAGGCATTCAAGCGCCTGAGGGAGTCGTTTAGTACTGGTTAATGACGACAGCACCGTCACGCTACACTGGTCAGTTGGTGGGTACTTTTGGAGGTGTGGGTGTCTGGTACAGAGGGGTGTTTGGGACACTGCACCACACTGCGGCTCAGTGGAGAACACCCAGGAAGGTGGGACAGATCAAGGGCAGGCCTAAACTGACAGGAAGTATGGTGGATGCACACGCAGACACTCACTCTCTCTCTCTCTCTCTCACACACACACACACACACATACACACACAGACAGAGGTGGATTCTTGCACATGCATACACAAGCAGACAGACAGACACACACCTTCCTTCCAGCCAGCACCTCATCTGGGTGATGGCTATTTCAGGAAAGAACACAGCATTAGGACACACATCGCCTCCAGCTCTCCCCCTTTTCTACTCTCCTGCCTCCCCTACTCCCTCCTTCCCTCTGGCCTTCCTCATCCCCACTCCTCTCGTCTCTTTTTTCTGCATCAAAACTATACATCTCATTGGTTCCAACCCGTTTTCAATGTAGATAATTTTCACAACTATCCAACCCTCTTTCCGTCCTCTCTGTGTGTCCCTGCACAAATGGCTGTGTTACACTGGAATCTTGCTTGGCAGACAAGGTTACAGTTAAGACTGGGCAGCGGTCAGACCACGGTCGAACTGCAGGACTTTGAACAGATTTAACCTGCAACCAGACAGCATGTGCCGAGATGGATGGCAGTAATCACAGAGAGGGTGAGAGAGAGAGATTGGAGTGGAGGCAGAGGAGAAGAAATGAGGGGAAAGTTGAAGAAATAAGCAAAGGGTGTGAAAAAAGCCTTGCTAGGAGAGGTGTGAACAAGAGTGATGAGAGAGTGGAATGGACTCTCAAAATATGTGTCAGTGTGTGCATGTCAGCCAGCTGCAAACTAACACACTACTATCTATCTCAGGAGAACAAAAAGTGTCAGGCTTGCCCTCAATCTATGATTACCAGCCCAGCTCTGTGTGTGTGCCAGCTGATGCTGTTACCCAGTTTGGCTCATGGACACACCACAACATGATTCTTTAAAGGTCTAAATGCTGGGCTATTTACTCAAAGGAAGATTGGATCTTTAAATCTTCCACAGTTTAAACATGAGTTTACATAATCCATTTATAAATTTGTGCCTTTGTGTGTTTTGTTATTGCTATATTTACAAGGATAAAATCTCCTTACAAGGACAGACCAACAAAGAAAAGCATGCAAAGAGGGAAAGTTGCTGATATTCACTTCTTTGACAGGCTATTTTAGGATTTAGGCTCAGGTTTGTGGATATGATTGAAGGAAAGGTAACATTTAGATTGTGGAGTTAAAGGGATACTTTGGTTTGGGAGAATTTGATATTTTACATAATTATAAGAGTTTTTCCTAGGAATCAGAACAGCAAGCTTAGTTCAGCTGAGGTCATGGAAGTCTATGGGACCAATAAAGAGCTCAATGTTGTAGCTTTAAAGCATTTGAAAATAGATTTCAAATCTTGTTTTTTCTCCATATCATTAAATATTCATGACTCAAATACTCAAAAACTCAGATAATCTGTTTCTATAGGAATCGCTGAGCATGGCTGATCAGATTTGATTGACAGTGACCAAACAACCCACCAACCATTTGAATCAGGTTTTGATTTGATTTCGAAATTCTGATTGGTGCACGGGTGTACATGACATCTTTTTCCAACCTAACCCCACCCACTTCAAACCAGTGAGATGGGCACAGACAAGAACAGAAATCTCCATTGTGAAATAATCAAAATTATTTTAACTTTGGCAGAAATCTTTGTGTTCATGTAAAAGGCCATTGCTTATAGTGAGAAGCTGATTGAGAAAATATATGTTTTAGAGCATTTAACAATTTTCTGAGCAATGTTTTTACAACAATATAAAACATCCGGTACCGCTTTCTGATAATTTATAAAGGGTTAATAAGTTGTAACTATTAGCTTTATTAATGGTTAATAAATCATTTAGTAATGGTTTATAGATCAGGTACAAGCCATTAATGAGAACATGTTTTGGGTTGCAAGTTGGTGTAAAATTCCTTTGGCTTTTGTTTATCCTTTATATTTGGTAACAATGTAGTGCAAAAGCAAATGTTTGTAATCTATTAATAAATACTTGTGTGTCTCACAAGTTTCTAGCTATACATGTTAGTAAGTTGTTAATAAATAGATTTTGTCCCAGATTCATCACAGGTTTTTTCAATAATGTAAGCACATTGTAGCATATTAGAACTTCTTCCTGATAAATTAAAGAGCTAAAAAGACAAAACCTCCTGCTAGCGGATAAACACCTACCATAGGAATTTTTTACAACCTGGCAACCTAAAAGTTGTTCTTATGAATGGCTTATAGCTGATCTATAGAGCATTAGTTGATGATTTACTAACCATTTATAAACCCATTAGTTATAACTTACAAACCCTTTATTAAAGTATGCCTTATTAGAAGGTAGTACCGAAAATCCTTATATTAAAATCCTGACTCTGTAAACAGTAAATTGATCTTTTATAAAACCTCATCTTTTTTTAAAAAATGAAGCAGCAACTTTATATGTATTCAAATTACAAAATGCTGTTAACGTAGATCAGCCAGTCTGGAGAAGTTTAATGGTGAATTTCCTTACTTTGGGGAGGAGCTGCCTCTTGATCGCACTCAAACCTGGAAATTGAACTAGGATTGGCTAACCTAGCAGATGTCTACTTTACGCTGCGCACAGAGACAGTGTAAGGAAGATATCGGTATTTCCTGACTCTGGGTGAGAGGGAAAAAATCCTCCAAAACTGATTTATTTATGCAGTGCAAAATGGAAAATGGGAAGGTCAGGGTTTAGGTATGCATGTCAAGGGAGAAGGTCCATTAAAGTATGGTGATACTCACTGAATATGTATCACACACCTCCAGTTAATGTGAATGTAAGTCAATGTGCATTATACACACATCATCATTAGTTTCAGGGAAGGCCTGAACCCTGTGGAGTCCTCTCCTCTGGGGGAGAGAGACGTCAGAGCTCCCCTCTGGGCTGGAGGTCTGGAGGTCCAACCCTCTGGGGCCCAGTTGAAGGGAAATGAAACTGTGTTCACCTGTACCTTCTGCGCCCGTCGCTTGTCTGCTCTCTGGTTCTGGTGATAGATGCGGCTAAAGTTGGACACGATGACTGGGACAGGCAGGGCAATTACCAGCACCCCACTCAGAGAGCAGATTGAGCCAAAGATCTTCCCCGCAATCGTCTTAGGAACCATGTCTCCGTACCTGCAAGAGGTGACAGGGAGAAAGAGAGAACAAATTTAGTGAAACGTCTTATTATGCATTTAATAAAATCTGTCTGTGGTAGCTCAACCTTCTAGTCACACACAGCTGACTGGAGGTCATTCACATCACAAAGGCGGAGACACACACACACACACACACACACACACACACACACACGCACACGCACACACCCATGTTTGTTTCACTATCCCTCTGGGGGACAGTTGTTGATATAAAGCTTTCCCTAGCCCCCTACCCTAACCTTAACCCTTACCCTAACCCTAACACCAAGTCATAACCCTTAAAAAGCAGTCTCTACATTCAGGTTAAAGTCCCCACCGGGATATAAGAACATGAAACACACACACACACACACACCAACCAGTTGCTGTCCATTCATTTGTCTTGTACAAGGCTTTCATCTTTCTTTTGAGGCTTCTCCATGCTGCATGTGTCCATCCCCACCAGAATAAAGCCTGACCTGCTGACTCCTGCCAAACCTCCTCTGTCACTGAATGGCACAGTAAAGTCCACTGACTCATTCCCTGAGAGCAGATACTATTAACCTTTTGAGAGGAGAAAGAGTAGGACACAGTGAATGCCAGGGACATTTCCCAAAAGTCATTTAGCCCAATTCAATCTGAAATATTTGCAAGTCAAAAGCAATCTCATCAAGAGTTCAAAGACAGACAACACAATTACAATAACTATATTAAATCCCCCCGTTTTTTTTCCCAAGGAAGAAACAACATCGCGGGAATCAACAGTGGAAGGAAAGGAAGACGAAGGAGAAGAAATTTAAAAAGTAAAAGAGCACGACTTAAGTTGGAAAAGCAACCTTTATTTCTAATGGTGTTCATTTCTTATTCATGAGTAAAAAGTGGAGGTAATTTGTTCTTGTTTTCCAGCTAAACAAGAAATTCTACTGAATTTATTAGAACAGACTCCAAGTCAGACTACAAATAAACCTGAAACAGAAAGCCTTTAAGCATCCAGCATTATATATAAATTAAGACTGACTGTGGAAAGATTTCTATGTCAGTAAGGTAGCATTTTGAACACAAATCTTATGTCCTTCATAGTGAGTTGCGTAAACCTGTAATTCACAGTTAAAATAATCTAACCCCAAGAATTACCTCCTCAGAATTGCAAACAATAACTTCTCCTTTGTATTCATCAGATTAATTTCATTGCAGCCAGCGGACTCAGTCTGTAAGTATCATGGTGTAGCTTGTTTTTTTTAGCTGTAAATGATTATAGCCAATCCAAGTTTTACATGTTGATGTGTGCATATTACATATTCTCTTGGGTAAACAGACAAATGAGATAATGATTCATGGACACACTCATCTGTGAACATATCTTTTGCAAATTTGCAGTTTGGTTGGCGCTGAGAGGTTGGAAAGAAAAGTCGCAGCAGAAGTAAAGCCAGAAAGACTAATAAAATTGTGCAAGGGAATATGTTTCTTCTCCGTCTTGTCACACTCACTCCTGTAGAAAGCAATGTGACATGAAAATTAAGAGACATAGTTGTGTCAGTGAGCTGTAGTGTGAATAAACCACAGATAGGTGGAATTACAGAGAGGTTAAGCTACCCTCATGCACTAATGGAATCAAACACATACACTATACACTAAACACACACTTAAATACTGTGTAGTTTTGCATATACATGTATCAAGGGTATAAAGTACATTTACTCAAATACTGTACAGTACTTACAGTGAGTACAAGTAAGTACTTGTACTTTACTTATTTAATTTTATGCTACTTTATACTTTTAGTGCACTACATTTCAGAGGGGAATATTGTACTTTTTACTCCACTACATTTATTTGGCAGCTATAGTTTCTTTACAAATGAAAATTTGAAAAACCTATAATGAGTATAAAAAAGACACTGCATTGTTATACATTAAATTAAATCAGCCAACAGTATATACAATGGGTAAAATTAACTCAACCACAGGCAGCTAAAACATTAAAATGCTGCATACATGTTAACGCATCAGTGTTCATAATCCATTAGTAAAAATATATAATAATGTAACCTTGACAGAGCCCATTTTTCCTGCATTTTGAGTACTTTTAATAAAATATTTTAAATACAGGACTTTTAAACTTGTAACAAAGTATTTTACACTGTGGTATTGCTACTTTTATTTGAGTAAAATACTTTTTCCACCACTGACATACAGTCAGATGACAGTTTATTAGGTACACCTAGCTTAAACTAATTCAGTCTAATACAACAGTCCTGCAATAAATCCTAACTTCCTGAAGGTTATAATGTTCAGTTTCTGTTGAAACTATTTTAGAGAGGTGTTGATTCAACTTTATGGTCATGGTGCTGTTGAACTGTTTTAGGTTATAATGAGTTGTTTTTTAGTGTGCCTCATTGATATAAACATGAGGACAAAATATTAGAAACACTTCTCAGTATGATGCAATACAACCCAACAGCATCACAAACTACATCCTCCAAAATGAAATGACTTAACCTCTCTAAAACACTTTCAACAAAAACATTCTAACCTTCATGAAGGTAGGATTTATTGCAGGCATGTTTTATTAAACCGCATTAGTTTTAGCTAGGTGTACTTTTTAAACTGTTAACTGAGTGTAAGTACACTAACAATACAAAAAACACATGTACCATCCAATTTACCCATGGTTTTGTGTATTTTTTCTAAAAATTAATCTGTTCCACTGATCTCTCATCAACACTAGAAGGCTAGCTATTGCATGACAGATGGACACATTTTCACATGGATACTAACAGCACAAGAATAGACAGACAGAATAGCATTTGGCCCCCTGATGCATCTGTAATGTATATTATAGGCCCCTGTAGACTTGGCAGAGTGCAGATCAATAGTGTTGAGTTGTAAAAATCATATTCAAAAACAGAAATATTCATCAATGTCTACTGCCATGTTACTATGTGTCCTGTTTGAGCAGTATGCTTCACAACAACCTAACAAAATGAGGGCAAGACCGTTTGTGTAGTGATGACATTAAACAGCAAGAAGAACCCTATCAATATTTTTGTCTTACAGATATTCAGAAACATGTTTCTAAATAGCACTCATCAAATTCATTCACTTTGACAGATTACAGAGTATAGTGCTGGTTATTTGAGGACTGGGCAAACAGTACCCGAGAGGCTCTCCATAAATGAACAATAATCTGCTTAAGAAGTTGTGCTCATGATAGTCGTTTTATAATCTAATGAAGCACTTCTGTCACAGTCTGTTGGAGATAGTAAAAACACAGGATGGTAACACACAGACACACATACCACAAACACACAGAAAATACCCCATTCAGTTCATTTTGGGGAAGGAGATGAAACAAGAGATGAAACCTCATACTCATTAGTCACAGATTTCGGCAAAAACAAGCTCAATATGAAGCATTTAAGTGGAGGGTGGTTTTCGCATCAACAAAGCAAAGCACTGCCCACACACAGTGAACCGCTGGTCCACAGCCATAACTGAGTATACTTACAGAGAACATTCATCGTCCCTTCCAAGAACTTTAATGGCCTTTTACCCAAATTAGGCAATAACAATCCCATCAGTGGTACAGAGGCCTTATCACTACAATACATTTCATCCCCTCCCCTCTTCAGAAGATGTTTCCATTAGGAGGAGTGGAAAGCTAATCATATTCATCTGCAAGCCTTCTTTAATGGGATCCTATCAGATTGCCTGATAGAGGCCCTTCTCTCCTAATACTACAGTCAATTTGCCGCTCCCATTTAGTCAAGCTGGCCTGTCTCTGATGATACCATCACTGAGCCATTATACATGGCACAGAGATAAAGCTGGGCTTGCACACATTAAAGAAAGAGAAAGCTGTAATACGTGGTGTGAGGGTGTGCATGTGCATGTGATAAGCGTGGTTAAATGTAATTTCTTCCCCTCCTGCCTGGATGAATGCTGGGGCCATTTCTGACTCTACAAGACTTCATTGAAGTTGAGGATGGAGGTGGAGGTAAATGTCTCAGAAAGGAAGAAGATGGATAAGCAGCAAAAGGAAGTATACTGGAGGGAGAGATATTTTATCAGCAGATGCAGTGCACCCAGGAGGATTCTCCTCTCCATCAGAGCCTCTTGCTCCCTCTCATATCACGTTCACACACGACTATGAGTTTGCTGTATATTATTTGTGTGTCTTCACATACAAATAAATACAGGGTGCATGCACAGATCCCACATGCACGCACGCACACACACACACACACACACACACACACACACACACACACACACCAGGTTGGCAGGTCAGTCCTCGGTCAAGGTTGTCACATCCCATCGTAGGAGGGCTGGGTGTCTGCGGGTTATATTAATAAAAATCTATGAAGGATAGATGGGGGTTATTGAGTGGGACTGAGTGCTCTTGTGAAGGTATGTGTGATGGATGGGCTTATCAGAGATGGTCTGAGGGCTGACAGACACACAGATTTGTGATGATGGCAGGTCATGTCATGTCAGTTCAGGTGAGGAAAGCACAGCTCATCCCCTTAAATACCTGCTGATGAACTCAGCCAGCATACAAGTATATACAAAACAACAAGTATGGAGGCGGCCATAGTCAAGAGACATTGCATATACAAATGACATAAATATATGCTTTGTAAATTATATGATTCTTATAGTCATTTTATTGTACGGGTATACTAAAAACCATCTGCACAATAAGCTTGATATTAACTGATCTGAGTCATAAAGTACATATTTATTCCTGGAATTTGTTTAGACTTTGTGGATCATAAACCACTTTTATGTATGTGCTGCAAGACCATAATGCCACTTTTATTGATATGTTCGGGATAAGGGATGGAGAGCGAGATAAGGAGGGAGAGAGAGGCAGGACAGAGACATATGAAGTGTTAAGGGTTGGGTTTCGATTTACAGACCAAATCCCAAGTGATTTCTCTGCAATTTTTTTTCAGTTCCCTTCAGACATAGCCTAAGTGATTCTGTTTGGACCACAAGGCCTTGCGGTGGATTGACCCCCTGGAGGACTTAAATCACCTACAAGAGGCGGCAGTGCATTCAGTGTTAGTGAGTGGGTTTGTGTGTGT
Source organism: Siniperca chuatsi (assembly GCF_020085105.1). Lineage (NCBI taxonomy): Eukaryota > Metazoa > Chordata > Actinopteri > Centrarchiformes > Sinipercidae > Siniperca > Siniperca chuatsi. The sequence goes on along the minus strand of NC_058051.1, from coordinate 18,682,679 downwards.
GTATACTGTATGTGTGACATGCATGTTTAGTTTGCGTGTGTGCCTGTGCGTGTAAGTCAGTGGGGTAAGCAGACATTTAGACATGGGACAGGAAATTATTTTAAAAAATAATGTACATGTTGAGTAAGTGGTTCCTTTTAGATAGATTAAACATAAAAGAAATATAAATATCGAAACATCATTAAAATATTAAGGAAAATGAAAATCATGAAAAATATAACTACAAATGTATGACTATATAGGTTAAGCAAAAGCAGAGACAGTGGAGATTGATGTGGACCACTGTCCTCAAATAAAAATGAACATTTTCTAAAAACATTATCTATAACTAATATTGAGAGAATATGAAGTGGGGCTGATTGGGTTTGAATAAGTTGCCATTGTAGCACAGTGTGGTTGCACTACTTTGTAGAAAGAAAGCAACACACACTTGAGTTGTATGATATGCATCAAAACACACAACCGCTAACCCTGCGATTAATGAACAACTGTCCTACCTACTGAACCACAGCTGCCCCTGTTGTCAAACGCTGACATGATTCGCTCCGCAGATCAACACATCCAGTGAGCGCTATGTGCGTCAAATAATGTGACGCTACGTGACACAGCCAATGTGTGTTGCACTGAAGCTGTTACAGGGCAAGGAAAGTGTGCACCCAACAGCTTAGTATTTTTTCCACTGGCATACTTTATTTGTTTCTTTTGGCATGTATTCATAACTTGAGGAATAAGAATCATTATCAACTGAGATTTCATCAAGTAACTTGTAACTTCATTCTGCCAGCAAAGCTAAAAAATAGGAATTAAAAACCCTGTTATATTTATATATAACAGTATACTGTACGGTTATATTCGGGGATTGCTTGTTTATTTTAAATCCATTCTAAATAGGGCATTTTTGTTGATAATTTTAATTGTGGATGAAATTGCTGAGGAAGCTGGGACCCTTCAGCACCACAGACAGCTACTATAGCTTCTGTCTATCGTGCCTGCTCTCACACACTCTCCTCACACTGCTGAAAACTGTCTGCACCACAGTCTTCAACTCCATGTAGATTACTATGTTAGCAGCCAACATGTCTTTTAGGGAGCTTTGTAGGCTACAGGCAAGTGTTTTGTTAAAAAAGGGGGTGGTCACAACTCATATATGCTATATGTGTGGCCCATCAGGATGCCTCACAAACACACTATTTTCTGCCCAACTGAGAGCAGTTTTAGTTCTTTCACAAGATTCTTTTTCTCTGTGCTTTTCTCACTGATTTGAAGTGGGCGGGACTCTGTTGGAAAAAGGTGATGTCACGTACTGCCCAGCACCTAAAGATGTGTTTTTGTTTTTACTTTGATGTTGCATATTTAATGTTATAGAGAAATATGTAAGATTTGAAGTTTTCAGGATAATACCCAGCATGAGATTTTGCTAAAGTTGAAATATCAATATACAGGATATGGCAAAATCACATCAAATTGATAATTGCTGTAACTGTACATTACTACGTTACATCAGGTAGATGTGAAAAACAACTACAACAACTGGTTTTATTAGTTTTAATTTTAAAATTATTAATTCAATGCTAATTATATCATTATGATATGACTTCACCAAAAATTGATAAATGATGAATTACCATCCAGCTGTAGCAAAAGCAATATATCAATGCTGCTCCTGACAAAAATATGACATTCTATATGATCATAATGCAGTCCTACTCCCACTAAAACATAAAATGCTGCTGTATTGATTAAGAATATAGAAACTGTATAGTCATTTTAGCATATTCAGCAATTCATATTCACAGCTGAGCTCCACTATGAAAAATAAATAAAATGTGTTACAACAGTGGCCATAAATGACAATGCCTCATAAAAATATCCATAAATGGTAGTAGAGTTCCATTTTCATTGGGAAACCTGTCACAGGCCAATGAAGCTTAGCCATCCATCAACCATCCATCCATCTGTACTCTCATCTGACATTTCATGGCCAGTCACTCAGATGGAAGTAACTCTGATGACACATGGCTCTTCAGGGATGGGACAACCATCTATAATCACCCCCAGAAATGTCAACGCAGGAAAGCAAGAACTAAGGAGGTGGAGGACCAACAGGTGTGTGTGGGGGAGATAGAGAAGAAGATGAAGAAGCAAGAAAAAGATAACATAAGAGAACAGCTGAGAACGAAATGAGTCAACAGAAACAGATCGAGGTTCAGATAGTGTCAGTGCTAATATGCAGAGGGTCAGATATGTTTGGTTAAATATGCCTCAAACAATGTCTTAATATGGATTAAATCAGATACAATGGAGCTATAATAATCTCTGCTCTCCCGTAAGACAGCTCAACAGAGACATAACAGAGACTCTGAATCCTGATTTGTCGGGCTCAACTAAGACTTAACTCAGAAAACTGCTTGCTTAACAAGTGTGCTTATTAAGAAAGTCAAGAAGGTTCAAAAATAGTTCTTCTGTCTGAGGACGAGAATGTCTTATTTGGAGAGTGCTGCTTCATGATCCATAGTAGAAAAGGAAGATCCAAACTGTGCAGTTGCTACGAAATGCCACATCATCTTACATCAGTAAGAGTTATATTCCAGGAAAATAACTGATGAGTTTCTGAATAGATGGCATATAAAGAAATTAAAATCAAACTCAGTTGCATTTGGGGGATTCTTTGGAGTCTTGCTATTACCACTTAAAGTTTACAGTGAGAGTGTGCATTAGGATGAAGTGCAATGGCTTATTCACATTACTAATCATTATTACAACTGATTTTAGATTTTTGGCCACGCAAGATTTGCTGATTAGGAGCAATGTCATTAACTTCCAAACAAAATGCAGTTCAGATGGGAGGTGTGATTATGGGAAGCTGGAATCTTTGACGCAAACGAAGCTATTTGGTACAAAAAGTTCCACATTGCAAATCACTGCACACAATACCTTGCCTTGAACCAATCTAAAAGCACATTCAGAAGTCAAGGCTAAAGAAATAAACAGAGTAAAAATCATGAATGTGGTTTTTCACAGCAAGAACATCATAAGGTACAGTATACACCCCTGTGTGAATAACTGCTCTTTGAATGGCATGTTAATTGCAGCAATGACCTTGTTTTGAACAACTATACAATAAAAACCTGGGTATTGTGAAAGGTGGGAGCAATGCCAACAGCTGAAATTTAAAACTTGATCTGTGAAAATGGCTACTCTTATAGCTCCTCCAATGCACATACTGTCATTCACCTCCGTGCAATGTTAAATGCCTCTTATCATCCATAGTAGGAAATGGCTAAAGTAACCTATTGTGTTCACTGTACTGTAGGTGGGTCATCAGAGCCTGGGAGATATTGTAAGGCTGGAATGAACCATTGTATTGCTGTAATATTAAGGACGTACCTCTGTCTGCATTGACTATGTGAATGCAACTGTATTATAAAAGAGCTGTGGCAGCATTTCAGCTCTAATTCCAATCTCTCACATGACTTCATATGTGGGAGATTATAACATTGCAATATCTGCATAGCTATTTATGAACCAGCTAAATGCGTAGGTTGCACCTTTTTACATTAGAAAGGTGATTTTGTTTTTAAGTATGCTATTAGCATTTGCTGCTAGAGCACTGCAGTGTTTCCTTTTATAGAGAATATAACAAATAACCATCTGTGCCTGACAGTAATAGGATTATTGCAACAAAATGTCACATAGAATAAATAGAATCACTTCATTACTATCTGGTCATTTTAGCTAGATTGTCTTTCTGCATCACAATAATCAATCTACAAAAATCTCTTCACATACATGCTACATTGTAACAGTCAGTATTTCTTTTTCAATAACACACAAAAGCAACCACAACTGCAAGACGATTGCAAAATCCAGTTTCTTAGCCTTCCAGGGTGCAGTGAGAGGCAGGCATATAGGCTATTTCCTCATTTACATTTATCAAGTGATGAGAGGGGAACGGGAGAAAGAAACACACAGATAAGTTGATAAAGTGAAGGGCATTACTCTCACACTGCACTGCACACAGAGGAAAGGTCATTACCATCAGTCACTTCACAACCCATCTTACAGTGAATCACACTGAGGGATTGCACCATTTCTCTGTAACACACATACAGTTTATTACACTATGACTCGGAAGTGGACTAACTTTGCAGAGTTTCACACTGACTTTTCACTGCTTATTTATACTTTATATTTTGATTTACCACGATCAAAGAGAATCAACATAAGGACAGAGTGAGCAGAATTCATCACAATGCTGAAGCCAGTGCTTCATGTGCTTATAGCTAATGACATGGTGTTTTCCCCCCAAAACAAAAACACATAAAAAAGACCCGACTCAACTTTTGCATATTTTTAAGTTTGCCGTCCGAGTAGCTAATTTAACTTCTAATGTGTCTGATGGAGACAGTTTTTAGAAAATGACAATCTGTTCATATAAGGGATATTAGAGGTGCTATAATAAATATTTTATAACAAACCACAGAGAATTATCACCCCTCAGCACTACAGACCATTTCGCTGTCTTTCAGCTCATTGTTTTGGTTTTACGTCCCACAACCTTTCTGTTTTGGTTCACTCACCGGCTGCAGCAGCTGTTTTCAGTGAAAAAGCTTTGATAAATCCACTGCATGCTACCTGCCCAGCGACAACCAGCTGGCACTGGCAGGTTGTGAGTTGCTAACTTATAGCAACAGGCTGGTGAACATAGTGACCATTTAGCAGCTAAAGAGCCACATATTTTTCCTCAGCAGTTAGTGGAGACAAAAAACAGAGCTTCAAGAAGAGTGAAAATATGACTTACATTCATTGGGTGTTCAGAAACACAACTCCAAATGAATGCTAATGTCGTAAGGTATCTGCTGGATGCATAAATAGGCAACTGTTTGCTAACAACTTTACCATATCAATGTAAAGGGTGATAATAAACCAGTGTTGTGTTTACAGCTTGATTCTGCTGTGCTGTGTTAATGCAGGGTTATGGTTAAAAGATGAATATATTTCGGAGTTATTTACATTGATTAACAGGTCCCTAACACTCAACTGGTGGTTATCACTTCCTCGTCCCACTGGTGCTCCACCCAGGCACCACCCCATTGCTCAAATTTAGTTGTTCGTGCTCCAGCGACTAATGCCAGTGAGTGGAGAACCCAAATCCAAGCTTCTAAAAATCTCTTCAGAAACCTACATATGATGTTACAGATGCTATTTTCTAGAAGAGTCCCATTAAGCAGCATGAGCACACTTACTTGCCAGGATGTCAGTGAATAATAGCCAGGGACCCTGTTACAAGCTTTGCTCATTTGTGTGCGAGCATGTGTGTGTGAATGAGTGTGTGCCTGTGTATGCATACGCGCCTGTCTTTGTAATTAGCGATTACCAGACTTCTATCAACAGAATGCTTCAGTGAATCCACTTCCAAGAGTAACCAGGAAGTGCAAACACAATTACCAGAAGAGAGGGAGCATAACAACATTTAAATATGAATTACATCTGAGAGAGGACGAGTCCCCAAAGCTTGCACTACTGACTGCCTGCATACTGCCTAATTCACAGAAAATAGCAGTGCCATTAACACATCTGTACATCTGAAAGAGTTTCCCCTCTGGGATCAATAAAGTATTTCTGATCTGATCTGCCTGTGTACATATCTATGTGCATATGGTAATTTTGAATGCATGTGAGTGTGGTTATGTACACACTCCTTATAATAGCTATACCTCTACAAGTGCTGAAATACTTTCAAGTCTTGAAGGGCTCATATGTGTGGATGTATGAATAAAACCAGTAAAGGCTGTTGGTAAGTGAAATAGGAACCAATCTATCTCTGTGAGCTTGAGCAGTGTGTCTGTGTGGCAGAGGAGAGGAGGAGAGGTTGAGGAGCTGGGGCACAATAACCTTGATATGTGGTTCAATTAAGGTACTAATGAGAACTAACTGTGCTCTGTTTGAAACATGAATCTCTGGAGAAATGTTAATGCTGAGATAGATCTCATTTGTTGGATGCAAAACAACAACAAAATAATGTATAGGCATTTACCCGACACATCTTTCACTTAGGAATCAAACTTACAGAGTGTGCAAGGCAACTACAACCTGCACAACTCTTATACATTATATGTCTCCAGTAGTGTGTGACATTAGAGTCAGCAGTGTAAGGAGAGAAGTGGGGAGAGAACAAAAAGGAAGGAGACAGCAATTACAATGTCAGCCACAGAATTAAAGCCCAAGCAATATAATGGATGCTAGATTATGACAGCTATATCGAATTGCATCGATGTTGGCAGGTAGGTAAAATGAAATTACAGTATATAGATGTTTTACAGGCCATGTTAGTGGCTCCAAGGATGGAAATATCAGTCTGTTGGTTGGTCTGTCCACCACTTTGTTCCAGACAAATATCTGAACAACTATTAGATGGACTGCCATGGAATTTTTCATTCATGGTCCCCAGAGGATGAATCCTACTAACTTGGTGATCCCCTGACTTTTACTCTAGTGCCACCATGATCACGTTTGTGTGTTGTAGTGTGGGTAAAAATTTTAATTTGTCCTATACTTTGTCTTATGACCAAATACCTGCAAAACAAGACATATGAGGATGTCACCTTGGGCTTTGGGAAACATTTTTCGTTAGTTGCAGCCCTAAGCATGTTAACATGCTGATGTTAGCATTTAGCTCAAAGCGACTGCTCAAAGTACAGCCTCAGAGAGCTGCTAGCATAACTGTAGACTCTTAGTCTTGTTTCTATATTTCACCCTTATTTTTCTTGATGGTTACTATTTATATGAATTGAATTTCAAGTTTATTGTTCACCTATAAAACATCTTATCTCAGAACATACAGTATATTTGCATTCACAACTCTGAAATAACCAAATTTAAGGGATCCTCCCCAAAAAATGTTTGTTTATTATTTGTTTATTTAAAAATTATATTAATTACAAAACATTTCAAAAAGTGTCAGCTAATATATCTTTATTAGATTTCTCTGAAATATCTATATTGTTACTGGCTTAGGCTGCTCTCTGGACAGAGAGGTAACTCAAGCCACTGCATGACAAAAGGAAACAGGATTTTAAAAAATGGGATGGTACAATCTAATTATTTGCTTTACATTACAAACATATTCAATTCTACTGCATTCTAGTTTGACAAAATAATCTAGCTTTTTCCGAAGCTTTCAACTTTATTTTACTTCAAACTTCAGTGATAGCTGTGGCGTTTAATCTATCTCTACAAAGAGGTATACTATAAGTGCAGGACTCAGAAACAGACTTTTATATGAGACTGGCCGTCAGTGGGTCCATGTTATCTAAACATAGTATGTCTAAAACAGAATACAATAGCATTATAAAGTGTTATAATCATATTCTGTGCTTCTCTGATCTACCTATATCCTATCAGTTTTTTTGTTTGTTTTTATTTGTTTAACACATGTTCCCAGTTCCCTCCTGCCCTTCCATGTCCTCCCTGTGCTTGCCCCATGCTGGAACTGATGTTCAGAGATGAAAGGAAGCGAGGTGTGGAGAGATAAGGCTAGAGCTGAGAGAAGAGAGAAAAAGAAAGGTCAGAGGCTGGGAGTTCAGGTGTCATCTCTACTCTGCAGTGAGCCCATGGTCATAACAGCAAGGTGACCGGCTAGCTGGTCCCAGCACAGATTTCACACAGGGATTAAAGAAAAGAAGGAACAGACACAGAAGAGAAAAAAATAATACTTTAAAGGAAGGGGAAGAGAGAGAAATGCAAATGTGGAAAAAGAGACTGTAGCAAGGAGGAAACAAAAGGGAGGGGGGCACTGCTGTGGGATTCGAGGGTGACCCCGGCAGAGACAGACACCAAATGAGACACAGGGAGGAGAGATAAATTGATAGAAAAAGGGAGCGAGAATAGTAAAGCACATTTCAGGACATCAGATCTACTCTGCCTCCCATTCAGGTCACAGTGATTGCATTTGTTTAACGTGACCAGACCATTTCCTCCTGTCGTAGAGTCTGGACATGTGTGTTTGTGAAACAGAGAGAATGCACGCATGTTTGTGTGTAAGTGTGTGTGCCTGCAGTTCCCACATTTAGTTACTGTCCCTTTGTGTTGCTATTTTTCATTTTTTTTTGCACTGCATGTGACCGTAATACAATAAAATAAAACTCAACAGTGATACAATTATTTTTCTACAGATTTGTCTTCCCTGGTTCAGGTCTCCGCCAGCGACCTACTGCCAGATTTTTACAGCTCAATTCAATGTCAGCGCTTCAATAAGTAACCACATGTGCCAACAAACTCAACATAAGAAACCCTCTCAAAGGACCCGGTGGTGCAGCAGGTCTAGAATGATTGACTTGACTAAAGTATTGAACTACTGAACTTTTTCCCAAAAGGAGATGGAAATTAATTAAGCTCTGGTTCATCGTTCCTGCCTGCGCTCCCATGTGACTCCACAGGTGAAGCCATTTCCCATGCTACACATCCTGTAGCTGGTGGACTTCGCTGATTAAATTGTTGCCTATTCAATCAATTTAAACAGATCCATAAAAACTACCGTAAGTCTATAAGGGTGTGAGAGGAAGGGAAATAAACTACTTGTGCACATGAGGGCCTATGTGTGTTGCTTTTTTCCCCTGTCTATATGTCTCAGTAAAATCTTCTTTTAGATATTGTCAGGTGTTTTTCAACATTTTGGTGAGCCTCCCCCCAAAAAAACAGAAAACTTTCTCATCCGACCTCCATTTCAACACCAAAGCCAGCTCTTATTCTCAGTTCTTTGATGTTGCCTGTTGTCATGGGGACTTCAGGAGTGCTGCAATGCTGAGCAGCATACAGAGTGCCATGTCACTGCAGTTAAAAAGGTTACATTAACATCAGCAGCAGGTTACATTAGAGCAGGGCTACATTACCCATTAGTGGTAGCAAAACACATTTGTGGTAGCAGGGCCAGCACAATTAGCATTTAGCACTAATCTAACTTATCAGGGGTGAACATACAGACCATTTGGTTTAAGTGTTATTCATACTCAACTAGCTTCTGAGAGCTACAACTACAGAGGCATTTGTTCTTTTTGATGCTGTACAGCTTTAAACGACATACCACTGAGTTAACAATATAGTAAAAATATATTTCACATCACACAGCAGAGGAATATCCAACAAGGGCCGATCTCGCTCCATCAAGTGGAGAGCAGGAGTTGATACACACAATTTGCTGCTCATCTCGCCTTGAATCAAAGATGTCTCTGTCAGATTGTTTATCTGTGGCCAAGAATATTGGCTCGCTGCAGGCGGAGCTTATCACACACTGTTTTACACTGCCTGACTTATTGACTGCAAACACGGCAAACATGGCTCTTCTCATCAGTGTCCGGCACAACGGCAGCATCGACTGCTGATCTATGACCGAGTCTGATGGAGAGGCGGTCAATGCAGCTAACTAGAACTGGTTGCTGCCTCTAAATCCGCTTTAGGATGGTCAATGTGCTGTCCAGTCAAGGTGTCAGAGATAACAACACGTCATCTCAACTTGACATGTCTATCCATGAAATGTTAACAGGGTAAGACTGAAACTAGTGAATGCTGGATTAGACGGGCAGCACCTAAAATTCTGTTATACATACTAAATGCAAGAATCAAAAGAGCGTATAAGCAGCAATATTCCCCCAAAGCAACCGTGGCAGTAGTTGACAACAACAGTCAGCCTGTCAGCATGGGTCAGTGTTTGTGCATGAAGGTAGCTGTCTGGATGTGTGTTAGTGGAGAAAAGTAGGCTGCAGGAGAAACCAGGGCATCACTGAGACTCAGGAGAGGTGTCTCCAACCCAGCCTCCTGTCCTATTTCACAGCCTGGCGAGACTAGCATGTGTGTGTTTGTTGTGTGTGCATGATTCAACAGAGGGAGCACCCTGGGCAGTCAAGGGAAAACTTCAGGCACAGGAGGCCGAGAGATAACAGGTGAGCTCCAGGGAGCCTACCTGTGGGAGAGATGAGGCCCAGTGACAGACCTCTTTGCTGGGGTGGAATGGATGTGCATAAGCCCCCAGGGCATAGACCAAATGTCAGACAGTCTGTGCACACATACTGGAAAACTGCTCTGAGCTTTATTGGAATTTGTCACCTGTGTGTGTGTGTGTGTGCATTTGCTCGTATGTGTGTATGCTCCAACTGGGCAGATGACTCAAAACAGGAAAGAGAGCCGAACAAGGCAGCACAGACAGGTGGGGGAAGTGTGGATGTAGGTGTTTTTGTTTGGCTGTGTGGGTGCAAGAACTAAGCTGTCGAGTGTCACTGTAAATATATGCTGTACAGTTTCACAAGTATGCACTATACAGCACATACTGTTCTCCCACACCAACACTCACGCGTAAACCCACCCACTCATAAAACACACATGCACCCACCCACCCATAAGTGATGTTTACTGTACTATGACAGACATTATTTATCTACCAGTCCCTACTCTCCACTCCTGTGGAGCCTTCCAACCCATCACGAATTCATCCCTGGCATTTCCCCCATCTAAATAAGGGCAGCCTTTGAACTGACATGCTAGCCCTTTAGTACTGGGCCAAGTTACATCCCAGCTCCTTCTGTAAGCCTATATGCTGGCAGCATTCATCCCTATCCATACTGCAACTCTACTCTTCAATGACTGGGCCTTGTTATCGAATCAGAATGGATATTTAGGTTAATGTGCATATTATGCACAGCTATTTGATCTTTGACCGTGCCAGTCTTGCAGCGCTGTCAACGGCAGCACGTAGTCAGGTGAGTGTGGGTGCAGTGTGGGTCATGTATCCTGACATGTAATGAGGACTGGGTTTGTGTTACAGCAACTGTAGATACAGCACACTGTAGTCTTAACTAACGTAAAGTCAGAGCAGGAACTATAACATCTGTTGAGGAGTCATTCTACTTGGAAATACATTTTAAAAAGTACTAGAACTCACCAGATCATTTGGAAAAAGTTATTTAAAAACGTAACATGAAAACACTTTAAGAGCTGCTGATCTATTGCCTGTCAAAACAGTGATCCGACCATCAGGTGAGGTCTTCTGATGTAGTGTGGCACAGAGAAGGTGTTTGAGATGACCTACTCTTACATTTCACGTAATGATTCTGTCTGATTGTGTCTTGACTGATCTGGGAGAGAGAGAGAGAGAGAGAGAGAGAGAGAGAGAGAGAGAGAGAGAGAGAGAGAGAGAGAGAGAGAGAGAAGCAGGTGGGTGGAAGTGCAAAAAAGAGGGCAGGCTACAGGGAGACACTATTAAATTTTAATTTCAGAGAGGTCAGTTTTTCCTCAAGGTCAAAAATAAAAATAACCTTCAAAGGAAGAGTGGCTGGGGAAAAGAGTGACTCTCTGTAGGACTGCTGGGGATTAACCCATAGCACGGAAAAAGGTACGGAAACGTGGTAACGTGCACACACTTGTATGCATGCAAACATACATATGTGCATTACACACACACACACACACACACACACACTAACCAGAGCCTGGGGATGATTTAAAGCCTCTGTGTTGTGATGGGATCAGCTGAGAAAGATGGAAGATCGGGGAATCCTGGCATCACAAATCATTTCCATCACACATCAGTGCTAATGCCACTGATACTAATCCATCAGACAGCCATCTCTAAGGCTGCAGATAGCCAATCTCTCCCTTCCCCCTGACTTCCTTCCACATGTGTGCACACATGTACAAACCACATTCACAAATGCACAATCAATAACACAACATAACATTACACTGTGATGTCTTTCAGGCAAACCAGACTCAGAATAGGTATGGATGACTCTGAATCACAGTGTTCATAGCAATTCTATCTATGAGGTTTAAAAGAAGGAAAGAAAAGCCATAAACACTAATTACATGCATAAACATCAAACCTTTCATAAATATTAGAACACACTATCAGGGAAGAGACATTTGATTCTAAAAAAATTGACAAAAAAGTTTGTCAGTTTATTTTGAAATAAACAACATCTCCACAGTGGGCTTCAATAGATGACTTATTTAGTCGCTTGCTCTCTTGATCGCCTCTTAACTGGCTCTATGTCCACTTAAAGGGATTGCATTAACCTCTGCCACTCTCTGTGGGCAGATGAGCTGCTCCCTCACCCTCCCTTTAAGACGTGCTCTGTATTAAAGTCTTCCTTCTTTGGCTGGAATCCCTGTCTGGCTCCTGTCCAGACAAACATACTTAGAAAGCCAGACACAGTCCGGTGTGTTCTTGTACAGTATATCACTATATAGGATTTGACACTTCTCTGCGGCCAGGTTGCGGTTTTATGTTTTTTTTGAAGGCACTTTGCCATCTTGCACTTCTTAGAGGGATAGGATTGAAACTGTGATATATGACTGTGTGGACTGAGGGTGAAAAGCAAAGAAAAAGAGAGGGATGTTTATAAGTTACAGAAAGATGTATGTACAGAATCTGCTGTATTATTGGAAACAATAAAACAGTGCCAGTTCCTTGAAAATGCCGCTTACCTACAATGCATGTCCTCCCTTTAAAAGATTGGACTGACGTACATTTGCACATATGCTCTTACACCTGCAATAATTCTGCAGGCATAACAGATGTTGATAGAGACATGTGTACTCATACCAAGCTTCTTTTCATTTCCTCATCTATGTCTCTCTTGTATTCTCTCACGCGAGCTCAAGTCCTCCCAGAAGAATTTACATCTCTTAGCCCACCTGTATCTGAAGCGTGTGCAGATTGCCTGACACCCGGTGTGCCTGGTCCTCTCTACCGCTCGCTCTGCCATGCTCTCTGCCCTCTCCAGCTGGCTGTTCTAGCCTTCTGCTTCCCTCGTTGCCTTCTCCACACCTAAGCAGCTGGTGTGGCAGCCAATCTCTGCCCTCTTCCCAGCCCACTCTCCCCTTGACCGGCTTGGAATGAATACATCTCTTTCCTCTAAATATGGTGTGGTCTTTTCCTCCATCTCTTTACCTTCTATCCATCCATCCCAGCCACACAAATGTATGTTCTCCACAGAGAGGTCATTTAACTTTAGCAAAAGCAGCAGAAAAAGCTATGGAGGAGGCAATGAATGTGTGCTCATGGATCGAGCACCTTTATGAGGAGACAAGAGCATTGACAACAACAACAAACACGACTATGTCCCCGACCTTGGATACAGGCAAGACATCATGTCTGTTCCCCACATCCGCTCTTGCATCCTCCCAGACTAGGAAAGGGTCAGCCTCTTGCACAAATGAAACCTCACTAATATGGAGAGCAGAGAGGGAAAACAGCGTGTTATTTATAGTGCTGTTAATGGTTGCAGCAGTAGGCCTGGTCCCTCTGTGTTAGTACATGCACAGTGGCAGAGAAAGATGCACAAATAGAAAAATCCACACTCTTGAGAGTGTGTGTACATGTGGCAACGACACACACTTGCTGCTTACACATACATATTTGCAGATCCAGGCAGTCAAACGCACACGCACACACACACACACACACACACACACACACACACACACACACACACACACACACACACACAGTGCTACAGTACAGTTAGACTGTCACGGCCTGACATTCCTTCCACTGAGCTGTGTATGTTGAGGCCAATCGCCCTGTCAAAACATTTCAACACTGCTGGGGAAGGAATATACAACTCCAAGACCTGACTGTGCAAACATCTATCACATCCACACACACACAAAGACACACACACATAAAATACATCTTCAGCCACATACAAAAACTCAGATACACATCACTGCTGTCTGCCTCTGGAAACATGTCTGTCCAAAGACAAAAAACTATAAGAGGGGGGAAAACACACTAAATCTGCTGCTGCTGTACATTTGTGTCTCTATGATAAGAGAACAGAGAGCAGCAGAGAGCCATTGAATCACTGCATATAAATTTTACTGCGTTCTACTCTACACTCTCTGCTCTGTCGGTGCATACTGTTCAATGTTTGCCTGGCAGCCATCGCTAAAGGCCATCCTTGTGAACCTTAAGAGAAAAGTTCTGAAGAGACATTTGGTTAACCTTCGGGGACCGTGATCAAATAAATTATTTCTCAATATCCACTTACTGAAGTTCTGCTAACTAATTGGTGTAAACAGAGAGCAAAATATTCATTTAAAATCCTGTTTTTAGTGCACTCTCCTGAGCAAGCAAAAATAGTTGAAGACAGATTTACTTGAGAAATAGAAGGCAAAGCAGTCACACAACTATTATTTCCACTGATGAACTATCTCTAGGGAGAGTTTTCTGCTTAACATTTAGATGAAGATATTACTGTTACTGTCTACATGAAGAAAACGGTCAAAGAAGCTGAAATGCTGTAGCAGCCTATGTTTAACAAATCCCCCAATGTTTGTTATGATGTGCAGTGCAACCTATTAATTTGGTCACCAGCTTCAAAACAACCAACTAATAGGGTTATGGAAAAAGTACAGATGAGCGCTCCATTCTTCTCAGTAAATATTTGAAGTTGAGCTGAAAGCTTTTCCATTTCAGAGACTGCAAGTCTGAAAGAGAGCAGCATGAACATGTGAGCCTGTAACTGTGCATGACTATTATCCCATTTCCATATTAGCCTGTCTTTTAATTTAATGTGATTGAAGCACAAGGCTTCCTGCTCCTGCCTTGTGTATGAGTTTAGAGTGTGTGTGTGTATATATGTGTGTAAGCATGCATGTACTGTATGCACAGCAGCAGCAAGTATGTGTGTAAGCCTGGAGCACAGAAACAGCCTTTGGCCAAATACTCAAGCTAAGTTAGCCTCTTTGCTACATGGCTGGGGGCTGACCCAGGAGGGTTGCATTCTTATATACAGTACGTGCAAGGTAAAAACTTGCTGGGCTAATGTTAATGATGACAGGACTGATTTTTCACCACACGTCAAATTGGTTTTCACTCCGATAGCGAAACATGTCCAAAAAAAGACCAGGGGCTCACAACATTGATGGTCAAAAGCACGTTATGCTCTGGAGTCAAACTCTGTGCACTGACCTTTACAAGAGCCAAATTAGATGTTACACTTCATTCTATTCAAAACATTAACCTCAGGCAAAACATGGCAGCTACCTCTTCTGTCATTCAGCCAACAGACGGAAAAGGAGCACAAAAGCCTACCTACACCCTGTCCCCTGCTTGTAACCTGATGACCATATCTGCTTGAGAGTGATTTTACTGAAAGGCAAACTCCCATGTACCTGTAAACAAAATTTGCTAAACAGGCATAAGGACACATACAGACTCACAAACACATCAGTGAGGGCTGCGTTGGGCTAACCACAGGCTGTCTGTATGGCTGATGCTCCATTGTTTAGTTCCACACAATTACATTCACAATAACCCAGAGCCCCTCAGGTCCCTCGCAGCCAAAAGCTGTGTTCCATTACACAACACTCAAGCCCTGTTCCAAAACACCCATAATTGGTTGAAATGTAATCAACTTACCAGAGACCATTAAAGTTTGTTTTAAATTAACTCTTAAATCAGCAAGTGGGGCAAACTTAAACTAGCTAAAACTCACCAGCCTCAAAGCGGTGTGTACCTGGAGTCCCGGGCCAGCTGCTGAGACACCCCAGGAAGGGAAAAAAAGAGAGCTGACGTCTGGGAGGTGATGGCACTACAGCCTTACCAGACTTTTCTGTCCTCTCTCCTTACTGCCAGTGAGGGGACCTTGGACTTTCACGCTCTGACAAACACAATTAATTGGGGCAAAATGTGATGCCCTTGGGGCTCCAATGACTCCTGGCTCATTTAATCTGTTCTGCCTTCAACCTGTATCCCCCTCTAGCATGGTTTTAGGCGATGAGTGGCTTGGGGCTGCGGTGGCAATACCCTCTTCAGCAGAGTCTTTTGTAGGGTGAGAAGACACATAAACTAGAGATTTATTTTTCACTCCTACAGGGCTATTTAAGAAATCTGATTTTTTTCTGTCTCTAAGGGAGAAACGAGAGAAACAAAGATGACTTGTGAAAGAAAGAGAGATTAGATGGAAAGACAGAAATTGAGGACAGCAGTCTGCAGCTACTGTATACCCTCACAAGAACATCAGAATGAATCCTTGTGTTACGCTAATCAAGACAAAACAGGAACTGCAGAGGGAGGTGCAAAAAGGAGAAAGAGTACAGAACAAATAAGAAAGTTTAAGCAGAAAGTAATATATAAAATGAAAGAGAAAAATATAGTGAAGTGAAGTGACATAGCAAGATTGAATGTAAGCAAAACTGAAAAAAGCAACGCAGCAAGAAAGGGAGCAGTTACGCAGCGAGAAGGCAGTAAAAGACAGAGCTGGGGAGCTAAATTCAGCATGCAGGGTGAGCTCCAGTGAGCCAGAGAGAGTGAGTGTTTAAACAAGTGTTGTGACTCCTACACGGCCCACGCTGCATATCGAACTGCATCAGTATACCACAGAACAGGTCTAGCGGGTCATCAGCAGTAACAGCAGCGGCAGCAGAGAATAGCCTTGTAAGGCGTTGCCGACTGTCAACCTGCTGCTTGGGCTCCAAAACAGCAAGTGCTGACTGGCTGCAAAGCAATAGCGTGGCGTTTCATGTGGAACTCAAGGGGGCTGATGGGAGGTGTGTGTAGGGTGTATGTAGGCTAGCGGCAGAGTGAACACAAACAGACAAAGCAGGAAATTAAGGAGGAGGAAACACAATAGCATCAAAAGAAGGAGATGCAGGATGGCTCAACTGCAGCAGGAAAATGCAAACACACTGAACAATGAACTCACAGTATTAACATGATAACGTTTATCTCTGTTGTATAAAAAACTGCTGCATTGAGACATCTTCATAACCAGTAAGTGCTAAGACAGTTTGGGTTTAAGGGCATATGAATGGAAGGTAAGGAATAAAGCACGTCATTGTGCCTAAATGAGCAAAGCCTCTAAAAATACAACTGAGTGTATTCTTCCATTATTCTATTTGAGCACAGTGGTGAGGGGGTGTGTGGGAGCAGGAGCATGCGTCTTAATGAGGATGACATCACCTGTGAGTAACTACATTAAGAAAAAGGAACACCATTAGTAAACATTTGCATGTCACACATGCACAAATACACACACACACACATAAATAATATGCTACGTGATCGTTACTTGGTTGAGATTCCTGTGACAGCACCTCAGCCTCACATTCTCTCATTTCACTGAGAAAAACAAACAAACAAACAAACTGTATTTGCTTTTATAGAGCAAAATAATTATTGGCCATCATAATACAGTTTAAAAATCTGTATGAAAATTGTTACCATTTAGTATGCAAATGAAAATCAGTTTAGACTAAAAACTGTATTGCAGTGAGTAGCTGGTCCTAAAAAATGTTTACAGACACAATAACTGCCCAATGCTTACTCATTACAAAGCAGAGTCAGATAATTTCCAGATAACAAATGAAAACCTTTTTGCTTGTGGTGGCCTTCTGTGCTTAATTTGAGCCTAGCAAATGAAATAACATTACTACTTACTTAAAAGCAAATAGTCATTATAATACACTTACTAAAATCAGATGTTCATACTGTATTTGTACTATTCTACATTTCCTAGTCATTTAAAAACACAACTTGGATACTTACTTCTTTTAGCCATTACTAGGTAATTACTCAACCAGATGTACAGTCTAAATGTATGAAAGGGTAGTTCCTAAAAAGGAACTTCTTCCTACACCTCCCAACACCCCTTTTCTTTGGCTGATCTATCTCCTCCGTATGCCATCACACTGCGTCTGACATGATGCACTTGCCTTGGCTTAAACATTTACAGCACAATTCGTAGTACCACAGGAGTGCTACAGAAAAGATGAAATGCAGTGAATAATTCATCCTGGTTTTTCTTCCCACCTGGTGAGAGAGTGGTGCAGCTCCATACCATGGCCTTCTTCTCTCTCTATTGTTGCTAAAGTTCTATATGTTGGCTCACAGCTGTTATGCACGAACATGAATCAAACATGACATGCAGAGAATGAAACACAAGCATGGAGGCATGATTGTGCGCACATTTTGGCATATTGTATGTCCATATGCAAATAGAGATTTAGTAATGGAGAAGTAGAAGGGAGAAGGAAGACTAATCCAAAAGGGCAAGACAGAAATGAAGAAAGTTTCACATTCTGTAAGGCAGCAGTGGAAGGGAGACTGATTCATCTTATTCCACTGAGAACAAGGGCTCAGAATTGTGGCTTACAGTCAAAGGGGAGAGATCCCATAGCTCCTAAAGGCTAAGGCTCACAAAGCCTCTAATTTCTGTGGCCTCCACTTTAACTTGGACCTATACCCTGTGTTGTATCTGAGGTCTTATCCTTTATGCCTTAACCATAGAAATAAATTGAAGAAAAAAAGTTTTAAAAAGTTTTAGCTCCTCTGGCTGTAATTAGGTTTCAAACCACGAAGCAGTAGAACCCTATTGAGTTTGCGTCGGTTCATTATTATTATCATTATTATTATTATTATTATTATTGTTATTATTAGTCGTATGCCGCGGCTCAAATTGCTGTGAGCTGGAATGAGCTAAAAACACGAGTCTTGGCCCAGTAACTGGAAATGATGTGCATGTGCTTCCACAGACATATGAGCCTAATCAGCCACATGGTGGCGCTGTAATTAAGGCCCAAAAATGAAATTTTGAACAAGCCACATCTCTCACACTGAGGCCGCTAAAGTCCGCCCAACTTGATTTCTCGCCATTTAAATTTTTTTGAAAAAACACATTTTTGACATCTCCTCCTAAACCGTAGGTCCAATTGCTACCAAATTTTCAGTGGATCATCAAACGTTGCATATGGCTTGTTGATATCTTATTTAGTTTTCAAGATATTGACCAATGAACTTCAAAAGGGGCGTGGCTCAGCACATAAATAGACCAAAGTCAACAACCGTTGAGCCAATCATCACAAAACTTTCAGGATATGTCCACAGCAGTACCTCAAACATACCCGGAAAGTTTCATTCAAATCGACCACTAGCGGGTGCTACAAATGCAAAAAATGGGCATGGAATAACACAAATCAGACTATAAATAAGTGTAATTGGTGTCACTCCTTTAAGCAGAATTAAAGTAGCTGAAGTGACTTTGCTCGGCTTTGTGAAGCCTGAAACCCACTCGTCGCTGCTCGCGGTTTTAGTTTTGGCTGATTGAGCTGCTTCCTTCTGTTGAGCAAAAAATAGTATGAACCCACATATTGCCACTTGCGGCTATATTCTATAAATGTTAATGCTTGTTAAATGCTATAACGCTAACTGTTGTCATGCTATTGCTACCCTAGCCAAAAGCTAACATTAGCTACATGCTAACGCCAACCGCTAATGGTGTAGAATCGTGGTGCTTGTTAAGGCAATGGTTGGCTAAATCGATCGTACACAATGATATCTTGTTAATGTTGTTGCAGTGAGGCACGTTTATTTTTTTCAGTGTGTTCTTCAGAAGAAACGGGTGAGCACACTGAACAGCAGGCTGCAGACCAGTGTGTTTACTCCTGCTACCAGCAGCAGCCCTCATCCCAGCCTCCTGCTGAAGCACACTAACGCTGTATAAATAAATAGCTGTGGAACCAAATGTATGTATAGTGGCTGTTCTTGTATATGAAAACAAGTAAATACTGCTATATATGTATGCTTGTGTTACTATATTCTAATATTTACAACACTCTGAGTAGTGGCTGCCAATTTTATTATACACCAATAAGCTCAGTATTTAAAACAGGTGAGAGTGCATAGTTGAAAATAAGCACATGTCCTTATGCTGAATTGCAGGTGATGTGTTTAGTAATGATGTGGTGCCTGGTCTTGTGTGCCAGATGCTCAATAACCCATGAGCAGCTTTACCTGGAAACAGTCCAGTCAGGTTGGAACTTTTCAATAACAGAGACATACGTATGTGTGAAAGCCAAAAGGCCATGCTTTATCCGACAGATGAACCCAGCTCTATTACAGATTCCATGTCTGTAAGTAACTACACAGAGAGAAAGCCATGACAGACACAGTGCCCTGAGAAGTCAGTGGAAAGCTCTGGGGCCCTGCAGGGAATGCGATAACAGGTGAACTTCAGGGATTCTACCTGTGGGGACATTATCTTATATTAGGAATGGCAGAATTGAAACCCCTATGGGGATGGCTCTGTTACCAGGAGGTCTGCTGCTTGGAACTACATTGTGCTTCCCTACTACCTGTGGCCATTTCCTACACACACACACACACACACACACACACACACACACACAGTGACACTTACTGCAACTGGCATCTTCCAGATAGCTTAGAAATGAGATGCTTGCTGTCGCTGTCGTGCTGGCATCATCCTCCACATCTCTAGTTCTCACTTCCTTGTAATTCATTATCACCCGAACACCTGTGTTACATCCTTCACATCTTCTGTCACAACCCAGCTTCTATACAAGACCCTATATTCATAGAGCAAAGTCATGCTTTTATATTCATGCATGGTATCTCAAATGAGCTCTGACTGAAAGGCAATGGATGCCTTCGAGTGGCCTTTGAAGTAGGAACAAAGAGAATTCCTGCCCTTCTCACTTCTGACACCTCTCTCTCTCTCTCTCTCTCTCTCTCTCATTGTTTTTTGTTCTCTCTCCCTTTCTTTCTTTCCCTAAATAGAACACCTGTAATCACCTATTCCTTTTTAACTCGCCTTCCCTGTGAAAAAACACTGGGTCTCTTCCCTCAGCTCTTGGCTAAAGAACAGGGAGGGTTAGAAAATGTGAAGCTAAGGAAATCTTACTTTATTCCTTCTCTGTGACTTTCTCTAACTATAGTTACTCTCTCATTAGAGTGGCTGAGAGGGAGAGATGATTCAGGGAGACGGCAAGGTCAAACATGCTGTCTGTTACAAATTGGATCGTATGGATGCAAACCTGCAAACACAAGCACAGCAATACAAACAGGTGCACAGAAAAGGCCATAACACAGCCTTGCAGACACACAATGCTCACACCAGGAGAGGTGCACACACACTGACATCTTTTCAGGCCTGTGGAGTCGCACCTCTGTGCTGTGAGCTATTTTTAAGCCTTTCTGTCCTTAGACAGTTAACCCACAATGCCCTTACATCTCACAAAGTGTATGCCCCTAGTGGGACATGTTCAGTGTTGGAACAGTATTCATCTTAGGCTACACACACAGTCATGTGTATGCATACACTTACACACTGTAAGTGCTGTGCTCAAAAAGTGACACATGTATGCAGTGTTAACAGAAATGGATGTGCACTTTTAAAACCTTTCTTTCTGTATGTCTGTACCGTATATACAGCACAGAGTGAACAAGTCTTTGTGTGTGTGTGCCCCTTTAGCAATACATTACATGGCCATAGGTATGTGGACACTCACACAAAGTATGTGTAAATGCAAAAATTACACAAATATGTGATTGTTAAACATCTCATTCCAAAACCATGGGCATTGATAAGCTGTCATAACAGCCTATACTCTTCTCGGAAGGTTTTCCACAAGATTTTGGAACCTGGCTGCAGGGATTTGCTCCCATTTAGCCACAAGAGCATTAGTGTGGACTGGCACTGCTGTTAGGCGATAAGGCCTGGCTCATAGTCGCCGTTCCAGTTCATCTTTGATGTGTTTGAGGTCAGCTTTCTGTGCAGGCCAGTTAAGTTTTTCCTGACTAAAACCACAGAAAACGATCTGTTCATGATCATGTTTAAACAGGAGAGGGTCTTCTCCAAACCGTTGTCACAAAGTTGGAAGCACACTATTGCCTAAAATATCATTGTATGCTGTAACAAAGATAAGAGATAAGATTTGCTAAATTGGAACTAAATGGCCTAGCCTAAACCACAAAAGACAGCCCAAGAGAAAAAGTAAAAAAAAGTATGTGGCCATATAGTGTATGATGAGCCTAAATTATTACATATAAAACTAATATTTACTGATATTCATTAGTCATCTGTCAAAGTCTATAATATTATGTCGACTTATATACTTTGGCAAACTGTTATACTATGCTAATAATGTATATGTATTTTACTGAATTGGAGATATGCTAAGCTATTTGTCATGTTCCTTATGTCAGAAGCTTTAAGTCAGAGCACATACTGTTGTCAAAATTTTGTTTAATAATGCATTCATCTCTCCTCCCGAGACCGCTGCAACCCTGCCTTTATCCTCCACTCATCCAGCCCAGTGTGGGGCAAGAGCCTGCGGCCACACACTGCTCTCTCTGCTCGGTGTCCCACATTGCTGACCAACTCTCTTTGTCTGTGTTTCTTTGAGCCACTGTCAGTCCTTCCCTCTCTCCTTGCATCTTTTTCTATTTATCTTTTCAAGCTGCACTGACAAGATGGGAGAGAGCAGCACTGTTTAACCTTGGTTTTAATGTGAGGAGTATATGGAGGTGTGAATGCATGCTTGTGCTGTAATTGTGTGCGTGGTGTGAGAAAACTGACATGTTATCTTGTGGGACTCAGCATCATTACATTCTCTCCAAGTCTCCCAGGCACGCCTCTTTTTCATTATGATGTGGTAGACTGCAAAACAAGAATCTTACGTAGGCAAAGTGGTGCTTTGAGGTAAATGCTAACGTTAGGACAGCATGTTAACATCACAATGACAATACCAACATGTTGATGTTAAGTTATAAATGCACGGTAAAATGATGTTCACCATCTTAGTATGGCATGTTGGCATGCTAACATTTGCTAATTAGCACTAAAGACAGAGTGTAGCTGAGGCTGATAGGAATGTCATTCGTTAGTATTTGGTTATAAACCAAAGTAATGGGCTAATGGAAATTGTGACCTGATGAAGGCGCTAGATCAAACGACATCACTAAAGTTATTAAAATTCATCCTGGGGTTGACATGAATGTGTGTCCATCCAATAGTTGTTGTGACATTTCACAACATACACAACAAATGTCGACATGCAGGTAGCAATAGTGGAAAAGTCTAGGGATTATTAGTCATTAGGATTCAATCTCTGGGGACCATGAATTGTCTGCACAAATTTTCATGGCAATTCATCCAATAGCTGTTGAGATATTTTAATAATATTGCTGCTCTGCTTTATTATTTCAATAAAGCAGAGAATAATATACTGTACTTACTGATATGGACACAGTTAATTTGGCCACAACTAAATAGTGATGTAAAAAAACAATATGGAGAGGCGGTAATGATTTAACAATTATCTTAACTTTAAGAAAGAGCAGTATTGTCCTTTAAATGTCGAGTTCTCTTGTTATTACAAAATAATCTTCATCTTCATTGTTCATATTACAGTGGGTCTTGATATCTTAGGGTTCATAGTAGTTAGCCAATTCAAGCTTCTGACTTCAACCCTAAAGGCTTTAACAGCAACATGAAAATATTAAAATATTTTACAGATACTGTTATGACAAGTTTTATTATCAAGATCAATGCTATAATAGAGGCATAGAGAAAATCAGCCCTTGTGTTGTGCTGTGAAAAGTACAGACATGAATTATGCAACAGAGGAGGAGTATGAAAAATCTGAGAGAGAGAGCGAGAGCGAGAGAGAGAGAGAGAGAGAGAGAGAGAGAGAGAGAGAGAGAGAGAGGATAAGTTGCCACACACACATGCATGAGTCATCACACACACACACACATACTAAATTCCTTTCCGAACCCAATTAGGCTCTGTCTGTCTGTTTGATCCATGGCACTGCATGGATGCAAAATCAACACAAACAAAAGCACTCCTCTGGAGATTACATAACCCAGTACAATGTGAATACCTCTCTCCACTCTCTCACTCACCTGTATTTTTCTCTTTCTCTCACTTCTCTCTCCTCTCTTGCTCATTCTGTGCTATTAGCCAGGCCCAATGCTAAGTACAGCAGCGATAATTTTTTTATTTAATTTTAATGCAACACAGAAAGAGATGATCAGACAGATTGGGAGGGGAAAATAAAATCATAACTTCATTGTCAGAGACTAAGCAATAAAACTAAAACTGTGTGAGAGACCCAGAAAAAAATAAAATAAAATCAAAAACACAAATTTCCAGGGTAAAAGTATTTTGAGCTTCCAAAGCCAAAATTAATTTCCCTGAGGTCATTATAAACCAAATGCAGTTCAATAAATCAATATGGTGTTAAGCCAGGAAAATACCTGTAGTGGTGAGAAGACAGAAAAAGAAAGCAAGAATAGAAGAGGGTAAAATTATCAAAAACACTCGTTCAGGGTGTGATTGATCTGTGAATGTTTATCTGCATGGTCCCTCTTAAAGAAAACATGAACACAACAAAAACACTATAAGACAACTGGAGAAATTAATGAGTGCTGGTACTACACGCAATACACAACACAATAAAACGTTCCGAACATTCATGAGCACATGACACAAACATACTACCACACGATATACTGGCAGTAAAATGACTTTATTTGTATGTCTCTGAATCTTTTCTCTGTATATAACTCATCCTGACTTCCTAGAAATCGATTCTAATTTGATTTTCTCTGGAAGCAGGAGCACTGTTGTGTTCTACTATAACTCAGCTGTATAAAAGTACTTCAAACAAGCTGATCGTTCCGGCCAATGGCTTCCCAATGCGCTATACAGTAATGCAACTTAAATTAATTATTAGTAGTTGAGTAAGTAAAACAATGCATGGAAACATATCGCTCAGGAAATGCACTACCTCATCGTGCACCAGTATAGTGGCAACAGGAGAATATAACTGCTCAATCGGAGCTGACATTGGGAAGTTATTATCCATAAGACACCCCAATGAATATACAAACTCCACACAGAAAGACCTAAGTTGGCCCCAGTTGGGTTTACACCTAAATATTTCACTTCTAACGTTGCAAGAAAGCCGTTATACATACTACATTGAACTCAAATAACATTCTGTATGCTTTGAAAGGTAAATCGACTGTATCACCATAAAGAAGATGTAACTGTCATCTGGCGCCCAGCCATACTGTATTCAAAGCCACGTAGGGATTATTAGTGTCACACATGAGTCACCATCCCATCTCCTCTGGCGACCTTTCCCGTTCTAAAAACTAATAGTGCCGTTGAATTTCCACAAATCTCATTGTCTTTATCAGGAGGGATTGATGTCAATTCACTGTGTCTCAATTTGTCTATCTGGAGACTCCTCACCGCGTCCCTGCTACCTTTCTCCTTCCACTGTGCAAGATGTTGAATCCTAAGTACTGAGACCCACCATATCAGTCTCCTGCCTTTCATCATGTGCCCTCTGTGGATTCACACATAAGCCATTCATAAGTCATTCTTTGTCAACATGCACATCATAAAAAAGTCAGCTCTTCAACAGAAGCGGACTGGGAGGCCAATAAATACTGTGGTGACTTCAGTGTTCTTAGTTGGACTTTGAGCTGAGAGCGAGGTAAAGCTAAAAGCAAGCAAAAAGCATAAGGGATTAACTATAACAGTACTTTCTAACAGAATAAACTGATGGTGTATGTCTGTTTACATATAGTCCCCAACATGGAACAGGAAATATGTTGTATTCAGTATTAATATCTAAAAAATCTATTCCGATAGCTGCCCATCATTTTCATGGCAGCTACAGCAGTGACATTTTTCACACAGAGTAAGTGGGTAGAAAAAGTGAGCCTAAAGGGAGTAAAAAGGTTGCCATGCGTTAACATATATGAACATAATCCCACATTTCAATAGGAGACCAGATTAAGATTAGTTCAGTACATTTTGCCCCTCAGCAAAAAAGTTATCTCTTTTCACCTTCTCACTTCCATCTCTCATGCATTTTCTCTCCTCTCCCATCCTCTTCTAAAAGGCCACAGCTGGCACAGCCTGACACAGTGTGGCATTGCCAAATAGTGTCCATTAATGTAACAGACCCACTCTGCCTGGCTAATACCTGCTAGTGGGTGTGAAAAGCGCCCAGACACATTTATAATTACTGATTTACCGATCCTTTGATCTACTCTGACTCTGAATATGAAACAGCCTCCAGGCCCAGCAACTATCAACACCCAGAGCAGGAGCTTAGATGGCCATGCTGAAGTCTGTGATGGTGTGACGCTGAAATGCATTTCTATATGATGACTCTGAGCTTCAGTAACGAGGCCTGTGTACGATGAGAAGCTGGTTTTGGACAGGAAGCAGGTTGTAGAAAGCATTAACAGCCTGACTTGTATGCAAAGCTAAGTGATAATAGAAATGGAGTCAGGCTATTTCCTGCCTCCACTCGGGTATTGCTGGGGATGTACAGAGTGCCGCTGCTCCCTCTGGATTGGGCTAATTGCAGTATTTGTCAGTGGTTCCATTAAAGAACTTTGCAGTTCCACACAAGTTATTGTAACGTGTTTGCAAAGCAACAAAGAAACCATGAGCAGAAAGCTACTCCACAGATTTCACCGTAAACAAGGCCGATGAGCTGCTCGGAGATGAGAGGACAACGGGAACACGAGTGTCTGATTTACAATTCCCCCGCCTGATGTGCAAGTGTCACTGCGACAAGGTTTTAATTGGTCTGAGGGGGCAAGATCTCACATGCTGGACACAGGAGACGCATAGACTGCCATACGGATGCGCCGACTCACTCCCTGACTCATCACAGCACATAAAAATACATACACACATACAACCAGTAGGAGACATCCCAGTCAGTTGTTCTATTTATACACCCGCTTGCTAATTACAGCTTTTCTTGTCCATCCATGTGGAGAAGATGAACCATATACGGATGAGGAAGTATATAAATAGCAACAGTCACACACACACACACACACACACAAAGACACCCTCCCACACAAACACAAGGCAGTATGAATATTTAGCATTGCAGAACTGATTCTACCATCCAACTATAAGCATGCAACATCGGCTGCCATCAGTATGATGACGGCAGTGTGACCACAGACAGCAAACATAGTCTATAGATGGCTGATGAGGTGGATAAAAATGGCAAAAACACAGCTTTCCATAAGTAAACCAATGACTCATAGTAGTCTCTATATTTGCAGGACATCACAAAAGATAGGTGGTGTGTTAAGCATGGCTGCATGATTTGGATATGGCAGTACGAGATGCAACTGAACAAAGAAGTGTTTAAAGTTTTACAAATCCAGACACAAACTGATGTTTTTGGAGCAAGAAATCGACTTTTGGTGGATAACACTTTAATGCACTGGTTTCACTGTGAAACCAGTGCTGTTGTATGATTTGTTTTAATCAGATCGCTGGAGCTTGGAAAGATTGAACCGTGTAGCCGCAGGCATGTGACGTACAGTACATGATGTGGTGAGGTAGATGCCAATTGTAACCATTAGCTTGAAAAAATTTGGTTTAAATTTAGTTGTAGACATTCTATTGGTTTGAGATAATGTAAAAGGAACCACCTCCTTGAACCGCCACCTTAACGTGGTGGAGGGGTTTGAGTACCCGAATGACCCTGGGAGCTATGTTGCCTGGGGCTGTATGCCCCTGGTAGGGTCACCCATGGCAAACAGGTCCAGGGTGACGGGTCAGACCAAGAGCGGTTCAGAAGACCCTTATGGATTATTTAAAATCAAGGCCAGTTACGTCGCCCGGATTGGCGCTACCGGGGCCCCACCCTGGAGCCAGGCCTGGGGTGGGTGCCCGACGGCGAGCGCCTGGTGGCCGGGCCTTTCCCCACGGGGCCCGGCCGGGCACAGCCCGAAGGAGCGACGTGGGGCCGTCCTCCCGTGGACCCACCACCCGCAGGAGGATCCGTAAGGGGCGGTGCAGAGAGATCTGGGCGGCAGTCGAAGGCAGGGGCTTCGCGACCAGATCTCCGGACACAGAAACTGGCTCTAGGGACATGGAATGTCACTTCGCTGGGGGAAGGAGCCTGAGCTTGTGCGGGAGGTTGAGCGTTACCGGCTAGATATAGTCGGCCTCGCCTCCACGCACAGCCTGGGCTCTGGAACCCGTCTCCTCGAGAGGGGCTGGACGCTCCATTTCTCTGGCGTTGCCGGGCGGGGGAGGCGGCGGGCTGGTGTGGGCCTGCTCATAGCCCCACAGCTCAGCCGTCACGTGTTGGAGTTTACCCCAGTGAACGAGAGGGTCGCGTCCCCCTCCGCCTCCGGGTGGGGACAGGTCTCTCACTGTTGTGGCGGCCTCACGGGCCGAACAGCAGCGCAGAGTACCAGGCCTTCTTGGAGTCCCTGGGAGGGGTACTAGACAGTGCACCACCCGGGGACTCCGTTGTTCTACTGGGGACTTCAACGCCCACGTGGGCAACGCGACAGTGACACCTGGAGAGGGGTAATCGGAAGGAACGGCCCCCCTGATCTGAACCCGAGCGGTGTTCAGTTGTTGGACTTCTGTGCTAGTTACAGTTTGTCCATAACTAACACCATGTTCAAGCACAAGGGTGTCCATCAGTGCACGTGGCACCAGGACACCCTAGGCCGGAGGTCGATGATCGACTTTGTTGTCGTATCATCTGACCTCCGGCCGCGTGTCTTGGACACTCGGGTGAAGAGAGGGGCGGAGCTGTCAACCGATCACCACCTGGTGGTGAGTTGGATCCGCTGGCGGGGGAGGAAGCCGGACAGACTTGGCAGGCCCAAGCGTATCGTGAGGGTCTGCTGGGAACGTCTGGCGGAGCCCTCTGTCAGCAGGGTCTACAACTCACACCTCCGGGAGAGCTTCTCCCAGATCCCGGGGGAGGTTGGGGACATTGAGTCCGAGTGGACCATGTTTTCCACCTCCATTGTCGATGCGGCGGCTCGTAGCTGTGGTCGCAAGGTTTCTGGTGCCTGTCGCGGCGGCAATCCCCGAACACGGTGGTGGACGCCGGAAGTAAGGGATGCCGTCAGGCTGAAGAAGGAGTCCTATCGGGCCTTGTTGGCTCGTGGGACTCCCGAGGCAGCTGACAGGTACCGGCAGGCTAAGCGTGCTGCAGCCCGTGCGGTCACAGAGGCAAAAACTCAGGACTGGGAGAGGTTCGGAGAGGCCATGGAGGAGGACTATCGGTCGGCCTCAAAGAAATTCTGGCAAACCGTCCGACGGCTCAGGAGGGGGAAGCAGTGCTTCACCAACACCTTGTACGGTGCGGGTGGAGAGCTGTTGACCTCGACTGGGGATGTTGTCGGACGGTGGAAGGAATACTTTGAGGATCTCCTCAATCCCGCTGTCACGTCTTCCGAAGAGGAAGCGGAGGCTGGGGACCCGGAGGCGGACTCATCCATCACCCTGGCCGAAGTCACTGAGGTTGTTGGCAAGCTCCTTGGTGGCAAGGCTTCGGGGTGGATGAGATCCGTCCTGAGTATCTTAAGTCTCTGGATGTTGTGGGACTGTCTTGGCTGACACGTCTCTGCAACATCGCGTGGCGGTCTGGGACAGTGCCTCTGGACTGGCAGACCGGGGTGGTGGTCCCTCTGTATAAGAAGGGGACCGGAGGGTGTGTTCCAATCACAGAGGGATCACACTTCTCAGCCTCCCGGTAAGGTCTATTCCAGGGTACTGGAGAGGAGAATTCGTCCGATAGTCGAACCTCGGATTCAGGAGGAGCAGAGTGGTTTTCGTCCCGGTCGTGGAACACTGGACCAGCTCTATACTCTCCATCGGGTGCTCGAGGGTTCATGGGAGTTTGCCCAACCAGTCCACATGTGCTTTGTGGATCTGGAGAAGGCATTCGACCGTGTGCCCCGGGCGCTTTGTGGGGAGTGCTCTGGGAGTATGGGGTCCGGGGCCCTTTGCTAAGGGCTGTCCGGTCCCTGTATAACCGGAGCAGGAGCTGTGTTCGCATTGCCGGCAGTAAGTCAGACCTGTTCCCGGTGCATGTTGGACTCTGCCAGGGCTGCCCTTTGTCACCGGTTCTGTTCATAATTTATATGGACAGAATTTCTAGGCGCAGTCAGGGGCCGGAGGGTGTCGGTTTGGGAACCACAGGATCTCATCTCTGCTGTTTGTAGATGATGTCGTTCTGATGGCTTCTTCAAACCAGGACCTGCAGCATGCACTGGGACGGTTTGCAGCCGAGTGTGAAGCAGCTGGGATGAGAATCAGCTCTTCCAAATCTGAGGCCATGGTTCTTGACCGAAAAAGGTGGTTTGCTCTCTTCGCGTGGGTGGGGAGTCCTTGCCCCAAGTGGAGGAGTTTAAGTATCTCGGGTCTTGTTCACGAGTGAGGGACGGATGGAGCGTGAGATTGACAGGCGGATCGGTGCAGCGCCTGCAGTGATGTGGGCGCTGTATCGGACCGTTGTGGTGAAGAAGGAGCTGAGTCGAAAGACAAAGCTCTCGATTTATCGGTCAATCTACGCTCCTGCCCTCACCTATGGTCATGAGCTTTGGGTAGTGACCGAAAGGACAAGATCGCGGATACAAGCGGCCGAAATGGGCTTCCTCCGCCGAGTGGCTGGGCGCTCCCTTAGAGATAGGGTGAGGAGCTCAGTCACACGGGGAGCTCGAGTAGAGCCGCTGCTCCTCCATCGCCGAGAGGAGCCAGCTGAGGTGGCTAGGGCATCTGATCCGGATGCCTCCTGGACGCCTCCCTCGGGAGGTGTTCTGGGCATGTCCCACCGGGAGGCGGCCCCGGGGAAGACCCAGGACACGCTGGAGGGACTATGTCTCTCGGCTGGCCTGGGAACGCCTCGGGATCCCCCCGGAGGAGCTGGAGGAAGTGTCTGGGGCGAAGGAAGTCTGGGAGTCCCTGCTTAGACTGCTGCCCCCGCGACCCGGCCCCGGATAAGCGGAAGAAGATGGATGGATGGATGGAAAAGGAATAATAGACTGCATTATAGCTCAAATAAACCAGAGCAAGGGGAGTTTAGGAATCTAATATAGCATCCCTTTATTATGTTTTAATTGTGGAAATTCATATTGCAACAAAACAAGGCAATGCACCTACTTGCACTGCATGACACATATCTTCGATCGATCGATGCTCAGAAACATTTTTGATTCCCTTCATTCTGTTCTAGGCAGAGTTTGGCCTTGAGGGACAGAGAGAGAAGTCTCATGTCCTGTATAAAGCACTGTCTTCAAGGGAAGATGCGATGTAATGGATGCATAATTAGGTGTTAATGCATAA
The DNA here is from genome assembly GCF_020085105.1 of Siniperca chuatsi. NCBI lineage: Eukaryota > Metazoa > Chordata > Actinopteri > Centrarchiformes > Sinipercidae > Siniperca > Siniperca chuatsi. Next base: position 18,651,726 of record NC_058051.1, on the reverse strand, counting down.
TCTTGGTTAAGGCCCCTCTGTGTCACTGCACTGTGTTGGATAGAGGGAGTAGAGTATCACAAGGGAAGAAAGCATGGAACTGGAAATACACAGCAACAAAACCCTCAGATGCTACATCTGGGGTCACCATGGCAACCATTTCCCAAGAGTAAGCCAGCTGACAATCAAGTCTTGTTAAAATGATACGTGTGTGAGTGTGTGCTCGTGTATGCTTTGTGTGCGTTCCTGTCACCAGGCTGATGGGGCGAGACAGAGTTTAATCTCAGCAGATTAAGTGTGTCCGTGTTTATCATAAGACTCCCATAAAAGACAGCGCAGGATAACAATCAAACAGGATTTATAGGATTTCCACGCTAATGACTGGCCTGTGGAGGATAGCGTGGTAGAAACTCAAGATGGGAAAAGGAGAGGGGTGATAGAAAGAGAGCGTGAGTGAAAATTAGTCGAGAAAGAGAGATGAGGACCTAAGGGTGAGAAAGAGGGTCATGGGAGAATTAGAGGGAGAGAGGCACAGTGCATGGATTAATTAGAGGGGCTATAAATAACAAGGGGCTTGACATTTGAACATGGAGACCTACTGAATGTCTCTCTGTGTTTTCTGCTAGATGTGCCTGATGTTTGAACACATGCCACCAATTTATGTGCTCTCCTCCTTTGCCTCCCCATTTTCTTTCGTCTTCTTGAGTCTCTCCTCTCTCTCTCTCTGAAACTTGTCAATTCTCTTGTCTCTCTCCCACACATGCAGACCCACAGACCCACATCCACACACACTCAGTCAGTCATGTCTCCATATAATCCTTGCTATATATGTACCAGGAGAGAGTGAAAGTGACATATCAAAAAACAGGTTTTTCATTTGCTGTCAGGAAGAGGAATGAACACACAGACAGACTTGGCACCCAGTATGATGTCAATACCCAGCCACTTATAGCTCACTCTGACACCCAGCACCAATTTCCTACACTGAAAAACATATCTGTCACTTTCTGTTGACACTGGGACACAAACTCTGCAAAAGATTTGGCGACAGGTCTATTAATACTGTACTATTACAATCAGTAGAACATTTTGGGTCAATGAGAGCAAAACAGGAACATCTCCTTCTCTCATTCAGTCTGTGTTATCCCTGTTTAGCGTTTGGTGATTGTAATGCTATTATGTAATTTTGCCTGTCCTCGTGTCCCCTTAAAAGCCTCTATCTATCTCTAGGAAAGTTGTGAAGGGAACTCTTACTGAGGGATGGGCAAGAGCTCTGAGTTGGAGAGCTGTGAAGCAACATTATATGGATGACTAGAAGGTAGCTTTAAAGAAGGGAGAGCAAAAAAAAAAGAGAAAGTGGAATAAGTCTTCTGCATCTCTCTGTCAAAAACAAAGAGGAGGGAAAAAAGAAAGGTGCGGATTGAACACACAGGAGAATGCTGCTGAAGTGAAGGAGGGGACACAGAGGTTGTTCATCTCTGTCTCAGGAGAGCCTACCTGATTTGCCAGCAATAAGACCAGTCATTACTCACTAAAGCCCAGTGGTAACACCTCTACATCCCCCCACCCCCATCTCTTGTACCCATCCATCTCTCCCTCCTTTGAATGTGAGCAGAGGGTGCTAAAAACATGCAGAGGTGAGGGAGTGAAGTTGGCCCCAGATATACAACAGAGTGGAGGACAGCTGATCAATAGAGGAGGAGCAGCAGTGACCAGATGAGATCACAGTAAGAGAGAACACAGTGAGAGAAACTTCTAACCTGAATTAGGTCTTTGTGAAGCTGTGGGTGTCATTACTTTTAAATAGATTTCACATAATGCTATTACACATCCAAATCGGCGAGAAGAAAAAGAGCTATGGTTTCCTCCATCCATAATCAGTAGCATTTTCATAACAGTATTTGTTTACTTTCCCTAGAGGGAAAAAAAACAAGTAATTATTACAACAGCTTTCAGAATGAATGAGGTGGAACCTGCCTGAAACTTTTGGCTAGCTCTGCTGAGACCTTGGTTCTTGCTACCATGCTGCGGTGTATTGAAAATGTGTGCTTTTGTTGCATATTGAACAAATATTTGTGTGTCTTTGTGAAACCGGCTTGTGAGTGCGTGACTATGTGTGCTTGTCGGAAACCTTTTTTCTCATTCAATAGGCTGGTAATAAGGTTTTAGCCAATATGGTGCAGCCGATAAGCACAAAGGCCAATAATCCATACAAATATTAGCCCAGGTTTCAGAAATGGCTCTGTCGAATGAGAGAATTTGTGTGAATCTGTGCATGTCTGTGTGCATGTTTGTGTATGTGTGTTGGCGGTTGTGTGTGCATTGTGCATGTTTGCTTACACACTTATTGGACCATTTGGAAAACAAGATTTGTAATCAAAATGGATAAACAAAAAAAAAAAGCTTTATTGAGTAGCTGGCAAATTTTGTTTTGTGCACATGCATATACACAGCTAACAGAGACTGAATAAACCCTAGTGTGCCTCACATGTGCTGTGATGTGATGTGTGTGTGTGTGTGTCAATGTGACACCTGTGACCCCTATATTTGGATCAAATGGAGCAGTATATTGTACATGGTCATGGAGAAGCAGACTTAATTTCCCAAAGTTCATCTGGGTATGAATGACCTCTCCCACAATGAGAGAGGGTGTATGTGTGCATGTGTATATTTGTGTTATTGTGTACATGTTGTCTTCTCATTGTTCTGTACTTCTTCATGGCATGCATTTGATCCTTTTTGTACCCAGATCTAGAAAAAAATGACTATTTGTATGGTTTTGCTCGCAGCCAATCAACGCAAGCAATTTAATGCGAGGTGTGATTGGTCCACTAGCGCAGCTACAGCTAGCAGCTACTTACAGCCGACCCGGACTCAGCGTGGCAGCCCGCCCTGCGGACACCAGGCCTGTCCGCTCTGCCTAGCCCAGAGACACTCCGGCAGCGAAGCGGGCTCTGGAGGAGAAGTGACCGTGAGAGGAGCAGCAGGCAGGCCGAGCAGGATGGACTGTGACAGCCAAAGAGATCGGTGTGTTTACCGGGGAAACAGGAGCACCGCTGGCTTTACGTTTGTTTTTTTGTGGTTGGTTTGTAAAATAGACACAACCAGAGCTAAACATAGCCTAATACAATCTCTATGCTTGACTTAAACTGTTAACTCATAGTCCGTCAGAATTAACGTTTCCCATTACTCAACACTCTGATAAACAAGCCTGGTCTGTTGTGCTTGCTCTCTACAATTATCTCTTGCATTAAAATCAAATTAAAGAACACTTTCAAAATGTATTTGTGTAAAAATCATTTGGATGGGGAGGAGTGGTGGCATTTTACGCAACTAAATGCTTCCATTCAAATGATGGGTAACAACTGAAGTAGAAAAAAAAAGGTATCGAATTAAGTACTCTATTGGTATCGGTATCACTTTAAGGGTACTGGTTTTGTTACTGGTAATGAAATGTTTTAAACAATACCCAGCCCTAATAATGATACTACATTACTGACAGCATAGCATAATGTTTCATGCATGCTGCACTCTAGTCTTAGGCTGCAGTCTTGATAAACACCCCAAAATAAACAAAGGTTTACACACGAAGGAAGGCAAATGTGCGAAAACCAGTGCTTTACTACATTTCATCACTTTCTATACTAGGGACTAAATGGAAAAAATCTCATTATCATGACAAGACAAATAACCTTTGATTAATATTTGCACTCATTATTCGTTCAGAGCTGGTCTGAGGGAACGTGGGGACTCTGCAGTCAACAGCCTCTGGAACAACATCTACCTTGTGGTAGAAAAGATCTTGACAGTTAACCTTGACAGTTCAAACCCAGTAATTTCATTATAGAGCCCCTGAAGGAAGTCAATACTTTACCAGGTTGAGGTCAATACTCTTTCAGGTCAATAAAAATCAATAAAGAGTCACTAACACTGAAAGTGCATAAGCCAGTATGGAAACAAACATGTTCTTTTCTGGCTACATCTCTGTAATCTGTGTTCACAAACCTGGCAGCCAGCACAGGCAAGGCTCATTTCTTGAAAAGATTTGAAGAAAACCTAAAACAAATAAATCAACTTCCAATCCAATGTGCTTCAAAGTATGAATGTCGAGCCCAAGGCAAAAACAGTATTTTAACAGAAAACAAGCATTCTTGAATAAACTGTGGGTGGACAATGCACTACCATATATATGTGTCATGTCTGTTTGTACAGTTTTGCTCAATATGGGTACTGTGTATCTGTTCTTGTATGACTTTTCTAAAATGCCAGCCAAACCTGCCTAGATTTCTCTTATTTCTCTCTCAACACGTAAACACATTCCAGGCAGAGCATAATAAAGCAAGCCCTCCTCTCTAAAAAGCCATGCCAAGCCACAGGAGCAGTGCTGTTGTGCTCTATGGTGGCCTCCAGGTAGCCACTGTGCTACTGTATTAGCCAGGCCAGATCGCTCTCTGTGCCTACTAATGGGGCACTCAGGAAAACTGGACTCCAAAGTAAGTCAGTGGAGCATGGAGGACACACACACACACACACACACACACACACACACACACACACACAGACACAGACACACACACGCATGTTTCTTGGCAATTGTAGCATCTTTGGGCTGAGAGACTTTCTGGGTCAGAGTAATGCAGTTAATTTACCAAGACAGGGTAAAGGCTGTAAGGGAGAACAGTGTTACTGGTGAGGCAATACTCCCCACTCAAAAAAAAAAATTCACACACACATATCCTGATGCATAATGTCATACACATTAGTACTCAGATTGAATGCTGTGCACTTGCTTGGTGCTGCTGCTGCTGCAATGAGCCATTTGAGCTAATGATTTGTTTCTATATAGAGCTCTTCTAAGAGCTGTTATTGATCTGTCTGTCTACGACCGTAGGACATTGTGCATGGGTCTGTGTGTCTGCGTAAATATACGTGGGTGAGCAACAGATGAGTGTCATTGTGCCTGCATGCATGATAAATATGTTAAAAAGCAACTCACTGACATAGAGCAGCATGCCAAACAATGCTTTTTGAGGACATGTGTGCACATTCAAGCCCCAAATCCTCTTGGACCAGAAATCCTCCAGAAGAAAAGACACAAAGGCAAAAGGTGAACAAGAAAGACAATTTGAGTTGGATTTACTAATTCTTTAAACATGTTTTTGGAAAGCAAATGCCACTTTCTGCTTTAAGTAGGGGTGTCGAGATATACCGGTATTGACAATAATCGTGATATTTAAAAAATAAATATTGATATCATGTTAATACACATATGATAATATCATGTAAATAATACAGTACCTCTTAAATCATTTCCGCTTCCTTCCGTTCTCGCTTTGACATAGTAGGCGCCGGTAATGCACCTTAACGCTGGTTGCCATCCACCATAAAACATAAAAAAGAAGAAGATGCAGTAACTAGCTAGCTTTTAGCTATTTTTTAGCTAGCTAACTAAAAAATGTCTATAGATATCGCGATAATATTGTTATCATGAATTCTTTAGGCCATGATAATCGTGTAGTGAAAATCTGATATCGTGACAGCCCTAGCTTGAAGTATGATGTTTAGCAGCCGCAAAAGCCACACAATCCTTTTGTGAATTCACCTCAAACAGTGCAGGAATGGAGATCCCAAAGAGACCTATGTGACAGTGTTGCACTGGCACAGAGGACCCTTGCATTCACAAACACAATCACACATCGACACACTTGCACATGCACGCTCTAGACTTACATATGCCAATACAACACATGTATAGAGACAGGCGGTCTCTTGGGAGGCATTAGACAGTCGTGTGATGCGGGTAAACATTTGGCAACAAAGCAGACCAAATTAAACACACTCCAGAGACAAATCATAAGGGCAATCAGCGGTGGCTGAATGTCGCAAAGCAGTCAGATGAATGGTCACGTAGGTTATAGCTTTTCCAATAGACAACAGGAACAATGAATTGCAGATACATGTTACTGCCTTACAACAGGCTCATGATAAATCCCTGTTTCCTTCTGTGACAGGAAGAGTGATGTGGCGCACATTACATCAGGCAGCAGCAGGGCAGCCGGCACGCCGCCTGCTGTTCCATTGTATCATAGATTGCAAAGGTGTTGCGCAGCTTTCGGCCCTCCTGCCAGTGCAACATACCATCTTTGTCATTGTCATTTCTCTGGAAATTGAGGTGAGGGTTCAGTGATTCTTCGTTATCCATCACAGGCCGCACCAATGCAGGCTCTGGTGTCAGCCTCATCACACTGACAAAGCTGATCATCAAGAACGCCCAGTGGTTGGGTTAATATAGGTTAAATTATCAACATCACAAAGAAGGAAGCTTGACTAATCGCTTGGTTGATGCAATTTTCCATTCTCTTAGAAATGAATGGAGGTCAAGCTGCAGCAGGTTGGTCCAGTCTCAGCAAACAGACAGCGTGTGTGCGTGTGTGCGAGTGCATGTGCATAATGGCTGGAAAGCTGCTGAGGCGCTATCTCCTGCAGGAGCTTCACAGAAAAACTATTCATTTTTCATTACTGACCATAAGAAGGGAAATGATTCAATATTATGGTTATAAATTGCTTCCACTCTTAAATATCTCACTCAAGGGAGGAACAGCAGAGCTTAGACAGGGCAAAGCGCCAGACAGTCTTGGCCTACACACACACATCTATATACAATAGGTAGGTTACGTGCATGTGCACTTAATATAGAAATATTCAGGGTTGCTTTTTTACAACCTATTTTCATACATTTCTCCATCGTTCTTATCAGTTAACATCATTGGTGACAAATGGGAATGTGGTGACATTTTCATTATCGATTAATCTGCGAATCTCGAGTATTTTCTCGACAATTTTATTGTTTAGTGTATAAAACATCAGAAAACAGTGAAAAATGCCCTTCACAATTTCCCAGAGCCCCAAGGTGATGTCATCAAATGTATTGTTTTGTTCGTCCAACAGTCCAAAACCCAAAGATATTCATTTCACTATAAAAGCAGCTCAGTCTCACATTTGAGAAGCTGGAAACAGAAAGTTTAATGTTTGCTTGAAAAAATGCCGATTAATGTATTATTAAAATATTTGTTGATTCATTTTCTGTCAATTGACTAATCGATTAATCGACTAATTGTTGCAGCTCTAGTGACATTACTAGAACAAAAATAATACAATGGGGAAAGGTTTTAAAACCATCCCTTTTAGGGAGAGAAACAAAGGCAAACATTAAAATGATTATCTGATCTGTCTTGTAAAAGACCTACATCAACTTTGACTACAGCTTTTCATTAAGTGAAGATTACTAACAATCAAATATGTGGTTAAGAAAATATGGCTAAACTGGGGGTTCATTTACAACTTGTGGAGGGTCTGACCACTCACTTTGCTTTCCCTGTGGAACTCCATTATAGCAGTATCATTCCCAAATCTCAGCGATTAACATGGTGAGTAAAATGTTATGATACCTAATAGGAATAATGGCAAAATCTATGAAAATAATATCCTAAAAATAATAAAAAGTGAATCCCCCCCCCCCACACACACAGATGCATACACAGATGTGTTACTATAACATCATAAAGTTCTACACTTAAGTCTCATGCTAATGAATCCCACTGAAACCCCAGCACTTGTAGTTAAGCCTCATTGCCTTACACTGACAGTGTTGTGAGTGCTGAAGGGCTCCCTCGCGTCTTTCCTCCCATCCCTGGTCCTTCCTTTAAAAAAAACCCCCAAAAAAACTCTTTTCTCCTCTCCTCTCCCTCCTAACTTCATTCTGTCCAACCACAGCTCTCTGAGTTATTGTCAGTGCAGACAGGGAGCCACACTGCATCATTAACCGTCTCTCGCAGTACAGTCTACACCCCAGATGCAGAGAACAAGTTCTTTTATGTGCTGGCTGATGGACGGTCTAATTCTGTATTAATGGGGGCAACGCAGCCTCATTGCTCATTAAAAATGAATGGAGACAAGCTCTCTGAACTGATAATTACACATACACACACCTGGGTACGGCCGACCCTGCGCAATACTGACAACAGTGGGCACTTACAGTGTGATGCAGGCAAAGGGGAACAGACACACAGAATAACAAGGAGTCACTAGCATACAGTAGAGGTACAAGAATTATTTTAGAAGAATAATAGTATGGTTGGGCATGGAGTGACAGTCACATTATAGTGGGATCTCTCTCAGGCCATTTTAATAAGGCATAATGGAGAGACTCAGTGTTTTAAACAATCAAAGCAGCAGGATTTGCTTCAAAAAAGTAAATATAAGCCTGTTGAGTAAATGACAGGTTCTGCCAATACAAACCTACAGACTCAACACAAAAAACCACACATTTTTAAAAAGGACTGATGCCGGTAGAGGAAGAGAAACAGAAAATAGTGTTACAAGAGATCATGGATTTATTCCACCTATGTCAAGTGGGATGTTGCTCTTTGACACAAAACATGAGGGGGAAAAGATTAAATATTTGAAAAGTAAAACAAAAGCTGACAGGAGAGTGCACAGCAACAACATACTGAAGGTGGACTGAAGTGTTAAAGAGAGCCAGAGCGAATGCAATGAAGAGAACTGAGGTTAATGACGGCTGTCTTCGCCTCTATAAAACAACTGTATGGGGGTGCTGCCATTATGCTAAAGCATGCAGTTAAAATGCCTAATTAATCCTAACGAAAGAGAGATGCTGATGACTGAGGCAGAAATATGAAATGATGACAGTAAGAGAGGAAATGACAGTGAGATTAGGAGTGAGAGAGAAAAGTGTGGCGATCACTGAGTCAGGCCTGGCTGGCATACAGCACACAGTAGCACGCATTCAACCGTGCAAATGTGATGGTTTGTTCAATTACAGCTAATGTATGTTTACACAGGAAGGTGGAAAGGAACCTAAACAGGGCCAAACAGCCTCGAGGGCCAAAGCTATTAAATAAAGCAGCCTTTTTTATTGATCGACTCAAATATTAAAAGTGCAGCCACCATCAAGACCTCCTGTTTAACTATGCTCACATTAGAGGCAGAGACACAGTGATAAATTGCCTTGGGATGACGAGAGATGCCTGTTCCTGGTTCTCTGAGTGTTCTCCCCACATGACACACTTCCACCCAAGACTGTTCCCTGGCTAAAAGTGCTGAGCTGTGACTTCTGCTAAATTGCAATTAAACAGGCAATCTGCTCAGGGCTCATAAATAAATCAGCTCAACAAAAATAAAGCAACCGACTCATAGTCATACGCCCACACCTAGAGTCATTTATCAATGTCCGCACATGGGCAATAAACAATATTCATACTTTTATATTTACAATTATGATGTAGTTATTTGACCTGTGGGTTACTGTAATTATCAAATATTCCAAAAAAGTGTAAAATGTAGTTTAACTCTGCTGAAGCATGCTAAAGCAGAATGTTTAGATTTAGTTAAGTTTGATGTGAAAAGACAAATAAACGTGTGTGAGATAAAAATTCTTTAAAAAGGCTTTAAAAAAACATCACAAACAGAAACAGAGAGACAAATATACAACTGAACTGGATGCAAGATGTATTACAAGATAAGAAAAAAGTGTCATGGGGAAAGTGAGAGTGTGGGGCGGTGTGTGTAGCTGCCTTTATAGTAGTAGTAAGTAGATAGTGTATATTACAAAGTGTATGATAGAAGGCGTAAGCTAAAGAGACACACAGCTGGCTAAATATTAATCTGTTGGCAATGTGAGTGTAATTATTCCATTTTTATCTGTGGGGCAGAGATAGAAATGTTAAAGGATAAGTCCGGTGATTTTCTATATTTTTCTTATTGTCAACTAATTCCATGAAAAGACCACATCAGACACTGAATAGATTGTACTGTACTAACAAGTACTGCCTGTGTATCTAAAGCCTGATATAGCTTATTCCTCTGTGCCATTGACCATCCAAAAACTATTAAAGACATATCAGTGAGACACACTGTTGCACTGGTTGACATGTTCCTTCATTATGATGGAGATAGGCACTGTATTTTATTTTGATTGATTGATTGATACCCACTAGAGCACCACAATTTACTCCTGTTTGAGTAATTTTTGATTCTGATTGGCAGGCAGGTGTGGATCAACTTTTAGTTAACATTATCACCACTCCTGTTCTTGTAGGATGAGTATGTTTAAGAGCAATATGTAAAATCTGTCTTTCTCTATCAATTTCAAAACTTGTCAGGATCTGAGGCTCAACAAACTATAGTTTTATGATATTCAAAGAGAAAAGCGAGGTCAAACTTAGCTATATAAGTAAATGAATGAATGATATTTTTTAATTTGTATTTGAAGTTGCCATGATATAAGCCATGGTATATACCCTCTATCCCATACGTACTCTATTTGTCATTGCTATTTTGTAACTGTTGTTTGTAGAAAAAATTTCAGTTTAGCACTAAGCAAGCTTATACGTGCTGTCTGAAGCTAATGTGTTGCTAATACAACATTGTAGGGAGTTAACTGTTAATTTACAGTTGGGTTACCTGGTTGTTATGTATACTTTTATTCACGTGGACTCTGTGTATGTTTACTAGATACTGTGTTGTTCTTCCTGTGGGGACTTAATGTTGATCTTTCACTGGTGATACTTTGTTTCGTCATGGCATGATGTAACGAATATGACTTAAACCAGTTTTCTTGTTATTGTATAAATTAATTTTTACAATACCTTTGGTCTAACACTTGTTTATGATATCATCTTTTTCTGATTTGTGATCATCCTTGAATTTGTTGTGTTTTATCCAGTGCTGATTTCACAGTTTCACAGTTGCTTCCAGTAAAAACAAAGGCTAACTCCTGCCTTCAACCTTTATTGGAAATGTGTTTAGCTATCTATATAGCTGTGCACCTACATGCAAAGAAAGGGCAGACAAGAGACAAGAGCCCAGCAGTCGTTGAGGTTACATACCCGCTCATACTGTACGTAATTGATAATTTACCAATTAAGCCCAGGCAGTGACCTCTACAGTTGAAGAGGGAGAGGATGGCTGAGGTGTGCTGAATTCCCCCACAAGCAAAAGCTACAAGCGAGACATTCCCAAACTGGTCTTGTCTTGTGTGTTGTCCCCAGGTACCACCTGTTATGTGATTCCCTTCCACTAATGCCCCCGGCCAGGAAGAACTTCCTCCTAAACCTGCCTCTCCAGAGAAGAGCTCCCAGAGTTGATAAATAATACCTTTCACTTCCAAAAGTCCCGCTTAACTGGATCCTTCCACTGATGCCTTTTGCAATTTTGTGAATTTATGTGTTGCTTTCTGGAGATCATTAAACATTACAAAGGTTTGTGTTTCTGTAAAAAGTTCAGATTAGACTCCAAGGAAATGTTCCTTTGAATTTTATAATGCGCAAATTATGTTGATTTAGAAAAAGAAAACAATGGCAACGCCAGAAAGAAAACTGAAAGCAACTTATTGTCTCATAACACACAAGCTATATTAAGATATGAAAATGGTGTTTTCAGTTGATGAAAACATACTTTTAAAGGACGCATAATGTACCTCATTCAACAAAACACTGAGTTATGAAAATAATAATTCATACAATATCACCTTATCTGCTACCAAAGCATTGCACTTCACATACCACTATTTCCATTCTGTCTTTGAAGAACAGTAATGACTTCTCTCTACAGGACTGAAACACTTTGTGAACAGCATAATGAAAGAAAGGATGAGACATTCTCCATCACAAAATGACCCAATACAAATTGCAGCATTGTGCAAAAGAGCTTGAAAGCAAATGGAAAGTATTCTGTTCAAAATGACAGTTGCACATCACATATCTTGTTCCTTTCTGCCACTCTTGGCAATGGAGGATGAAGACATGCAGAGCTGCATAAATGAGTTTAATGTTCATTCATTTTCCTTACTTTAACAAAACATCCCCAACTGAAGCACAAAACAGGAGGCAGAGGGTTTCATTTTCTAAATCTTAAAGAAGAGGCCATTAAATGAGTGAAGGAGTGCATGGGGGCGCACACACACACACACACACACACACACGTGCGCGCACGCAAACATGCACAGCCACACAAACGTGCATACCCAAAAGCCCTGAATACCAATTGGACAAACGAAAAAGATAAAAATCCCAAATGCGTCAAAAGCTCTCTCTGGAAGCCCTATGGCTGCAGGGTTTATGTGTGCAGATGTGTGTGAGCATTTATGCATGTTTGTGAGTCTGTGCAAGTGAGAGAGATGGCCCTGTCCGGCAGCTACTCTCCGACCCACAACCACGGGCAACAGATTCTGGATAATTCGTCATATTCATTATTCCACAGGCCATGAATACCAAAGAGGGAGAAGAGAGAGAGAAAGATGCAGACGGCCAGTCAGCCACCACAACAAGCCCTATTTACCCTATCACACAATCTGTTAGCACTGACAGATTACCCCACATCAATGGGCCCAACGTTAGTCTTTGACAGCGCATGTTTCGCACTGTTTCCCTCTCCCTCCCTTGCTCTCTCTCTCTTTCTATCTTTTATGGCTCCCCGGGAATCTAAACAGTTTCATATTTCCATCAGACAAAGATCTGGAGGATTTAACATCAGGTTTGACAGGGAACATAAGTAAACAGTTATTGAAGATGAAAAGAGGCATTGTGAAGCATTGTGCGATGAAGGAAAAGGTCTTGACTTACACAACCTTTCCGTTGCTGCTTTAGGCTATAAATAAGTAAACAGTAAAGAACAGGGATCTGAAGTGATGTCAGGCTAACTTATGTACTCAGCCTTTTTAAATTACAGAAAATATGGTGATGAAGCATCACCTAAGGCACAGAGTTATGAACATCAGAGTCAAAGCTTTGTTGTTTTTTGTTGTTTCTCGCATATCCCCATCCATGCCCACATCTAAATGACACAGCCAGAGAAGGACACACATACATTAGAAATAACAGCACAGGATGATAGGCAGGTAAAGATGAGACTGGAGCAGTGACATGTGGTTACACATATGCAGCCAAATTATGCTACAACCCAGTTTGCCGTCCTTTTCCACCATGCCATCCATGTTGATGAATTCATGCTAGAACCTGTTGTTAATTTTCACTTTTACTTTCCATCACTCCTGTCCATCCCTCTGACCTGAGAGACGGGCACCTCCACCTGGTTCATTATGTGTCTTAGCGTGAGACTAGCCTCTCCTGTTTTGCTCTGACTCCCTCCTGGGGTGATCCAATCCTCCCCTCTCCTGAACCCCACTGCTAAAAGTCAGTGGTTCAGGCCTCCCAGGACAATATCAGGTCTGCTGTCCATCTGTCACGGCAAAGCTTGCCAGAATGATGACTCAAATTTTCACTGAACCTACTGCTTAAACATGAGTCTAATACACCAACAAGTCTATTGCTACTAGAACATTAAAGAGAATTTGCTCTACCTTACCGGCTATAAGATATGCTGATATCAAAAATAACCCAGTGAAAAGATACTGGGATTGCAGCCTATTAAAAGGAGCTTCTAAAATGATGAAGTGTTAAACCCCTCCACACTACAACTGTTCCAAAAAACATATGAAATAAAGGTGCCAAATTGTGGCTAAAAGAAGAAAGACCTTGCTTTAATAACAGCTTATTTGTATTTTGGGCATATCTTGATGAAAGTAAGGGAATTGTGTGTGTGTGTGTGTGTGTGTGTGTGTGTGTGTGTCACATGGGTTTGCAAGCATGTGTGGAGTACTGTGCTATGCCACTGCGAGAGCACAGTCATTTAATCTAAGATCAAGCAGCCTTGGACACCTCCTCACTGGTTTTCACTGGGAACAGAATGGAAGGCTGGATGCAAATCCGTCCATCCACACACTCGTTCTTCCCTCCCTTTCGCCTTACACAAGTCTCTCTCGTCTACTCCTACCGTATCAGTACTTAGTTCTGTTTTTCTGTAGACATACCAGTTCTTAACATGTTATTCATAAAATGGCATCACTTTAAGTGCCTCACTGGATTACAGCCCCATGAGCCTAAATATCTCATGTCTAATGTCAGTATGACGTTATGACCATGTAACATGCTAATACAAAAGGAAAAAGAACCAAGTAAATCTTATGATGTTTCCCTGGAGAAAGGCCAAACTGCAGATGTGGCAGCCTTCATACAAGGCCAAGTAGAGAGTGTGTTCTAGATATAAGCCTGGAGGCACCTTAAAGATGAGTTTAGATCACGTTCTAGAGTCCCGTTGACGGCACACAAATCAGATGAGTTGCCATTAAAGATTCACAGCGGGTCTGGATTAGCTGGAGGTTCCTGGCAGATGAATGAGGCTATTTTCTAGTTGCTCCAAGGTTAGCAAGACCTCAGTGGGAGTGCTACTGGGGCTAACTCAGTCCTATCATTACAGCTGCTAGCTAAGTTACTACTCTTAACCTAAGGCATGCCATTCATCCATGTGACGACAAGAGGGCAGAGAGGTAGGGACACAGAGTGATTCATAGATACTGATTTGAAGCGTGGCATCAGGCTTAAGGCTTTTCTTTGTTTTTCGCTGCATCCTTAGCATTTTAATTGATTTAATTTCTCCATATCTGTTATCAGTCTGATATTTTACTATTGTGTCAAAGATCATCTGACACTCATTCATCAATCTCAGCATCTTGGCTCTCTTCCTACAATTCAAATTAGCATTGACATGATTAGACGATTAATCAATTCAACAACTATTCTGATAAGCAATTAACTATTTAAGTAATTTTACAAGCAAAAATACCAAGCATTGGCTGGTCCCAGCTTCTTAAATGTGAGGATTTGCTGCTTTCCTCAGTTTTATATCATTGTAAATTGAATACCTTTGGGTCTTTGACTGTTGGTTGGACAAAAAAAAAAAAAAAAAAAAAAGAGTTTAAAGGTTAGCTTATCTTATCTAACTTGTCGTTTTTGCATTTCATATTTTTATCAGATACACCAAACAATATATAACGTGTTAAATAGTGAGCTATAAAGATGCTGGTAGGCGGATTGTTTTTTTTACCCTTGAACAGAGCCAGGCTAGCTGTTTCCTCCTGCTCCCAGTCTTTATGCTAAGCTAAGCTAATGTCTCCTGGCTGTAGCTTCTTATTTACCAGACAGATAATAAGAGAGTGGTATTGCTCATCTCGTTTAACTCTCGGTAAGAAAGCGAATAAGCACATTCTCCAAAATGTCAAATCTATTCCTTCAAGTCTCTGGGAAATTCTTATGAGCATTTTTCAATATTTTGTGACATTTTATGGACTAAATAATAAGACAGACAATGAAAATATTTAGTTGCAGACTTACTTAAATTTAATTAATTTTTACACAAGATACTAAGAATGCATAGTCTCAGACACACAAATACAGACTCCTAAAAATATACATCATTGTAAAGGTCAGAATGTGGGGTTGGGGGTTTGGTGCCTTGCTCAAGGGGTTCTGAAAGCCACAACAAACCCTATATCAGCTAGTCATTTTTCCTCTACTGCCTGCTCCATCCACAATCTCCATTCCTTCTGGGAAATCACATTTGATCCCTTCTTTCATCACATCCCCACACACCCAACTCTCCTCAGCCATTTGTCCATTCCCTTTATCCTTCTGGGGCAGACTGGAGAATTCACAATAAGTCAAACAGTTATCCAGCAACATTTGTGTCTTTACTGATCAATCCCAACCACTTGATCGCTTTCCCACTTCTTTCTCCATACCCCTTTATCTTCCTTCTTTCCATGCTTCTCCATTTGTTATTTCCATTTGTTACATTTGATTTTACCTCCACTCTTCCCTCCACTCACTTCTGTTGAGTTCCCTCCCTCCATTGGGGTTCTCTTTTGAGAGAGCATTGGATCAAAATCATGAATAAGGTGGGTTAGCCACGGGCATGTAAGCTGATGGCTTATACTATCCTCCTACCGCCCCCTATTAACTCACACACACACACACAAACACCTGCAACTTCCCACTCAGAGTCTGACTAAGACTCATGCCCACATGTACACACAAGCAACACAAACACTAATGCACACACACAGTCATCTATTGTGAATATAGAGCCCATTTCCGCTATATAGGCTAATTCCCCACTCAGATCAGATGTCTGGTGTTCATTGATGTGGGAGGAAAATAAAAGCACAGATTTTAGAGTGTGGTAATTCCATTTCCTTTAGACTCTATATCTGTGCTCTCAGCAGGGCAGAACGCCACAGGGGTGTGATGAATAAAGGGATGTGGAAATAGTCATGAGAAATGGCAGTTATGTATATACCGTTACCACTCCTCCGCTCTTACACCAAGGATATACATCACATGTAAGTGTGGGCCAACATCAAGAAAAACCTGATACCGACCTCTTTTTGTAAACACACATGTAAACATTCATACAACTGCATGCAACCCCTGTATGTGCTCTAAATATGACCTCAAGGCAAGATGAAGGATTTTTCAGGATTAATTCTTAAATTAAGTGATTAATTAAACAAACACACGTTTACTGTATATAACATTTTTGATATCTGATCATGGTTTGGGCCATTGTTGGGCAATACCCATGCTAGTAGGGCTGTCACTTCTTATTCAAAATTCAAACTACCATTCAAATGTGGACAAAAATAAATATCCAACAATTTTAAAATTCTCTGACTATAAGCGCACTTGTACTCCAGCAGGGGGCATTCCTAAAAGCCACTCTCCATCTCCAACGTTAACTTGTCACTCAAGTAAGGTAGCGGATGCACCTTGTATCAGGAGAATATTTCGCCTGGTGAAATTTACTGGCGTGCTGAGACAAAAACCAGGCGGGACAGAGAACGGCACAGGGTATTGTTGTAAGCATAAACTGCAGGAGCTAACATAGCTAGCAGGCTAAAACCAGCATTTCACAAGTTGAAAATGAACATTTTATCAAACACTTTATTGTCATTACCCTCTATTAATGACCTTACACTCACTGCAACCAAGCTTGGTCACTTCGTGACCAGCAGCGAATACGTCTCGCTCCGTTCTTCATAGAAATTAATGGAAAGCAAAATCCGGTGTGACTGCAGCCTCAATGTACTTTAGGATAGGCTATGTGGGTTGCATTTGAATTAATTCGAAGGCTTCACGTATCAGTTTGAATCTCCTCAGAGTTGCCCTAATCTTTAGAGGCAGTGATGGTTATGTGGGTTTTTAAGAAAAAATGACAAATTGATAAAAAGTGTTAAAAATAAAAGAAAAAGAGTGAACCTGAGTAATAAATCTAGATGTCAGATGTAAATGAAATGAGAGAGGGTAATAAACTGCAGTGTATCTCTGTATATGTGTCAGACAGCTTGTCTGTATGTCCATATTATGGTACCTCAGGGGTGAACTGCTGTCAGTGCTGCTATTCATACAGGCTGCACCTCAGGGCTCAAGCAACCCATCTTATTCACATGAACTCTAAATGATGCAGCTTGTAAAGGGACAGCAGCTGCGGAAAAAAGTATGAGGGTGTACGTGAAAAGAGTGTCATACAAAGTGGGAAGGCGTTTAAATATAAGGAAAAATTAAGTTAGCTGGTAGCTGGAGACAGAATTAAAAAAATTAGATGAAGTGAAGGTAATACAAATGACAGGTCTGCATTACTCAATCAGCACATTATGAGTATCCCACTCAGTGTGATCTTCCCATAATCTAATCTCTCCAAAAGATACAGAAGCATGTGTTTCCAACCCTCTCTGACTCTTTTTTACATAATCAGGGCTACTTGACCTACCATCTCTTTCTGCGCCTCCTCACTTACACAACTCTCCCACCTACGACACTCTGCATCTTTTATGTCCAAGAATCATGGAGCAGAGAGAGGGAAGAGAGAGAAACAGAGCTATAATACTCTTAACATCCATTATATATAGATGTCTGCTACGTATGAGTAATAAGTAGCAACAGAGTTTATGAGTAATTCACTGAGTCAAATGCACATGCCTGTTCAGAACCTGCAACACAGTTTGTTAAACCACAACACTACAAATGGATTTCTATTGAATATATCTTTAATGTAGTGAGGAAATATAAGATGACAAATATGAAAACATTTCAAATTTATAGTGGTCTCCCAAATTCTTCACTACTATTTTCTAGCAGCCTCCACTCTTTTTCTACTTATCTCACTTATTGTGTCTTTTCAACACTGACAATGACCCTGATACCATAAATAGCTCTTTTCACCTCCCACCCGCTACATCAGGACAAGGGCTCATGGAAAGGGGTCAAGGGAGTGAAAGTCAGCCCTCGTCAATCTGGAAGATTCTGTCAGCGGGTTGCCTGCAGCCACTCCTCTGCCAGCGCTGCCCCTCCAAATGACTCTGCCATGACAACCCTGTACCAATGAAAAGCACTGTTCTTGTGACCCACACAAGCTACCCGGAGCACCTGTGAAGGAAAAAGACAGGCAGACTGATTACACAGCCTGTCTAGGTCATTATACAGCCTTGTCTAACCCTTTATCTTTCTCCTGCTCATCTTTTCTTACACCCCCCTTTCTGTCCGGAAGGCCTTTGACCCCCATTACATTTTTGGTAAATAACACAGCAGCCCTTTGAAAAGATGAGTGGTGGCAGACTGGGAGGAAAGTGGGGTGAAGGAAAAGAGAAAGTGTAAAAAGGAGGAGGAGAATAAGTTAACTGAGCCAGCCTCAATGGGCTCTGAAACCAGATTGAATGAACTGGCAGAAAACCGACAGGTGGATTGAACAGAGGAGATTGGAGGGGAGATTTGTTAAAATCAAAGGGGAAGAGAGTAAGAAATGGAGGATGAGGCACCATTGCATTGCTGTATGCACAAAAAAAGTATGTAATTTGGTTGGCAGCAGTGTTGGTGGCAGCATTGGGTGGGTGTAATTTGAGAGCTCTTATCCTCAGTCTCTTTCTCTATCTAGCCACCTACCACTGTTACAAAATTATCACCCCTGACCTGGAACTCAACACACATACTGTGAATAACACACCATGATTACACTAAGTTAGAGTAAATGATTCTTTTCTAACATTTTAAGATTCTTTTTAACCATCAAGGCAGAGGGTAATTGCTTTGCACAGTGGCAAACTGCTGGGATCAGTGTGGCTTAAAGTTACCATATCCACTGGAAAATTTGTAAATACTATTAGTAATCAGTCTTTGGTTCCATGTTGTGAAGTGAATGCTCACACTGAGCAAGTGAGCTTTGGCACATTATCCCTGTCTTCCTCAATTTCACTGGTGTGAAATTAATTACTCCTGCCGTGAGAGATGGGTGACGATGAAAAATGATGAAGGAGCTGATTTTCAATGGCAACAAAACCATCATACACCGCACATGCACAACCAACAACACACACATAAAACATAAATGCACACTTGCACTTTTTCTGGTACATACTGGTACATATTAATCTTCAATGTCTTTCTTTCAATGGTGCTTTGCTCTATTAAATTGCTGCAGTGCAGAAATAAAAAAATAAACATCCAGTGTGTTTGTGCGAGATAGATATTGTATCAATAATGTGTATATACTGTATGTCCGTACATGTACTGTATATACTCACATTCCAAGGGCATTTGTGTGTGTGTACGTGGACATTATTGTACACAATTGCCTCCCTTCTTTTACACTCATGTCTGTCGCTCCCTGTCCTCTGTGCTGATGAATGATAGATGATGGCAGTACAGTAATAATCAGAGACAGAGCAATGATAGATGGATGTTTCATGCTGCCATTTGTTCTTTATATGAATGTCGGAGGTATCTCCATGCCTGTCTGCTACTTTCAGCAACAATGGCACTCTGTCAACGTCCTTCGCATCTTTCATGTGCATATACCCTTCCCCACGACGTAATTTTTTCCTGACTGGCTTCTGTTCTCATCTCCCTCCATTACTCCACATCTTCAAAATAATAATACATGAGATGGAAACTCATGTGTGTCTCTAACAGGTGTTTCATTCAGCTGTTATGGTTAGATATTGGACTCTACTGTCTTGACCTGATGCTGTAAAGAGCTCTTCAGAGTCCACCGCCTTTTTGGCTGCTAGCATTAAAGCAAGACTATGTAACTTTTGAAAAAATAAATAACACATTCTTCCTCTTACAAATAAAAAGGTTGAATACACAAGTAACAACTAGCCCTAGCTTAATTCAATACACACAGGCGTTTTGCAACTACTGTACAGCTTTACTTGGTGCGGTATAGCCAGTTGCTCACGGTCACTAATGTCAGCTAATATCAGCAATCTTTGGCTAGTGGTATAACTACCATTACTGAGTCAGTTTGCTGACTTAATGACCCTTCTTGTGCTTCTGTTATGCTACATTTTAGCATCTACCATTATAATGTCATTGCGACTTGTGGA